>NC_136999.1:11137443-11530380 GCF_032717465.1 Coenobita brevimanus
GAGAGAGAGAGAGAGAGAGAGAGAGAGAGAGAGAGAGAGAGAGAGCAAAGAAATATAGGAATGCAGAGGAAGAAAAAAGAGAAAATTGTACTGTACACTAGCATAGATAGTTAGATTGAGAGAGAGAGAGAGAGAGAGAGAGAGAAGGAGCAGAAGTACAGAATGCGCAGACTTACAAACATTTTCCCCAGCAAGGTAAATCTGTCTTGATAATGTTATGATCTTAGACAGTTTTGGTTCAAGAAAAAAGTGTGTGTAACAAATGCACCTCAGAGCCCAGCCATAAATTTGCTAGCGAAAACACACACACACACACACACACACACACACACACACACACACACACACACACACACACACACACACACACACACACACACACACACACACACACACACACACACACACACACACACATAATAAATCACCTGCGGAAAGGGGAAAAAAATTGCTTGACAGGAAATTTCAGAGGCAGGATTAAAATTGACAACAGTAATTACTCTTGCCAACACTGAAATTTTGCCAACATTTAAGTCGACCACTGCCACCATCCACATCTACCAATATACTGCCACCATCCACATCTACCAATATACTGCCACCATTCACATCTACCATTATACTGCCGCCATCCACATCTACCAATATAATGCCACCATCCACATCTACCAATATACTGCCACCATCCACATCTACCAATATACTGCCACCATCCACATCTACCAATATACTGCCACCATCCACATCTACCAATATACTGCCACCATCCACATCTACCAATATACTGCCACCATCCACATCTACCAATATACTGCCACCATTCACATCTACCAATATACTGCCACCATCCACATCTACCAATATACTGCCACCATCCACATCTACCAATATACTGCCACCATTCACATCTACCAATATACTGCCACCATCCACATCTACCAATATACTGCCGCCATCCACATCTACCAATATACTGCCACCATCCACATCTACCATTATACTGCCACCATCCACATCTACCAATATACTGCCACCATTCACATCTATCAATATACTGCCACCATCCACAGCTACCAATATACTGCCACCATCCACAGCTACAAATATACTGCCACCATTCACATCTACCAATATACTGCCATCATTCAGACATTTAAAACAAGTGTCGGTAGTATGTCCTTTCATGTGGATCCTTAAGTTTGCACCTTGTCGGTTCCACGGATATATAGACCGACTTAAACAATCATAAAGATTACACTACATCCTCAGTAACATGCATCACTCTTCCGAGCATCCCTCCTCATTCGTACTTTGCTAACATGGGGAAGGGTTGATTCAGGCTGTCACTCTCCCGACCACCCCTTCCCATTCGTACATTGCTAACATGGGGAAGGGTTGATTTAGGCTGTCACTCTCCCGACCACTCCTCATTCGTACTTTGCTAACATGGGGAAGGGTTGATTCAGGCTCTCTTCCGAGCATCCCTCCTCATTCATACTTTGCTAACATGGGGAAGGGTTGATTCAGACTATCACTCCAGACCACCCCCCTCCTCATTCGTACTTCGCTAGCATGGGGAAAGATTAATTCAGGCTGTCACTCTCCTTCCGAGGATAAGGTTCGATCTTGCAGTGGATCACAATTTGAGTTTTTACAGTTTACATTTCACTGTTCAGATCTTCCACTGTAATACTGCCACCTTTCATATCTACCCCTGAGAGAGAGGGGGGGGGGGATCAGTAATACGTACACAGGGAGAAAAGAAGGATAATGGGTAAGATAAGTGAGAGAGAGAGAGAGAGAGAGAGAGAGAGAGAGAGAGAGAGAGAGAGAGAGAGTGGTATGGCGGAGTCAATCAGGCCAGGTTAATTAAAGGTGTGAGGTTGGTGGTTTCCCTGGCTACATCTTAGAGAGAGAGAGAGAGAGAGAGATTGACTGGCTTCTGTGCTACATTTTCCCGCCACTGGGCTTGTATCGGCTGATTGGCTGCTGGCTATTTTTCGCCTCGCTGGGCTACTCTTTACCTCGTGGCTACTTTTTTGCACCAGCGAGCTCCAGTCTCCTTCCCCTTAGGGCCATTTTTCTTTTCCTAAAATTGATGGGGGTAGGAGGCCTTAAATTGATGATAAAAGACCTAAAGTTCATAGTGGTAAATGGCCGAAAATTGCTGTTGATAAAAGACCTAAAATTGATGAGAGAAATGCCTAAAAACGATGGAGGTAAAAGGACTAAAATTGATGGTGATAAAAGGCCTAAAATTGATGGTAAAAGGTCTAAAATTGATGGCAATAAGAAACCTAAAATTGATGGCAATAAAAGACCTAAAATTGATGGTGATAAAAAGCCTTAAAATTGATGTCAATAAAAAGCCTAAAATTGATGATCATAAAAGTCTTAAAATTGATGCCGATAAAAAGCCTAAACTTGATGGTGATAAGCCTAAAATTGATGGTGATGAAAAGCCTAAAATTGATGATGATAAAAAGCCTAAAATTGATGGCGATAAAAGGCCTAAAATTGATGGCGATAAAAGGCCTAAAATTGATGGCGATAAAAGGCCTAAAATTGATGGTGATAAAAGACCTAAAATTGATGGTGATAAAAAGCCTAAAATTGATGGTGATAAAAGGCCTAAAATTGATGGCGATAAAAAGCCTAAAATTGATGGGCCTAAAATTTATGGCAATAAAAGGCCCAAAATTTATGGTGATAAAAGGCCTAAAATTGATGGTGATAGGCCTAAAATTTATGGCAGTAAAAGGCCTAAAATTTATGGTGATAAAAGGCCTAAAATTGATGGTGATAAAAGGCCTAAAATTGATGGTGATAAAGCCTAAAATTGATGGTGATAAAAGGCCTAAAATTGATGGTGATAAAAGGCCTAAATTTGACCAGAAAAAAGGCCAAAAATGTACGAAAAATGCCTAAAATTGACGCAAAATTGATCGTGATAAAACGCCTAAATTTGACCAGAAAAAAGCCAAAAAAATTGTACGAAAAATGTCTAAAATTGACGACAACTATAAAAAAAAAAATAACGGGCAAAAACCTTAGAATTAATGGTGATAAAAGTCCTAAAATTAATCGGGTAAAAAAAATAAATAAATAAAAAATGAAAATGTGGGAATCTGTCTGCTTCTCGCGCCAGTGTCTTTAGGCGAGATTGGCCTGGGAGTGGCGGGATTAGGAGGGTTAAGTCCAGAGGTGAGGAGGTGGCCAGGTATTGTGCAGGTGAGAGAGAGAGAGAGAGAGAGAGAGAGAGAGAGAGAGAAAGAGAGAGAGAGAGACCAGTGTTACGATACTCAGATTCCATTTTCAGAAAAATCCAGTTCAAGCTAATACAGTGTGAGATGAGGAGAGAGAGAGAGAGAGAGAGAGAGAGAGAGAGAGAGAGAGAGAGAGAGAGAGAGACGATACACATATCCCACCTTTAAAAGTTAGGGAAATTCCTATCCAGGCTAATGCAGTGTAAGGAGAGAGAGAGAGAGAGAGAGAGAGAGAGAGATCTGTAAGGAGGATATTTATATCCAGTATGCATCGAAGTCCAGGAAGAAGGGAGAATGAAAAAAAAAAGGAGAGAGAGGTATAGGAATGGAGAAGGAAGGAAGATGGGGAGGAGGGGGGAGGAAGGGAGAATAAGAGGAGGGAAGAAAAGATAAGGGGGACGTGAGGTAGGAGAAGAGAAAGGAGAGATGCTCAGAAAAGGAGGATGAGATTGAGGTATGAAGGGAGAAGGAAGGATATATATAAAAGAAGGGAGAAGGAAAAGGAGAAAGAGGAAGGAAGAGAGAGGTGGAAAGAAAGAATGAGAAAGGAGACGGAAGGGAATTATGGAGAGGAAGGGAGGAAGGGAAAATATGGATGGAAAGGAAGGGAGGAAGAACGGAGAAAGGGAGGAGAGGAGGAGGAAGGAAGAGGAGGAGGAAGATAAGGAGGAGGAGGAGGAGGAAGGAAAAGGAGAAAGATAAGGAGAGGAGGAGAAGGAGGATAGATAGAAAGAGGGAGGGAGCGAAGAGCGATAAAAGAGATAAGAAATGAGAGATAGGGAAGGGAGGGGGGAGGACGGAGGTGTGTTTGACTAATTAAGGAAACACCTGATAACCAAGTCTTCCTCTGTATTTTTTTTGTTCCTTCTACAGCCAGGCGATTTTGTTCAGCGTTGGATAACCACTCGTACTGAAAGGATAAAAAAAAGTCTGATTTAATCCCTCAATATAATTACTTTGATCTGTTTTTTATTCGTGCTTTCACCTTTTTTTTTTTTTTTTTTAAGGTAAAAAAAGAGCGTGAGTAGCGAAGGACTTAATAATGTCCTTTTAGCTGGAACTGCACCTCCGTAGCACCTCTTCCTTGTCGAATTATTTTGCTTACAACACCTTGGTAGTCTTCTGTATGTCATTTCAATCTTTTCCCCACTCCACAGCGAGGTGTGAGTGGGCTAGGCACGCTTCGTTTCTAGGAAGAGGATAGTTCAAACGAAAATGTTGCTTAAAACCGGACAGAAAGTATTTGGGACCAGCCGTGTTATTGTTAGGGAAATCGTGTGCGAGTTGCCCGTAGAGTTATTTGCCTTTGCTGTGAGCGTGTACAGAGAGAAATAACAATCATCCCAGTTCCGTCTGAAGAATATTTACAACTGGCGAAATACAATGAAAACCCCGTCTCTGCTAGTGCGTGTTTCAGATGGTTTCGACTTTTCCCCTGTGTATTCGTCAAACTCTGGGAAGATACTGGTTTCTCTCTGCGTTTCACATGCTGTCGTGCTGTGGAGTTGGGCTGTAGTTTTGCTGTACTTGTTAATACTGACATAGGCCCGTATTCTCGTGGGGTAAGGAGGCTCCCTAGCATCTCATCTTTAGTGGTTTATTTTCCAAAGTACCCGTTAAATTCCCTCTCCAGTTTATTTATTTGTTTTTTTAATGCCCTTTTAATGTCGACATAATTTCCATGAATGACTCACAAGAATGTAGTACCGGAGCAGAATCAGAAATAAATCGGTAAGGAAGAGGTGTTTGTAAGCTTTCCCACCGCACCAGAATACCGTCCATGGCCTGCATCTGTAACTCATTTGTTATTTTATTGTTTATACCTTTTGATGCCTTTGTTTAACTTTAGGAGAAAATATTTAGCCAGGGTGAGTTAGATAATAGGGAGAGTTAGATAATAGGAAGAGTTAGACAATAAATAGGGAGAGTTAGACAATAAATAGGGAGACTTAGAGAATAGGGAGAGTTAGAGAATAGATAAGGAGAGTTAGATACTGGATAGGGAGAGTTAGGTAATAGGGAGAGTTAGACAATAAGTAGGGAGAGTTAGGTAGTAGACAGGGAGAGTTAGATAATATACGTCATCGGGTGGAAGGGAATCAGAGAGTAATGGTTAAAATAAGTCGCAAAGGAAGAGGTGTTACGAGCTAAGTGAAAGAGAATACGGGGTGAGGCCATGTGCATACCGGATCTAGCAGGGTAGTTCTAGAGGTCAGGTCACTCCCACACCTGACCGAGCATCCTTGTTTAGAAGGTCAGGTCACTTGTTGGGCAAGCGAGGTGGATTTTTTTTTTTTTAATGCTAGGAAGAAGGAACCAAAGGCCATGAGCCCGCAATTACTGTTCCTTCCAAGAGAAGAACAAAATACAAGTGCGAGCCAAATTCAAGATCCGATCATTTCGAGATGCCTGGACATACTGCGTTTGAAAGACTGAAGATCATAGCTAGCAGGAAATACAGAGGGAGACAGTTCCAGAGCTGACCTGTTGCATAAATGCTGGACTGGGAGTAACGGTCAACTCTTGCATTAGAGAGTTGGACAGAAAAGGGATGAGAGTTTGCTGCTAGACGGTTGCTACGTGCCTGTCGTAGAGGTGGAGAGATGCAAGCAGACAGTTCAGAGCAGTGACCATGCAAGTAGCGATAGAAAAGAGATAAAGATGCAACAGTGCGGTGAAAAGACAGAGGTTGAAGGGAGGCTGTCAGAGGAGGAGAGTTAATGAGACGAAAAACCTTTGACGCCACACTATTGAGAGGAGCTGTATGTGGGGAGCCTCCCCACACATTAGAGTTGTACTCCACACAGGGGCGGATAAAACCCCTGTATAAAGTCAACAACTGTGCAGGGGTAAAGAAGGAACAGAGTCGGCTTAGCACACCTAATTTCTTGGAAGCAGATTTTACAAGAGCTGTAATATGATCTTTCCAAGATATGTCCCGAGAGAATGAATAATAATAATAATAATAGTAGTAGTAGTAGTAGTGGTAATAATAATAATAATAATAATAATAATAATAATAATAATATCTACAGGATTATTAAGGAATGAATGAAAAATGCGCAGGTTGGGTAGAGTAAATGGAGAATTTCGCAATATAGGTTGACTAAGGAAGCTGATTGATCAAAGAACGGCTTGGATGGTACTGCAATAAAAAAAAAATGGACGTGTGGAGGGTAGTGAAAAGGATATAGATAATGGGTTTAAAGGTAGGGGAGAGAGAGAGAGAGAGAGAGAGAGAGAGAGAGAGAGAGAGAGAGAGAGAGGTTGATACATAATGTAAATAAATGTTTACAGAAGTGAGGTCCGTAAATCGAGGAAGCAAAAAAAAAAAAAAAGATTTATGCTATGTGTTTGAGAGAGAGAGAGAGAGAGAGAGAGAGAGAGAGAGAGAGAGAGAGAGAGAGAGAAGGTTGATAGATGATGTAAATAAATGTGTACATAAGCGAGATACGGAAATCGAGGAAGCCCCCCCCCAAAAAAAAAAAAAAAAAAAGACAATTTATGCTGTTTTAGTGTCTTGTGCTTAAATCTTAAATCGCAAGGTGGAGTGCAAACCCCTAATTTTTTACGGTCATTTAGGGAACGCCTGTGGTTATTACGTATGGTTAGCCTGCATCCCATATCACAGAACACAGTCAGCAGCCATAGAGGAAGGTCAGATACGTGCCATCATCGTCACATACCTCCAAAATATTCGCGATTTCAGATTTAAGCATACGTCCCATAATCTTCCATCTCCAAAGGATTAGATTAATCTTGAGATACTTCTGAGACAAGAGAGATTAAATACAACTTTAATTTATCCCTTCACCAACAGATGGCTCTCCTAAACAAAAGAAATCAGGAAATAAAAGTAAAATGAAAAATACAAAGTAAAACCAAAACAACACCCACGGATCGAAGGAGTTAACATGCAGAAATCTGTCCTCAAAGCCTGTAAAGTTAGCGGATCCAGGGTGATTCTGTAAGAGGGGTCAGGTTCCTCCCACACTTGACCTCGTGGCCTCGTTTGGAAGGTCAGGTCAGGTCACAAGTTTAACAAGGGGAAGGAGGGAGAAATCTGAGGGGTTTCAGATTAGTCTTTTCTTTTTCTCCTTTTTTTTTTTTTTTTGCCGTATCTCTTTAATCTGATGGTGTATTTTTTTTTAATTCTTTCTACCCCTGACGATTTTATTAATCTTCGGCGAGGCTTACGGAACTGGAGGGGTTACATACAGCCTTCACAAACCCCATCACTGGTATGGTGCTCTAAGATGAATGATTGAGACGAGTGGGTAGAGTTTAGAAGATGCAAAGATGGACGAGTGGACAGACAGGTAGATTGATAGATATGTAAATTATTGGATATATATAGACAGGTAAGTATAATAAAGATGTTAATAGGTATAATCAAGAGGAAACATATTAAAGCATTAGTTCTAGTGGTTGATACATGTAGAGAGTTGGAAGGAGTTACAAGGAAAAGTAAGTACCTCAAAGACCTTGCTGCCCATACCGAGGAGATGCTACGTATTTGACTGGATGTGCATATCCAGTTCGCACTCATTCTAGTGTAAGATTCTATCGAGTTTTCCTTTAAATTTCTATACAGTAGAGTTATTAACGACGTCTATGGGGAGTTCGTTCCAGGTGGAGCAGGTCTTGTACACAAAGTTTTGACAAATGCTGGTGTTAAATCTTTTTCAGTTCAAGCTTCCATCCATGATGGCGTGTTGAGTTCGTGTTCAGACTAAGTTTCTGTGATCAAGATTGTCAAACATTCAGTATTTTAGGCCTAAACGAGCTGACCTCATAGTCTACGAGTTTTAAATGAAAACAATTCCAGAGCCTTCAGGCGATCCTCATAACTCAGTCTGATGGAAGGAATAAATTTTATAGTTCTAGATTGGGCTCTTTCAAGTCCTTGTCTTTCGTAAATGTATGTGAACAGAACTGCACAGCATACTTCAGAAGCTGCCGTATTAAGGAGCTGTAGAGTGAAAGGACTGTCACATTATTCCTGTAACAAAACTACATCTCAATGTAGCCTGGCAGCTTGAACCTTCTTCTCTTCTTCGATACAGTTTGGAAAATTTTTACTCTACACCTAAGCGCTCTTCCAAATCGGGTATCCTCAGATCTTTCCCTTACAGTGAACAGTCTGAGAGAGAGAGAGAGAGAGAGAGAGAGAGAGAGAGAGAGAGAGAGAGAGAGAGAGAGAGAGAGAGTTTAAATGTTGAGAGAACGTGAGCAGGGAGAGAAATGCGAGAAATTGAAACAGAAAGGGATATTGAGTGAAGTGTAGGGTGGGAGAGGCAATATACGAATGAGAGAGAGAGAGAGAGAGAGAGAGAGAGAGAGAGAGAGAGAGAGAGAGAGAGAGAGAGAGAGAGAGAGAGGTAATATTAAGGAAGGGAAGAGAGTGAAGGAATGATAAAATGGAGAAGAGAATTGTAGGAAGAAGGGAAGAAAAATAGAGAGGAGAGAAAAGAGAAAAGTGAGAAAAAACAGGAGGGGAGGGGAAAGTGGTGTAAATAGGAGAGAAAGAGAGAGAGAGAGAGAGAGAGAGAGAGAGAGAGAGAGAGAGAGAGAGAGAGAGAGCGCATAGGGGTGTGAAGGAAAAGGAGAGGAAGCCTTCGAAGGGGAGATGATGAGGGGAGATTTGTTATTAGAGAGAGAGAGAGAGAGAATGAGATGGAAGATAATGAGGAGAAAAAGTAAGAGAGAAGATACTGGAGGGAGAAATATGAGAAGAGGAGAGGGGAGAGAAGAGGAGTGAATAAAGGAGAAAAATGGAGAATAATAAATAGGAGAGAGGGAAGGAAATAGACGAGAAGGGGGAGAGGGAGAAAATAGAGAAGAGGGGAGGAGAGAAGAGGGGAAAATAAGAGATGACGAAAAAGGAAAAAGGAAAGGAGGGGAATATCTGAGAGTGATACCAGTTTTCCCTTTCCCCTCGACTGATGTTTCCCAGGTGAGCGAGGGGAGAGGGGGAGGAGGAGGCAGGGGAGATGAGAGGGAGTTGGGGATGGGAGAGGGGAGTGGAGTAGAGGATGGAAAGGAGTGGGGGAAGAGGAAGGGGAGGAAGGAGGCGAGAGGGGAGGGAGTGGAGGATGGGAGAGGGGAGTGGAGTAGAGGATGGAAGAGAATGGGGGAGGAGGATGGGGAGGAAGGAGGCGATAGGGGAGGGAGTGGAGGATGGGGAGGAGAAGGGGAGAGGGACTGGGAGAAGGGAAGAAGGAGAGGGGGAGGAAGAAAGGACGAGCCCGAGGAGGAGAGGGAGAGGGAGAGGGGAGGGGAGGGGAGGGAGTGACGGAAGAGAGGGAGTGTTAAAGCTTTGTAGTCAACATTTTTATATATGTAACTCTTAATTCTTGTAATAGGTGAGTCTTGAGTTAATTGAAGGGCAGGAGGAGTTAAAGATGAGTACAGGGAGTTGATCTTGATTTATTATCTTCAGAGAAAGTCTAAGTTGAGCAGCATATGTATTATACAGAGACTTAATATACTAAGTAAGTCTAGTTGGACCCCTCTTCTTATTCACTCTCTCCACTACCTGACGGTTCTATGGCCAGGCTCCTTCTGAACTCTGCTTCCTAAATTCCTATTTTAGCAGGGGTCGTGTCACGTGGAATATTCTGATGTGAAGCTTCTAGAAGCCTGCGTGTGAGTATGTGTGTATGGTCACGAGGCGCTGTCGTGTGCCTGTCAAGCATTCCTTGAGTTAGAGTGTAAGCATGTTTACCATTGCTCGATTCTCGCTGACACACTACCTATCTCATCCTCTGACTTGCTGCTTCTATCTGTCTATCTATCTATCTATCTATCTATCCATCATGCTATCTATTATGATTTATAATTATAATATGGAGTCCTGACAGGAGGAGGGAGTGGGGCGGAGGAAGGGGAGAGGAGGAAGAAGGGGAGGGAGAGGGGAGGAAGTGAGAGATGTGAGGAGGAGCAAAGAGGAGTAGGAAAGAGAAGAGGGCAAATATATCCAAATAGTTCTTTAAAGTGATGATAATAATAATAATAATAATAATAATGGTTATTAAGAGATCAAGGAGACATTCGAGAGGAAAAAAGAAATGGAAAAACAGCAATTGAAGGGAGAGAGAGAGAGAGAGAGAGAGAGAGAGAGAGAGAGAGAGAGAGAGAGAGAGAGAGAGAGAGACTGAAAAATGAGTGGCACAAACCAATGGGAAATTAAAGAAACATTGAGA
This sequence comes from Coenobita brevimanus, assembly GCF_032717465.1. Lineage (NCBI taxonomy): Eukaryota > Metazoa > Arthropoda > Malacostraca > Decapoda > Coenobitidae > Coenobita > Coenobita brevimanus. Next base: position 11,147,915 of record NC_136999.1, read on the forward strand.
GATAAGAGGAAGGAAAGAAGAGGAAGTGAAAGAATCTGGAAGAATACTAAGAGGAGAAAGAAGATGGAGAAGGTGGCAGTAAATGGGAGACTGAAGAGGAGAGAGAATGAAGCAAAATTAGAACGAACAATGGAAAAGGGAAGAGAAGGGAGAGAATTGAGAAAAGAAGAGGGGAGAGAGAAAGACAAAAGGGGAAGACAAGTGACGAGTAATTAGTAGAGACGAACAAGGGAAGGATATAGAGGGGAGAGAGAGAGAGAGAGAGAGAGAGAGAGAGAGAGAGAGTTGAATTAATAATGAACGTAGAATATAGTCTAAGATTCTTTCACTCAACTCTCTCGGTAGATATGTAAATTGATAGACTGTTTGGCAGATGCTTAGATAGATGCAGTAGTAGGCTGTCGAGTAGATAGATAGATAGATAGATGGATGAATGAATGGGTAAGTAGACACACAGCTCTAGAATGATGTTGATGTTAAACAGATATAGATAGATGGACGGATAGATAGATGTAATTATTGTGTGGATGGTAAAAATGGTCAGCTGGTTGAGAAAATAGACGTAAATATATGAAAGGATCAATATAGATAGTCGGATAGATAGGTAGATAGATAGATAGATAGACAGATAGATTGATGGATAGATAGACAGATAGATAGATAGATAGGTGGTGGGAAGAAAGGGGAGAGAGGAATAGGTGTAATTAATGGTGAAGTGTGAAAAATTATATAGCCATTTTTACACCACCCTCACACAGTCAATTGTAGGGAGACGTGGGTAGTGAGGAGGCGAGGACGTAGGTGTAGGAGAGAGAGAGAGAGAGAGAGAGAGAGAGAGAGAGAGAGTTAATACTGCTTTTGTGTAAGAATATTTGTAGTAACTTAGGTGAAGGAGAGAGAGAGAGAGAGAGAGAGAGAGAGAGAGTCAGTCAATCAGTAAGTCGTGTGGGGGGAGAATCATAGGAGAAAATGTGAGCTAGCTTTATTGATGATGGACAGCGAGGGTTCGGACAGTGTGAAAGTGGAGTTAGAGATAATAGGTTTAGAGACAGCGAAGGGAAAGCCGGATCTGGTGAGAGATAATGTGAAAGCGATGTTAGAGAAAGTGGATAACTAGAGAGAGAGAGGGAAGTTTAGAGCTACTGATAGAAAAATAGATATAGAGGTTTAGAGATAGTGGAGTGAAAGTCGAGTTAGAGAAAGTAGAATCAGAGAGAGAGGTTTAGAGATAGTGAAGAGAGATTGGTATAGTAAGAGAAACTGTGAAAGTGGAGTCAGAGAAAGTAGAAATAGAGATAATGAAAGGAAAATTGGATAGGGTAAAATGAGGAGTGTGTGAAAGTGAGCCTAGTGAAAACAGATTTAAAGATAGTAAAAAAGAAAACGGGAAATGTGTGAAAGTGAGATCAGCGAAAGTAGATTTAAAGAAAGTGGAAGGAAAATCAGATGTGATAAAATAGGAAGTGTGTGAAAGTGAGATTAGAGAAAGATTTAAAGATAGTGAAGGAAAAATTAGATACGATGAAACAGGTAGTAGTTGGGGGAAATAAACAATAAAAAGAAAATTAAAGAAAATTAAAAAGATAGTGAAAGGAAAATTGGATAAGGTGTAGTGGGGGGCGTATGAATATAAAATTAAAAAACACATTATTAAAATCTATGAAAGGAATGGTGAATATGGTGAAACAGATGATCCCCAGGTGGTATTATGAAAGTGGTACTATTTCCAGAGTGGTATTATTTAAGTGATGTTGACAGTGGTCCTATTATCAGAGTGGTATTATTATCGAAGTGGTATTATTATCGAAGTGGTATTATTATCAGTGGTATTATCGAAATGGTATTATTATTAGTGGTATTATTATCGATGTGTTATCAGAGTGTTATTATCGTTGGTATTAACAGTGGTGTTATCATGGTATTATCAGTGGTATAATTGTCGATGTTGTATTATCATAGTGGTATCGAAATGGTTTAATTATCAGTTCAAAGTGGTATTATTATCAGACTGGTATTGTCATTGGTAATAACAGTGGTATTATCATAGTAGTATTGTCAGTGATATTGACAGTAGTAGTATTGTCAAAGTGGTATTATTGTGGTATTGACAGTGATATTAACACCGAGTTTTGTTGAAGTTGTAGGCAGTTCCTGTTTTTATTTTTTATATGTTTATTTATTTTTGAAGAACACTTAGCGCCTATGTTTGTGTTTTTTTAAGTATTTATTAGCCTGCATCCCACATCACAGAGTGCAGTCAGCAGCGGCCATCTCCTAACGTTTCCATTCCACTCGCAATGGACTTTCCCAGCTGGAGGGGTTACATATAGCCTTCACCAACTCCTTCACTCCTTGCATTTCAAAGTCCTCGCTTGCCTTCAGAAACTATATAAGGCACACTGACTAGAACTTGCTTTTTTTCCCCTTTTCCTGTACTTGTGAGGATTGACAACTTCTTTGGCTTCAGAATCGATTGCATGACCCAGAAGAGTGAGATTATGGCCAGAGACGAGTGCTGTATTGTATCTCTTTCTCTCTCTCTCTCTGTCTCACACACACACACACACGCACGCACGCGCACACACACACACACACACACACACACACACACACACACACACACACACACACACAGTGCAGTGGTAACGTTCCCGCTTGCCAACTGGTGGGCGGGAGTTCGCGCCTCGCTCAGGGTGCGAAAAGTTTCACTGACGAAGTGGGTGGTTACTGTCCCCCTTGAGCAATGGGACGGGTGTGTGCGTGTGTGAAGGTCACAGCCTTACCCTTAGATCTGACTATATGAGCTCTCAACTCCCTTCCGGGAGGGTAAAAGCTGACCATCACGACCATCAAGTGATCCTGACCGACCCGGTGAATTACACACACACACACACACACACACACACACACACACACACACACACACACACACACACCGCCACTCCTAAACCCTCCCTACTTCCCTCCTAGTGTGGCGGTCTGGATATTGCACTGAAGTAGGTTTGTGTTCATCTGAAGGAACTGGACCACTGCCACACGAGGCCGTAGTTACTTGAAACATGGTGAGCATTAGGTGTGAGGTGGCATAAATCTCCTTGGTTACCAGTCTAATCGATCTTCCCGCCCGAGTAGAAAAAAAATGCGCTGAGTCACCAATGTTACTTTTTCAAAAATTGGGCAAAAAAAAAATTGAGTAAAAATTATAATAACCTTCATGATTATTTTCATTGTAATCATCAGAATCATAGTCCTGAGAGAGAGAGAGAGAGAGAGAGAGAGAGAGAGAGAGAGAGAGAGAGAGAGAAATACGTTGATGAGCATGCCTGGCTGATTCTAGGAAGGTAAATTAATCTCTGACCAGCGTTCCAGAGAGAGAGAGAGAGAGAGAGAGAGAATCTGAAACGTCTAACCGGACTAAGGAAATTGAAACGAGAGAGAGAGAGAGAGAGAGATTAATCCGTACAGATGAAAATGACATGAAGGATAAACCTGAAATTTGAATGGATAACTAAAATATAAAATGATGTAGGAAGCCATTGGGGATCTCTCTCTCTCTCTCTCTCTCTCTCTCTCATCATTGTATCGCGTTTTATCATTTCACTCTGATGACGTGATGCTGGATAGGGTTGCCTTCACGTGGTGGCACTGATATGGTCTGCCGTTGGAGCGTCCATGTTATACAATCGTCCCCTCACTTACCTCCCTGTCCCCGAAAGGAAGATGTTGCGTTATGGAAGAATGGCGCCGTTGCCCTGTAATTCACGGGGTTCACATGCAGATGAACTTGTTGCAACTACTACTGCTGCGACTCTACTATTACTACTACTACTACTACCACCACCACCACCACCACCACCACCACTACTACTACTACTACTACTACTACTACTACTACCACCACCACTAGTATTACTACTACTACTTCGACTACAATAACATTTTATTTTTGCCACCTACAGACGATTTTTTTCTTAATTTAGGGAAGATTTATGGTATTATTGGGGTTGAAAGAAGGCTATACTGTATCTTTAATCCCTCCAGTTCAAATAGTAAGAATCAAATGAAAAAAGTTATCAGATTCACTATTGTCACACGGCAGTTTTATATATTTTTTGTGTGATTGTAGAAGGTATTTGGGATTTGGGGTTTACTCAGTATGTCTTTTACAATTTCATTTTATTTCATGTTTCTTGTACATTTTTTTTTTTTCCCTTGAGGGTGGAAGGCATTTTGGATTTTTAGTTGATAGGTGGGAATGCTCACCCTCCACTCACTTGATGTAGTGTTGCCTTCAGTTGACTACACTGAGTGACAGACCAAATTATTTCTTTCGTTGTAGCATAAGAAACTACTTATTATGTTGATTGGAAACTGGAGTATATCACATATGGATGCCAGATGGTATTGTTACTTGTTGTACAAAGCTGGGTGTGACCCTGAAGGGTTTATATACGAGGGATGGTTGGGTTTTATTGTTTACATAGTGTCTCGAAGGGGAGAAAAACTGATCACTCCCCTTGCGTGGTTGAAATAAGTAACCTAGCCCCAGGCTCCTATGCTCCTGATCGGACAGTAAAGGATTTGATGATAGTTTTGTGTATTTTCATTTTTTTTCTTCCTCTATTGTCTTCATTCTTCTAGTGTCATGTATAGTATGTTTTTTTTTTCGTATTATTATTTCATTGCCCTTTAGTTTTTGTGTGTTTTTTATTGAATTATATTTTATGTAAAATCCTCATTTTTTAGAATTGTCCATTTCTACCTCCATGCCACATTACAGGTGCTTCTGAGGTATCATGCTTAATACTTTCCTCAAGCATCGTAGACGGATCATAACGGCTTTAAGCCCCCTGAACCAGGTGATGTGTATATTCGAGTATTCTGGTGGTTCATTTATGGTATCTCAAGACAATTTTGTTTAGCTGAGGAGAGTTCTCTTGTTGATGAAGGATGAATAAAGGTTGTATGTAACCCTTTCTGTTCAAAAAGACATCGTCGTCATCATCATCATCATCATCATCATCATCATCATCATCCATACCTCATTTCTCACCCTAGAGTTGGGTGAGGTAGGGTCCAGAGAGCCAGAAAAACTTGATAGAATGAGATAGTGACCAAAGTTTGCCCAGTTGAGTGGACCACACTCTCACTCACCAAACCTTGGAATCCTGCCTCCACTGAACAGGTACCGGTACAACTTATTCCACTCGTAGCTTCACATTCAGCTATCCAACAGAGTCAGTCCAATGGCTGTCAAATTAAAAAGGGATGCCAAAGCTTGGCCATATACTTCTCAGCACAAAATTCATCCAACCAACTCAATCCAGTTTCCATACCTCTGTTTCTCACATACTCATATACCACATCTGCCAACCTTCTTCTTCGCCTGACACCTCCTCACACCTTTGAAAGACTTTGAGCTAAATTAATCATAAAGTGGTAAAAATGTACTAGAATAGACGCCACAATTTGAAAGCGTTAACTAATATGCAGTACCGCCGTACGATGTTTTCTTTACTTCCATGCTTACGTAATATGATGCTGAATAACACACACACACGTAGAGGGATTCAACCGAGTAGGACGTGCGACATCGGCGCTCCGTACCGAACCAACACGGCCAGTGGCATTACCTAAATTAGTATCTTTGCATGAGTCAAGCTCTGTACTAGGTTAGACTAAATGATTTTTCATTATTAAAAGGAAAAAAAATAATAAGTTTAAACAAGACTTGTTCAAACAGGAAAGAAAAACAAGACGAAAGAATATGCTGAGTCATCTGAGGTTAGTTTAGACTACAACAACACGGGGATTGTAAGTATATACTTTGCACTTTTAGTATTGCAAAATGGATACATACTTTAGTAAAGCAAATTTGGAAAAGAAAAGGGATAAAAGTAAAAAGCAAAATGATGATTTCTACCAAGAACTGGTTGAAGTGGAGACTCACAATAGACTGGTTGAATGTGTAAACAAACTAGAAATGGCTTTCAAAAATGAAATTGATGAAATAAAGAAGCAGATGCACTTGCAAAAGGAAGAGATAGAAAAACTAGGAAGGGAGGCCAATAAGAAAACCACAACCATCAGTGAACTAACAGTGGAAATGAGTACACTTAGGAAGAAAGTGAGTGAAATGGCAAGTACAGTAGTCAATCACGAGAGTGTTATGGAAGAGTTAAAAAATGACACAGAGACAATTAGGCAAGTAAGCAGTCTTATTGACCAGAGCAGTGATATTGAGGAGAAGATAACACAGGTGAATGAAGCTGTGCAAGGCTACAAAAATGATGTGGAAACCACGTATGCTGAAATGGTGAAAGTAAAGAAAGACTTAGAAACAAGGGTGGAGGAAAAAAGCATTAAAAAGGAAGTGAAAAGAATAATCCAAAACAATCCAAAGTTAGTCAGAGATTCAGTAGAGATAAACAAATCTATAGTAATCACTGGTATAGAAGAGGAAGATCTAAAAAACAAGATCACAAGAGACAAAAAGGAGATGGCAAATGTAATGAGCTTACTGAAGAAAGTATCAGAGGAAATCTGTAGTAAAGACAGAGGAACACAAAAGGTTAGGGAAATATGAGAAAAGCAAGACAAGACCTCTAAAGGTGACTTTCCAGAGTGTAAACACTGTGGAAGAGATACTAAAAAATGCAAAGAATCTTATGGAAAAAGAGGAGTTCAAAAATGTATGGATAAAAAGATGCCTAACACAAGAGGAACTGGAATTACTGAAAGAGAAAAGGCAGGAAGCAAAAACAAAAAATGAGGGAGGATCAGAAGAGGAGAAGAAATTTTTTTACAAAGTAATATGATTGCAGGTACGAAAGTGGTACACAAACAGGATGGAATAAAAAGGAGGAAGGTAGTAGAACCATGTCATGACAAATATATAAACAAGAAGATAAAGTTGATGTACTCAAATGTGGATGGAATGGTATCTAAATTACTAGAGATGAATGATTATGTCAGAGAAAATGAACCACAAATAATATGCCTAACTGAAACAAAATTAACACCAAGGATATCCAATGACATACTAAACTTAGAGGAATACAATATATGGAGAAGAGACAGAAATTAAAAAAAAGGAGGAGGAATTATAATATTAACTAAGAAAAATCTAAAAGTCAGTGAAATAAAACTAGATATACCATCACAAGTAGAACTGATTGCAGTAGAGATCGACACATCTGAAGGTAAAGTAATTGTAGCCAATTTGTACATGCCACCCAGATCAAACACATGGGAAAGAGACGAATATGAGGACCTGGCAGATAGTACAATTCAGAGTATAAGATCATTACTACAAAAAATGGAAGAGAAATCAGAAAGAATTATATTAACTGGGGACTTCAATACAAATATAAATTGGAATACTCTAGATATAAATAGCCAAGAAAGCTGTCGGGACCGAAAGCTCCTGGATCTCGTACAAGAGTTTTTCTTAACGCAACATGTGAGGGAAACCACCAGAAAAAGACGACTTGATGTACCTTCAGTGCTAGATCTAATATTTACTAGGCAAGAAAATGATATTGACAGTTTAATATATCACCCTCCACTCAGCAAAAGCGATCATGCAGTACTAAATTATAACTTCAGGGTAGCATATGACATAGTAAACAGCAATGACAGTTACAAAAAGAGCCTAAACTATAAAAAGGGAAATTATTAAGACCTAAAGAAGTATTTCTTAGAAGTTGATTGGGAAAATGAGCTTAGAGGACAAGATTTAAATGCTGTATATAAAAAATTCTGTGAATTTTATGAAATAGGAGCCCAGAAGTACATCCCACAGCACAAAGAAACAGATAAGAAAATACAGAAATGGTTCAATACAGAATGTAAAAAATCAAAAGAAAGAAGAGATTTGTTGTGGAATAGATACAGAAGACACAATAGTGAAAGGGCGTATAATAATTACAAACAGGCAAGAAATGACTATACAAGAATAAGGAGGGAAACCCAAAAACAGTTTGAGGAGGATATAATAAATAAAAGTAGTGATCAACCAAAGCTGTTTTACAGCTATATCAGAAGCAAAACCAAAGTAAAAGATATAATACAATCCATTACGGACAAGGGAATCACTTATACGCAAGAGAAAGATTTTTGTGAAGCACTAAATAAGAATTTCCAATTAGTTTTTACAGAAGAAAAAAATTTTGAGAGGGACTATGTGGAACACGGATGTCCACACATACTACCAGATATACAAATAGCAGAAAAAGTAACACAGGAGGAGTTAAGTAGATTAGACAGAGGAAAAGCAAGTGGTCCTGATGAAATTTCATGTTGGGTATTATGAGAATGTGCAAAGGAGTTAAGTAAACCATTATTTTTAATTTTCAAGAAATCCTTGAGTCAAGGTAAACTACCCGATATTTGGAAAAAAGCAAATATTGTCCCCTTATTCAAGAAAGGAAATAGACAAAATCCACTCAACTACCGGCCAGTATCACTGACCAGTGTTGTAAGCAAGGTATTAGAAAAACTTATAAGAAATGCTTGGGTAAATCATCTAGAAGAACACAGTATGATAACAGAAAGACAGTTTGGTTTCAGAAAAAGAAAATCATGTGTTACTAATCTGTTGAGCTACTATGACAGAGTAACAAACACAATACAGGAAAGGGAAGGATGGGTGGACAGTATCTATTTAGATTTCAAGAAAGCTTTTGACACAGTACCACACCAAAGACTTTTATGGAAACTGTACCATCAAGGAGGAATTTGAGGCAAACTGTTTTGTTGGATGCAAGACTTTCTCATAAAAAGAGAAATGAGAACAGTACTAAGAGGAAACTACTCATCATGGAAAGAAGTGACTAGTGGAGTACCACAGGGTTCAGTGCTGGCACCAATCATGTTTTTAGTGTATATAAATGATATAAACAGTAACACTGGAAATGAGAGCTATCTGAATATGTTTGCAGATGATGCAAAAATACAAAGGAGAATTACTAACACAGACTCTTGTAAAGAGCTACAAGTAGAATTAAATAAACTTCATGAATGGAGTAGTACATGGCAAATGGAATTCAATGTGGACAAGTGTCATGTAATCAAGTTTGATAAAAGTGGAAAATGACCTGATTGGGATTATAAGTTAGGAAATAAAACCCTATACACATCAGAAAGAGAGAAAGACCTAGGTGTGATCATCAATAACAGACTATCTCCGGCTGACGACATCAGCGAGAAGGTACGGAACATGTATACTCTATCTATCTATCTATCTATTGCCAGACGCCATAATCCCGTATGGGGTGGCCATTTGACTCTGAGTTATTTGTTTTACAGGGAGGGGCACTAACCCTCCACCAACCTACTTGACACGTAGGGAGCATGTATGGTTTGGTTGTATGGTTACCACCCAGCGTTGTAAATGGTTTCTTGGCTTACAGGAAACCATTTGGCTTGTCACTCAATGGAAAGCCACCTGTAACAGAAAGAAAAGCATTAAGTAGTGACAGGAAAGATGGGAGAAATAGGAAGAGAGTAGGGCAGGCACAGAAAAAGAATGATAAACGCTAAGGAAGAAGTAGGCAGCATTACATCAAGTGAGTGGATGATGGTCGCCACCACCTACCACTAACATGTATACACTGCTTGCAAATATGAGAATAGCATTCACATACATAAATGAAGACATGCTAAGAAGGATAATAACATCATTCATTAGACCAACCCTGGAATATGCATCAGTAGTCTGGAGTCCTCATCTCAAAAAGCACACAGACAAGATTGAAAAAGTTCAAAGGGCCGCTACAAGATGGATACCAAGCTTAAGGGACCTAAGCTACGAAGAAAGACTAAATAAACTGAATCTACCAACAGTACAGGAGCGAAGGAAAAGAGGTGACATGATAATGCTATATAAGTGCATATCAGGGAAGGAGAAAATAGACATAAATGATTACTTAACACATGGAGAAGCATCAGCAAGAGGACACTGCAAAAAACTGCATAAGAAGAGAGGTGATAAAGACGTAAGGAAATTCAGTTTCCCAAACAGAGCAATTGACCAATGGAATGCACTACCGAATGAAATAGTGTGTGCCAAAACAATTCACAAATTTAAGGATATGTACGATAAATATGGTTTAAGGCACGGGACAGTACGAGCTTGACTCATTCCTGTAAAGATACAATTAGGTAAGGTAAGAACACACACACACACACACACACACACACACACACACACACACACACACACACACACACACACACACACACACACTTCATCCATGAGTAGAAGGCGCGTAGATGTTTAGGCCTATGCAAGGAGTAACTGGAGCAGATTTGATGTATAATAGTACAGTGCTAATGTTATGATGATTATGCACCATATGGTATGATGCTGACTAAATTGAAAACCATTATTTCAGCCAAAGAAAAGATCCTGGGATTCACTCATTCTTCATTCTTTTATTTATTTATTATAATGCAGGAATATCACTGCTGGTAAATAAAATGATGTACAGTACCACCAAATAAATGTAAATGCCAGTAACTCTTAATATTATGATGCCAAATGACATCCAGGCCACCTTTGCAGTCATGAGAAGAAGAAGATGTACTGGGAGCAGCTGGAGCACCGTCGGCGTCTTCTGTACCGCCGTGCCCCCGCTGCCAATGCCTGCTCCTGCTGTGATGACTATGGCTTTGTCCCACCCTCTGAGCTCTATCCCTGGGGGCCATGGGACACACTGGATGAAAGGTGGTGCAGTTCTTTGCTTTGAAAAAGTTTGCTAAATTTACCCCTTTAAAGACTCTTCCTTCACCCCCTCCCCATCCCTACTTCCTTAACACTTTGTTCACAAATCAGGCTTGAGAACGAATATCCAGTTGTCTTTACTGGTCCTTTACCAGTGTTCAGGGTTCCCAGGAACTCAAGCTGACTTAGGAACATGGCTGAAAATGCTTTGTGAACATCACACCATCTATGTATAATATGATAAAACATTACACAGTAACCACACTACACCAGCACCTAGACCCCCTAAGTTTTTACCTTCCTCCTCCCATACCCCTCACACATCCACCAGACAAATGATTCTGTGGCAGCTGCTCTAACTTCACAAGCTTCACATTCCGTGGTTAGAATTTGTAGCCAAATGTCAATTCAGGAAGTGTCCATGATGGTACATGAATATGTTTTGTGTTTGTTTAGTTATGCCATTTGAAATTAACTTACTACACATGCATTATTTTGTTGTAGACTCCTTCTTGTTAGTGATTGGTATATTATATGAAAGGCTTTCATGACAGGAATAAAATAATGGTAACAGTCAGTCCCATTTTTATCCCCTCAAAATGTTGGAGCCCAACAGAAAGTTAACAGTGTCATGTACTGTACATTTAAGGTGAGGTAACCAGCCTGCTTTCCATGGTGGCATTACATGATCGAAAAGCCTCCTGTCCCCTCTTGTAAATCAAACCAGTGGAGGGCTGTTACTCCAACAGGGACATTCTAACCACTAGACCACCAGGTGCCCTAATTCAAAGTAAGTAAAGCATCATACTCACTCATTCCAGATATATTTTTGTACACTTTGGTCAGTTTATTCTTTCTTACAGATATTGGACAGGTGGTCAGTTCTACACACCTGGTGCAGAAGACTCATCCTCTGCATCACGGTCTGTTCTCTTGGGGGCCACCACAACCCCTCAAGGCCAGGGACCCCTCTGGCTGCCGTGGGGTGGTGCGTGGGGTGCCCCTAGTGGTGCAACACCTCAGCAGCAGCAACAGCAACAACAGCAGCAGCAACAACAGCAACCCACTTCTGGAGATGTAGCCAACACTGCAGGCACTGGAGAGCAAACACAAAGGTACAGTAAGGAACAAGCTGATTTACACTGTCACTTTAACTTTGTCTAAAATCGCCATCTCTCCATCTTGAATACAACTCTATAATTGACCTTATCTGTCAGTTAGTCAAATGACATCATGACCTCAAATGGAATCCACATATTGAGGTGACCATAGTACAGACGATGCATTCTGTGGACTGTAAGCTAAACCAAGGGCCAAAGCCAGCGTATTACTTCCCAGCAATTGTTGAAAAATTATGGGGAAACAAGAAATTGGAGGTGTGTAACAGGATTTGTAACAATGTGAAAGTCTCACTTTGGACTTTGGCTCTGTTTACATGTGGCTGAATGTTTCCTGTGTAGGAGTGATGTTACATGGCTAGTTACCAAGCTTGTAGCCATATTCCACTATCGTGGTTCTGTAGTATCTTCAAGGGTCAAAGATAGCCACATTATAAAGATGTTGGTAGTCACAAAAAGATGGTACAGAGGGGTTAGTGGACTGTAGTACCGTGGTCTTTCCAGTATTACGGTTAATTACTCCTGCTGTGGTGCATACTACATAAAATCTTGCTGTAACTGGCCACTCAGCAGGATTCACCCTGTTTACCTTGATATCACTGAACCTTCACCAGAAAGTACCCTGCATGTCTTACCAACACACATACGGTCAGGTAGCTGTATTGTTCAGAATAAGCAAATTAATATTTAGATTAAGTAAATGAATGATGATGGTGATGATTGAGATTTTACTAACCTTACTTGGTGAGTTATTTATTATAATTGTTGATTGTGCATATGATGACTGAGGCTCTGAGGCATGAGACAGCCACTGCTAGTTCCTTTCTTCACCCATCACAACTTTAACATCACCACAACAAATCCAACATTGAAATGCAGGTCTTCATTGTCTGAATCTGAATTTGAGTCTGTGTCCAGGGCTGAGACTGTGGCAAGTGCTGGAGCCACTCTCAGTAATGGTGGTAATCTCTTGCATCTCAGCATAGGTAAACTGGTGGTTGGTTAAGCAAGGCCAGTCACCAGTTGAGGTACCTTGGGGTGTGGGCCGGTCAGACTCATCCATGGTGAAATGTAGTCATTCCCAGCATGACAAGGTTTGATTCTTAACCCCTACTTGCTAGTTGACGTGTATAGCTGTCACAATTTTGGGTGCGGAGCAACACCCGTTGACGTGTATAGCCACAAGCGTCTTCCCGTCACCCTTTGAATTTTAACTTACCCTTTTTCATCGACGGGACCACCTGGAGACGTGGGGATACTTTCTTTTGAAAGAGGAAGAGTTGGTGAGTCACATGTATCTTTGATTTTAAGCTGTTATAGTTTGGCAGATATTAGGGTTTGAAATAAGGTTATTTTTAGCAAAATTACGAAATCTCCCTTAGGGAGGAACGTGCCACATCGGAAACCCCCGGCGTGTAGGGGTTACTGACATATCCTGTACAGGTAGTTACATATTGTCAGTATGCATTGTCTTTTCTGACTCAGTGCCATCAAGATCACAATAAATTATAGAAAAATTGCAGTCAAGATTCCACTGTTACTTATGCAGTAAAACTAATTTAACAGTTTCCCCCAATTTACTGTACTGTACTAGCTGTATGAAAAAAGTCATGATCTATTGCACAACATTCCTGATGTATGACAGGGACTTACTGAATAGCCTATACTGCAGGGTAGCAAACAGTAGTATGTAGTTTGCTTTTTGGTAGCAGTCTACTAATGGTAGTTTGTATGATGTGGGGACAGCCCAATGAGGAGCAGAGGTCAATTGGTCATATCATGAAAATTGTTGTAAATTAGTTAGGGAAGGAAAGAGTGCATGACTGATCCCAGGCTGGGGCAGAGAACAAGTTAATAAGTTGTATTACTGTACATTAAAACAGACTTTATTGATCTCCCGGAGGACAAACCAGCATGTCTTGAATATTCACTACCACCCACACTGCAGTAGGTCAAGGTGTGTGAATCTGATAGGAATAATGTCACAATTACATGACAGCCACACATCGTTTAGATCTGCAATGGCTAGTTGGGTTCGAGCCCCACAGAGATGAAAATGCTTTTCAGTATGTTATTCAACCTGTCGTTAATATATGTACACCCTCTGTCCAGAAACTATCCATCCTTTGGCTCTAAAAAATTAAACAGCTAACCTGTTGTGTTAGGACACTAATCCCCCTCAGAGTCGGCCCTTCTGACTTGATACATGTATCCCAGTGTTCTTTCCACTGCCTGATTCATTTTTCAAAGTCAGTTTTTGGTATCCCTTGCAGGTGCTTTGTCATATTCGTCATGATCTCTTCTCTCAGATGAATGTTGCTCAAGACCTGTTGGAGTGTGCAAATCGCGATCCAGACTCTCTGAAGACTGTTATCATTGGATGTGAGACTTCGGTGTATGGGTATGACTGAGAAACCAAAGCACAGCCATCCCAGTGGAAGCATGCAGGGTTTCCTCAGCCAAAAAAAGCATGACAGGTCCACAGTAAAGTGAAATGTATGTTGACATTTTTTTTTTTTTTCCCCAACAACCGTGGTGTTGTGCATCATGAATATGCACCAGAAGATCAGATTGTCAACAAATACTACTATCTCAATGTTATCTGTCGTCTTCGTGATGCAGTTTGACGGAAGATACCAGACCTTTGGAAAGCAGCAAGTTGGAAACTGCACCATGACAACGTCCCTGCCCATTCTTCTCAATTGATTCAGGAATTTTTGGCCACGCACAACATCCCACACGCACAGGCAGTCAAAGGAGGCAGACGTGCAACATCGGGGCTCTGTACCGGACCAACACGGCCAGTGGCATTACCTAAATTAGTATCTTTGAATGAGTCAAGCTCTGTACCAGGTTAGGCTAAATGATTTTTCATTATTAAAAGGAAAAAAAAAAAAAAAAAAAGTTTAAACAAGACTTGCTCAAACAGAAAAAAACAGAACCATGAGGAAAAAAAAAAATGCGCTGAGTCAGCTGGGTTTGTTTAGACTACAGCAACACGGGGAAAGTGTACACACTCTGTAAGTACATACTCTGTTCTTTTAGTATTGCAAAATGGATACATACTTCAGTAAAACAAATTTGGAAAAGAAAAGGGATAAAAGTAAAAAGCAAAATGATGATTTCTACCAAGAACTGCTTGAAGTAGAGACTCACAATAGACTGGTTGAACGTGTACACAAACTAGAAATGGCTTTCAAAAATGAAATTGATGAAATAAAGAAGCAAATGCACTTGCAAAAGGAAGAGATAGAAAAACTAGGAAGGGAGGCCAATAAGAAAGACACAACCATCAGTGAACTAACAGTGGAATTGAGTACGCTTAGGAAGAAAGTGAGTGAAATGGCAAGTACAGTAGTCAATCACGAGAGTGTTATGGAAGAGTTCAAAAATGACACAGAGACAATTAGGCAAGCAAGCAGTCTTATGGACCAGAGCAGTGATATTGAGGAGAAGATAACACAGGTGAATGAAGCTGTGCAAAGCTACAAAAATGATGTAGAAATCACGTATGCTGAAATGGTGAAAGTAAAGAAAGACTTAGAAACAAGGGTGGAGGAAAAAAGCATTAAAAAGGAAGTGAAAAGAATAATCCAAAACAATCCAAAGTTAGTCAGAGATTCAGTAGAGATAAACAAGTCTATAGTAATCACTGGTATAGAAGAGGAAGAAGTAAAAAACAAGATCACAAGAGACAAAAAGGAGATGGCAAATGTAATGAGCTTACTGAAAGAAGTATCAGAGGAAATCTGTAGTAAAGACATAGAGGAACACAAAAGGTTAGGGAAATATGAGAAAAGCAAGACAAGACCTCTAAAGGTGACTTTCCAGAGTGTAAACACTGTGGAAGAGATACTAAAAAATGCAAAGAATCTTATGGAAAAAGAGGAGTTCAAAAATGTATGGATAAAAAGATGCCTAACACAAGAGGAACTGGAATTACTGAAAGAGAAAAGGCAGGAAGCAAAAACAAAAAATGAGGGAGGATCAGAAGAGGAGAAGAAGAAATTTTTTTACAAAGTAATATGATTGCAGGTACGAAAGTGGTACACAAACAGGATGGAATAAAAAGGAGGAAGGTAGTAGAACCATGTCATGACAAATATATAAACAAGAAGATAAAGTTGATGTACTCAAATGTGGATGGAATGGTATCTAAATTACTAGAGATGAATGATTATGTCAGAGAAAATGAACCACAAATAATATGCCTAACTGAAACAAAATTAACACCAAGGATATCCAATGACATACTAAACTTAGAGGAATACAATATATGGAGAAGAGACAGAAATTAAAAAACAGGAGGAGGAATTATAATATTAACTAAGAAAAATCTAAAAGTCAGTGAAATAAAACTAGATATACCATCACAAGTAGAACTGATTGCAGTAGAGATCGACACATCTGAAGGTAAAGTAATTGTAGCCAATTTGTACATGCCACCCAGATCAAACACATGGGAAAGAGACGAATATGAGGACCTGGCTTATAGTACAATTCAGAGTATAAGATCATTACTACAAAAAATGGAAGAGAAATCAGAAAGAATTATATTAACTGGGGACTTCAATACAAATATAAATTGGAATACTCTAGATATAAATAGCCAAGAAAGCTGTCGGGACCGAAAGCTCCTGGATCTCGTACAAGAGTTTTTCTTAACGCAACATGTGAGGGAAACCACCAGAAAAAGACGACTTGATGTACCTTCAGTGCTAGATCTAATATTTACTAGGCAAGAAAATGATATTGACAGTTTAATGTATCACCCTCCACTCAGCAAAAGCGATCATGCAGTACTAAATTATAACTTCAGGGTAGCATATGACATAGTAAACAGCAATGACAGTTACAAAAAGAGCCTAAACTATAAAAAGGAAATTATTAAGACCTAAAGAAGTATTTCTTAGAAGTTGATTGGGAAAATGAGCTTAGAGGACAAGATTTAAATGCTGTATATAAAAAATTCTGTGAATTTTATGAAATAGGAGCCCAGAAGTACATCCCACAGCACAAAGAAACAGATAAGAAAATACAGAAATGGTTCAATACAGAATGTAAAAAATCAAAAGAAAGAAGAGATTTGTTGTGGAATAGATACAGAAGACACAATAGTGAAAGGGCGTATAATAATTACAAACAGGCAAGAAATGACTATACAAGAATAAGGAGGGAAACCCAAAAACAGTTTGAGGAGGATATAATAAATAAAAGTAGTGATCAACCAAAGCTGTTTTACAGCTATATCAGAAGCAAAACCAAAGTAAAAGCTATAATACAATCCATTACGGACGAGGGAATCACTTATACGCAAGAGAAAGATTTTTGTGAAGCACTAAATAAGAATTTCCAATTAGTTTTTACAGAAGAAAAAAATTTTGAGAGGGACTATGTGGAACACGGATGTCCACACATACTACCAGATATACAAATAGCAGAAAAAGTAACACAGGAGGAGTTAAGTAGATTAGACAGAGGAAAAGCAAGTGGTCCTGATGAAATTTCATGTTGGGTATTACGAGAATGTGCAAAAGAGTTAAGTAAACCATTATTTTTAATTTTCAAGAAATCCTTGAGTCAAGGTAAACTACCCGATATTTGGAAAAAAGCAAATATTGTCCCCTTATTCAAGAAAGGAAATAGACAAAATCCACTCAACTACCAACCAGTATCACTGACCAGTGTTGTAAGCAAGGTATTAGAAAAACTTATAAGAAAAGCTTGGGTAAATCATCTAGATGAACACAGTATGATAACAGAAAGACAGTTTGGTTTCAGAAAAGGAAAATCATGTGTTACTAATCTGTTGAGCTACTATGACAGAGTAACAAACACAATACAGGAAAGGGAAGGATGGGTGGACAGTATCTATTTAGATTTCAAGAAAGCTTTTGACACAGTACCACACCAAAGACTTTTATGGAAACTGTACCATCAAGGAGGAATTTGAGGCAAACTGTTTTGTTGGATGCAAGACTTTCTCATAAAAAGAGAAATGAGAACAGTACTAAGAGGAAACTACTCATCTTGGAAAGAAGCGACTAGTGGAGTACCACAGGGTTCAGTGCTGGCACCAATCATGTTTTTAGTGTATATAAATGATATAAACAGTAACACTGGAAATGAGAGCTATCTGAATATGTTTGTAGATGATGCAAAAATACAAAGGAGAATTACTAACACAGATTCTTGTAAAGAGCTACAAGAAGAATTAAATAAACTTCATGAATGGAGTAGTACATGGCAAATGGAATTCAATGTGGACAAGTGTCATGTGATCAAGTTTGGTAAAAGTGGAAAAAGACCTGATTGGGATTATCTGTCTATCTATCTATCTATAGCCCGACGCCCTAATCCCGCAAAGGGTGGCCGCAGACAAAATGCCTTTAAGTCACTCTGTCACCCACCATTTGACTACCCTCCCCTAACATACCCCCCCCTCCCTCATATACCTCTCAACTCCATCCCTCCACCTCATCCTCTGTCTACCCCTCCCTTTCTCTCCCTCCACCTCACCTACATATACCCTCTTAGTCAGTCTTTCATTCTCCATTCTCTCCACATGTCCAAACCACCTCAGTGTATTTCTCCTAATCTTCTCAACCACATCCACATCTATTATAAGTTAGGAAATAAAACCCTATACACATCAGAAAGAGAGAAAGACCTAGTTGTGATTATCAGTAACAGACTATCTCTGGCTGACCACATCAGCAAGAAGGTACGGAACATGTATACATTGCTTGCAAATATGAGAATAGCATTCACATACATAAATGAAGACATGCTAAGAAAGATAATAACATCATTCATTAGACCAACCCTGGAATATGCATCAGTAGTCTGGAGTCTTCATCTAAAAAAGCATATAGACAAGATTGAAAAAGTTCAAAGGGCCGCTACAAGATGGATACCAAGCTTAAGGGACCTAAGCTACGAAGAAAGACTAAATAAACTGAATCTATCAACACTACAGGAGAGAAGGAAAAGAGGTGACATGATAATGCTATACAAGTGCATATCAGGAAAGGAGAAAATAGACATAAATGATTACTTAACATATGGAGAAGCATCAGCAAGAGGACACTGCAAAAAACTGCATAAGAAGAGAGGTGATAAAGACGTAAGGAAATTCAGTTTCCCAAACAGAGCAATTGATCAATGGAATGCACTACCGAATGAAATAGTGTGTGCCAAAACAATTCACAAATTTAAGGATATGTACGATAAATATGGTTTAAGACACGGGACAGTACGAGCTTGACTCATTTCTGTAAAGATACAATTAGGTAAGAACAATTAGGTAAGGTCCAGCAGGCTCCCCTGCTCACCAGATATGGCTCTGTGCAACTTGTGGTTATTCTCCAAGCCCAAAACTCAGCTGAAGGGTTCCCGATATGAGACGAGTGAAGAGATCATGACGAATGCGACGAAGCACCTGCAAGGGATATTGAAAAATGACTTCGAAAATGAATCAGGCAATGGAAAGAATGCTGGGCTACATACGTCATCAGAAAGGCGTACTTTGAGAGAGATTAGTATATAATTTTTTAAAGCCAAAGGTTGTATAGTTTCTGGACAGCCCTCATACATACAGTATATACACAGTAGTGTATATATATATGTATATGTGCGTTTATAATATATATATATATATATATATATATATATATATATATATATATATGTGTGTTTGTGTGTGTGTGTGTATCATTTATAAAAGCTGCAACATTAGCTTTGAGAGAGATTAGTATATAATTTTTTAAAGCCAAATGTTTTATAGTTTCTGGACAGCCCTCATACATACAGTATATACACAGTAGTGTATATATATATGTATATGTGTGTTTATAATATATATATATATATATATATATATATATATATGTGTGTGTGTGTGTGTGTGTGTGTATCATTTATAAAAGCTGCAACATGCTTGCATGTGCTGACCTTGGTCACCTAATGGCGGCTTCCCATGCTGCTCGATCTCTGGCAGCCTCCCTATAGAGTTTCTTATCTCTGAGGTCCCACTCTGTGAGCTCATCCCAGGTCTTTTTCCATTTGCCTTTTACAACCCTACCCCCGACGTTCACACATCTCACTTTCCTCACCCACTTGTCATCCTTCATCCTCTCCACATGCCTAGACCACTTCAGTCTGCTCTCCCTCATCACAGCACCAATGCACTCCAGTCCCATCCTTCCTCTCAACTCTTATATTGTAAACCTGGCCTCCCTAGGCCTCGCATTCAGAGATGCACTACAAGCTCATGTAATCATTGTCGTTACTGTATGTTTCAGCCTACAAATATCCTCTTCCTGTACTGCCCAGGTCTCACAACCATACAGCATTACAGTTCCAATACCTGCTGCATACATATATATCTGTATACATGTACTGTATACTGTGTGTGTGTGTGTGTGTGTGTGTGTGTATGTGAGTGAGGTGGAGGGGGGGAGAGGGAGGGGGAGGACAAGGATGAGATGGAGGGATGGAGTGGAGAGGTTTATGAGAGAGGGGGGTGTGAGCTGGGAGTAGGGCAGTGAAATGGTGGGGAACAGGGTGACATGGAGGCGATTTTTTTTCCAATTCCTCACTATTCAGCCTCGCTGTACATTCACTGACTTCACCTCTCTCAAAGACCATCACTTTACTCTTCCCTACATTCACCTTTAGATTCTGTTTCTTTCACACTCTCCCAAACTGATCCACCAAGCCTTGCAGTTTCCCTTCATCTTCAGTCAACAACACAGTATCATCTGCAAACAACAGTACAGGGAGTTTCCAAACACTACCCTCTCTCATTAGGGCCACTCCAACATCCACTACCCTACCTTGTCCCTCTTTTATTACCCCATTCATGTACAGATTGAACAACCATGGAGACATGACACATCCATGTTTCAACCCAACCTTCAAAGAGAAAAATTCACTCAGTTCACCATCCACACGCACTGCAGCCTTAGCACCATCATATATACTCTTCACACCATTCAATAACTTCCCATCAACTCCATATATTCTTAATACTTTCCACAACAACTTCCCATCTACTCCATATAGTCTTAACACTTTCCACAATCCTTGTCTATCTACCCAGTCATATGCTTTCTCTAAATCCATGAAAGCCGCATACAACTTCTTTCTCTTCTCTAGAAACTTTTCCACTAAAGATCAACGAATGAATATCTGATCTACACAACCTCTTCCCTTCCTAAAGCATCCCTGTTCTTCAACTAATTCCTCTGTTATCTTCCTAACTCTGTCAATAAGTATCGTACCATACACTTTTCCTATTATGCTAAGAAGACAAATGCCTCTATGATTACCACACACTTCTTTTTCCCCTTTTCCTTTGTACAAGGGAATAATTATACCTGACTTCCAATCCTCCAGAACTCTACCTTCCTCCCAGGCCAAACTGCACATCTTCCACATCCATTCTACTACTATCTCTCCCCCATGCTTCAACATTTCACCACACACTCCATCAATTCCTGGGGCTTTCCCCAGTTTAACTTTCTTCATTGCTTCCACAACTTATATCCTACTGATTTCTTCCTGTCTTCTCACCTTCCTCCTTCTCCCAGCCATTCCCCAGCCACTTATACTCGCATCACTTCCATCCTCTATGTTCAACAATTCCTTAAAGTGTTCTCTCCATCTGCTCACTTTTTCTCCCTTCTCCACTAGTAATCTACCATTTTTATTTTTCACTCCCCTGCTAACTTCACTTCCACCCTGTCTTACTCTCTTCACCTCTTTCCAGAACATTTTCTTACAGTCTCTCCACTTTACACTCAGATTCTTCCAAATTCCTCATCCACTCTCTTCTTACTCTCTCTTACTAATCTTTTTACCTCTCTCTCTCTTTCTACATATAACTCTCTCTTCCGCCTCTCAACTTCTTCCACGCCCCTATTTCTCATCCATGCATTGTATGCTTTCTTCTTTTGTGCCACAGCCTGTCTCACCTCTTTATTCCACCACGCTGTTCCTTGCACCCCCCTCTGTCTTCTCTTCATCCCACACACCACGTCACATGCTGCACATATTTCTTCTGTGAATATCCTGCACACACCTTCCACGTCCCCCATCTGCTCCAATTCATATTTGCCCAATCGTTCCTCCACTTCTCTCTTATATTCTGTCTTTTTCTCATCCTCTTGTAACCTTTCCACTCTCTTTACAAATACTCCTTCTTCCCGTCGTTCCCTTCATCTATTACTCCATCTTATTTGGATCTTGATTCTGGCCACCACCAAGTAGTGGTCAGAAAGTCCACTCCTCCAACCTCTATAAGCTCTTGCATCCATTACACATCTTCGCATCCTTTCATCCACACACACATAATCAATCATTGCCTTCCTTTCATTCAGTTCACCACCCACCCTTCTCATCACTCGCCATGTATACCTGTGGATCATTTTTTGCCTAAAGAGGGTACTGGCTATCACCAACCCCCTCCCAGCACAAATGTCCACTAACGCACTGCCATTCTCATCTATCTCAGCAGGCACACCCTACTCACCAACTATTCCATCCACCTTCACATTCCCTTCTTTACCTTTCATATCACCGATCAAAAACACTCTCTCATTCCGTCCAAACTTTTCCATGCACACTTCCACATTTGTCCAGAACTCTTCTCTCACTCTGCTTGCACGATCTTGCGTTGGTGCATACACGCACACAGTCGCCCACATTTGTATTCCAACTTTCAATCTTACCCACACAATCTTGGCCCAACTGATCCATATTCTCTTATGTTCTTCTTCCATCTTTTACTCACAACTATACACACTCCTTTTGCCCTCTTCCATCTTTTACTCACAACTATACACACTCCTTTTGCCCTCTTATTCTCACCTACTCCTGCACATATACCCCATCCATACTTCCATGCTCTCACACTCTCACCTTTCCATTTAGTTTCAGTTACTCCACATACATCAACTTTTGCACCCTCAAGCACCTGGACAATCTCTCTCTCGTTCACCTCATCATTCGTACCTCTTACATTCCATGTTCTGATTACCATGTCCTTTGTCCTGTCCTTGGTCGTCATCTCTTGGTCAGTCCTTGTCCTAGGCTTCTTGTTTGTCTTTTTAGCTAGTTGTTTTCCGGGGAGGGCACTAACCCTCCGCCAACCCTTTTAGTCGCCTTGTACGACAAGCAGGGATACTGGGGGAGTATTCTTGAAAAAAAATACCCTACCCCCAGGGGGTATTGTGTATTCAGAGTGGTTTGTAAGTATTTGAGCTGAAGTGGTGACTTCTGAAGGTATGTGACATATAGGGAGACTATTGGGTGTCAGGGAATAAAATGTCAGATCTGTGTCCAGAACAGGATACATAAAAAAAACTTACCAGCCAATTTTCAAGGAAGAAATTACTTACGTACCTCCTAGTACATGCAAGACACTTTGTGGCATTTTGTTTTGTGTTCTTGTGAATGATTTTTTTTTATGTACACAACAGTATTTGCTTCTTCTTCGGTATTTATTAATTTATTTTTTTAAATACAGAGACAGGAAGGGAAAGTCTTCTATATATATGTGAATGGAATGATAAGTAATAATGATGCAAGAGTGGAAAATAGATAAGTACTGAAAGCAATACATCATCTAATCTTGTGTTGCCCCATGTGGAGCATGGGTGCCCGGGGCTAGGCAAGTTGGTCTTGACATTTAAGATGAGAGTGACTAGCCTCACTCATCCCTGAGTGCCATTATGTGAGCAATAAACCTCAATCACCCCTTGGATACTTAAAGTAATAAGATACTATATTTACTCTCTCACCATGTTTTCATATAAGGTGTTAAAAATTTTATCCTGCAGAATTCACTTGACTATTGGTTAGCCATACTGCTTAAACTTATTCATATGACTAAGTTTCTGATATATACCAACAGTGAGGAGACACGAGCGCAAGTAACTGGTGTTCTGCTGCGTCCCTTCCTGCCTCGAGGCCTGGAGAGTCGGCTGGGTCTTCGGCGACAACACCCGCCAGCACACCACAGCCGGCGCCCACTGTCAGACCCAGGTGTTGTGCTGCAACTGCCTCGCTACCCTCCAACTTTCACAGAGGCCTACCTTCCTCCCATGGCATACCAGGAAGCATTCCCTCGGTATATGTGGGGTCCTCCTCCCCCTTACTCCCAGCCCACTTCTTCAGAAAATTTGGCCATGCAGATGTCCCCACACCACCACCCCAACTCCCCTACCTCTCCTGCAGGGTTTCAAGGGTTGGTGCCTCAGGCAATTCGTTCTTCCCCTGCTCACCGGCCTGCCACTCTGGCTGACCTCATGCATGGTCCTGCCAGCCCCACCACAAACACCTTGTCCTCCCCTAGTGATGATTCAGAGATCCTTAGTTCCCCCTCACAAACCCAGCGAGTTTCACGTGGCCGACACAAGGGAGGCAGCCCAACAGAGCAGGGAGTCACTGTTGGGGGCTCCAGTTCTTTACCATCAAGACATCGTTCTCGGAGACTGCCTTTAGGCCATGTTAAATCTCTAGGTGATGTTAATGAACACAAACATGATGAACCATTAGAAGTGCTGTTTTGTGATGGAAAGGACATTACACCTTTGGATAAATTCCAGTCTGAAGCTGATGTCCCACGAGAGACTTTTCCTGGGAGTAAACACATAAAGAGCATAAGTGATCCTAAGGTTGTGTATACCAATGGAAAGACAGAGCAAGAGTCTGAGTTGTACTTTGCAGATGTGTCTTCATGTATCTCAGTGAGGCAAGATGGTGATGAGATGATGTATTACTCTGAACCCACGAGCTCAGCCAGTCAACACACTCCCTCCCCAAGTGACAAGGAGGTGCTGGAGGCTGCACTCAACCACACATATGAACAGGTACGAGACAAGGACGATGACAGCTCCCACCATGCTTCTGATGACACCATGATTGTCCATACTTCTTCCTCGGACCATAGCCTTGCTGCTGAAACTGAGAACACTTATAGTGTGGTTTCTCCTCTCACTGACTTATCTAGCACCTCCCCCATGATCACAGACACAGATGCATACTCATGTTACACTCCCACCACATCAGGGCCATCCCCTTCCTCCCCAGGACAACGGGATCACCCAGTGTCAACCCCTCAGACAAGCTATAACCACAATTTGTCCCCCCACAACATGAGACAGTTGCATCCACTCCACCCACTGCACCACATGCACCACCTACATCATGCAGGGTCAAGAAATGACAATGATGGGGCAGGGGAAGGAGAACACTGTTATGAGACAGTGCCTGGAGCCAATGACCTTCCCACTTCTGCATCAGACACCACTGCTCCTTCCACCTCAGTCTCTGCTGCTGACTCCCGTTCAGATATTCAACCCTCTCGACACTCGGATGCATCAGACCTGAATGGTAATGTGACTCTGACAGAAGCCATTGTACATATGAGTCCATCTGGGTGTGACAGTTCTGGCCAGGCCTCCAGCAGGGCCTCCCGTGCCAATCTATCCTTGCCTTTACGTCGAGTTCTGTCTTCATCCAATGCTAGTGCAGAGGAGGCAGCCCAGGATACCTCTACCCCTGACTCAGAGATGCTGTCCTTAGAGCAGAGTCGAGGGCCAGGAGGACGGCAAGGTAGAGGTGGAAGTGGTAGTGGGGAGAGGGGAGCCTACCACACCTCAGAGCCCACGACACCAGCAGACCGTAGATTGCACCCAGTCCAGGACCTTCTCTTCACACTTAAGTCAGTCAATGTTTAAAGTGACACATGTGTGATGCTGGTATTGCTAGTGATTAGATGTTACACCTCTGTATAATTACCCACCAGATACTTTCATGTAACATAAGGATGAGCAGTTCATTTTTTTTTCTGTTAGAATAAGAATGTGTTTAACACTAAGAAACAGAGGATACTGTCTATGCAAGTCTTATAAGTGTTTTCCAGTATTGCCCAAAGTGGTGACACATACATGGCTACAAGACATGATGAAATAATGAGCACAGTACGGGTGATCCCACCAGTCACAATCAGGCTGTAACATTTGCTATCCTGTTGCCAAACCACTAATTCTGAGTAAAGGACTTGTGCTAACATTGGTTGTGGTGGCAGTGATATGCTGGTATGGTTAGTTCCTTGTATTACCATCTTCCTCTGATGTATGTTACATCTGTTAGCAGGTTGTGCTGCCTTTCTAATACAAGTGATCCCGAGGGTCAGGAAACTTATTGTACCTTCTATATTTCTTAAGCACTTTGCAAGTATTTCATTAGAATTTTCTCCTTTTTTGACATTCTGTATGTCAGGTATGTTATAATGACATACAGCTAGAGGCTTTTATCAGTGGAGCACTTTTATAGAGGCATACAGACAAAATCTAGGAGAACTGCTTTCATAGATGAAACAAGTATGACAAGGATTTGTGTTAGTTTTTAATGGTAATGCAGTTCATGTGCAATAGCAAAATTCATCTGAAATAACAAAAGCTTATTGTCATTGAATATTACTTTCACAGTTAGGTTAGTCCCATTAGAATGGTTTTGCATGTTAAACGAATGAGCTTCAATAATCAGTAATGGGAGCAGGGCAGTGAAATGGCGGGGGACAGGGCGACATGGAGGCGATTTGTCTGTGGCCACCCCGTACGGGATTGAGGCGTCTGGCAATAAATAGATAGATAGAGATCATAATTACACACTGTATTTCCAGAACTTTTAAATGTACTACACTACCTTGGTAAACAGATTATATTGTGTTTAATTGGAGTGGAAGCTCTCATAGATTTTCATGAGGCATGCATTATGTCTGTAACTGATAATGGTTAAGCTTTACAAGCCATTGAGTATAACACTGGCAGACTTGTAAAGTGAGAGGTGCAGCAAGTATCAGGATCAGATGTTATAGACCATACTTGCACCAGCTTCCTTGAATCCTTTCAATCTTTTATTATTGCTGTCTCCAGATATTAAAAAAATAAAATAAAATAAAAATAAAAAAGCTTTGAACAGAGTAGTCAGATAAAGCCATCATTATCTCCATCACTACAAGAGATCAACCCATTATTAAAAGAAATCCTCTAGCTGAGTGGGTTAACCCCTTCAGTATAGCAACATACTTTTAGTTTTATTCTTGCTACCACCAGACAGTTATATTCAAACTGTGGATGACAGCTTCTGGCTGTAGTTGTTGCCTTAGGCCTATCTAGATTTGAATCCAGTGGATTGCAGGCTGAAGTTGCCATTATTCTGCAGCCTGCCATCCTTCTTTTGGGGATAGGGAAGGAGTTGAGGGACATTAACCCTTAACCCAAGGGCTGTCACTTTCGTGGTGCTCGTTACATAAGTACCATACTGTGGGGCGTCACTTTTGTGATTCAGGGATTTTTAAAATCGCCCGGGCTTTCAAGTGCGGTCTTGTATCATCAATTAGTACTGCCAGTGTGTAACTATAGGCAGCGATGCTAATACCCAGTACTCGCATCCAGTGTTAACAATTTAGCCATTTTTCTGTGTTTGCCTTGCCTCCCCAGCTCCCCTTCCTTACCCTCTCCCCTGCCGAGCTACAGCCGCGCTACGCAACGCAACTCCCGGCCTGTTTTTTCCATTCGCTTTCTCCGTTGAAATGTGCCCCATGCCCTATTCTCTTACTAAAAACTAGACAAAAAAAAGGGAAAAGGCTAATTGATACTGCCATTGGCCATGAAGTAGCTAATTTATCACACACCCCACATGCACTTGGTCGCTAATTTTCCCTGTTCATTACGCATTGAAACATCCCTTATGACTTATTCTCATACTAAAAAATATAAAAAAAAAAAAAATAAATAAATAAAGGGAAAAGGCTAAATGATACTTCCATTGACCAGGAAGTAGTAAGTCAGAGTGCTGCTATCCCCGTGGGGGGGGGGGGCACTGCGTGATCCAGCCATCCCCGGGGGTAAGGGGTTAACCATGTCAGTGCCACCACATTAAGGTATTCCTCTCCAGCACCCATCTTATAGGGAAGGGGATCAAAGGAGGCTATATCTAATGCCTCTGGTTCAATATATCTCTGCTAAGCTGAATAAAATCACCCATATGTGGGTGACAAAAAACTCATCATCATCCTGCTAGGGTTCATCTTTGTGTCAGAAAAAATCTTTATTTGTCTTTTATGTTTTGTTAGTTTTCATAACTGATAATAGGTTATTAATGCCAAATTCAGCAGCAGTTGCCAAGACTGTTTGAGAAACATTTACATCATGTGCTGTGATAGTGAGCAATTTACTAATAACATTGTTATTAGACCCATGTGCAATATAGAAGAAAATTATTCATACTTTATTAAAGAGATTCGTATTTATTCATTTACAGCTTGAAAGTGCTGAATTAAAATTAAGTTATCCCATATATTTCTCTTAATTTTTTATAATGAATGTCAAATTTTTATACAGTACTGAATAAAGATAAAATAACTTCTATATTTATAAAATTTTTTAAAGTGAATGTCAAACTGTCATACACTGTAACCCTGTAATGGCACTGGTACATATCAAGAATTTTTTGCAGTATAAAAAATACATATTAATTTTATTCTAGTAGGTGTGCACTTAAAACTTAAATCATGAAGGAACTAACAGGTCTCCAGTTTTTACCGATAGTTTCTGAAATGCATGATGAAGACATGTCTGACCTCGCTGCGTCACTGTTGACTCTGTTCTGTGGTGTGGGATTGAGATTGATCATGTCTGCTATAATAACTATAGGCATTCCACAGATGTCAGTAGAAAATTGGTGCTTTCCATTCCATTCACTTTGTAAGTTACTGTAGCATACAACCATTAGATGCAAAATTTTCTACTTACATATTACTGTGCAGGTATCTATGGTGAGCTTAGCAGTGCATCTTGTACCAAGTTCCCCATACGTTATACTCTGAACCATCCTCGTGTATGTGTACAGTGTATTCCTCATTTGAAATAGTTTGCCTTGGTTATTTCATTACTAAGTTGGTGATGAAATAAAATATACTTTTTTTTTTATTGAAAATGGTATGATTCATTAGAAAGTACAGTGGTTTTGAAGTACACCTCTAATAACTTAATGTATTTTGTGCTAGTAGTCCCAGAGCCACGGACCAAAAATATGTCTTACGTTATTTCACTTTGATTGTACACTAGACCTTTATAAGCAATGATTGCCTGTATTTGTTCATGTTGGTGTGTTTGTAATTGACATGTTTGAATATATCAACACACAAGACACTGCACTTGATGTTTGATACAGTATGATATTGTCATGCCTGGAGTATGTGTTTTGCATTAATCCCTTGAATCCAATGACATATTTTATATTCATGCTACCTTCAGATGATTTTGTTAACCCAGGGAAGATCTGTAGCTCTGAAGGGATTAATGAAGGCTATATCCAACTCCTCAGGTTCAAAAGTCCTTCTAAAGCTGAATGAAATTGTCCAGAGATTGCAAAAACTGAATGAAAATTATGTAATCAGAAAGGGATTAACCTCTAATATGACGACATTACATTTGCATGTTTTTGATGCCACTATTTGATTTATGCAACATCAGCATCATCCGGTTTCTTTTCCCACCAGAGGTGGGGTGAGGTAGGATACAGATGATTTTATTCAATTTTGAAAAGACCCCTTATTGAAGGAACTGATGAAAAATCTCTCATAAGTAAAAAAAATTTTTTATGGGTAGCAAGAATAAAATAGTATGTCATTGTGCTGATGGTGTTAGAAATAATATTTGTGACTCAAAGTTTTTCAAATCACCTTATTTATACTGACGAAGAGTGTATGTGAGTGAGGTGGAGGGGGGAAGAGGGAGGGGAAGGCCGAGGATGAGATGGAGGGATGGGGTGGAGAGGTATATGAGAGAGGGGGGTGTGAGTTGGGAGCAGGGCAGTGAAATGGTGGGGGACAGGGCGACTTGGAGGCAATTTGTTTGTGGCCACCCCAAACGGGATTGAGGCGTCTGGCAATAGATAGATAGACTCAAAGTTTTTCAAATCACCTTATTTATACATGAAGGAGAGACTGTATTGTAAGTTATACTAAGCAATATTTTCTTTTTTTGTGAGGTATTTGATTGAGTTCAGTTGATATGAAGATAGTAGAGAGCTCATTGTACAAAATAGATAGTTATGAGAAGTAGGTGGAAGAAAACACAGGTGATATAAAGGTGAACTTTATTCCTGGCTATTGTATACTTCAATTTCACCCATTTTTTTCTTCCACCTCCTTCCCATACTTGTCAAAGTGTCTCAACAAAAAAGATAAATGAAAGTAAAAAGCAGAGTTTGGCAGGAACTGCTTCGCAGGAAATCAGATTCATGTTTACAGCCATACCAAAGTTGGATTACATACTACTGTACTAGAGTGTTTCCACATTGGTATCATATGTGTTTCAGTGACTTATCTGCATCACTTGTGTTGTCATTAATATCCAATCTCGTCTTCAACAAATAACTTCCTAATATCCATTGTAGACTTTTTTGCCACAGTGTATCGTAGTTATAATTTAGAACAGTAGTTCTTAAATGGGGGGGATGCACCCAGAAGGAGATGGAGATGAGTAATTTCCAATAGAACCATGAGAAGCCAAAGGAAAAAGTAAGGTATGACCTGAGCAAGTGAATATATGTTATGACAACCTTTTATTTATGTTCAGTCCTTAAATTGTCTCTGTTCCAATTTTCGCCAGGCTGCCTCTCTGCTTCCTTTCTCTCTTAGCTTTGGCTGTCTCAGAAGAAAGATAAGATAAACCAAAAAGTCTAGTAATGTAGGGTATGATGGTCTGTAAATGGTTCTTCAAAGTTTTAACTTAAAAAATTTTTATCAAGCATGGTTTCTGTGTCCCAGTCAGGAGTAAGACTGTCCTTCTGTTTACTCTGTTAACTTTGGTTTCCAGATTGCAATGACTTCAGGTGCCTATTTTCTGTTGTATCTGTAAGTGATAGCTTCCTATTCATGCATTTCTTTTCTCAGTTGAGGTGTAGTTCCTGTGCACTGTACACTGGGGGGGGGGGGGAATGTTAGCTGGTTTTTAGTAATGAGGAAATTTGACCAATGAACAGGAAATTATGAACATGCTCGTGCTGTTTTTTATTGATTTTGATGACTGTGGAATATAATACTGTACACTAGCCCCAGAAAGTATCGGTGCAGGGTGTGATTGATGGCTACTGAAAAGATACATTCAACTTGTGACATGTCGGGAGGGTTGGTCAATATGTGGATGCTTTTATATAGATTTTTTGTAATTACAAACGTGTGGAATGGGTTATGTCCATACATAAATGCTGGTACTTCGGCAGGAGTACAGGTTCAGTGCGGGCAGAACGACTGGCACATTGTAATGGGGCCTATAAAAACCTGCGTTGTGTAGAGGCAAAGCGGGGATCCTATCTTTGGCTCAGTGGTAACGTGTGTACCTGTGAAGCACGAGGGCCTGAGATCAAATTTTGGTCAGACCAGTGTGACTAATTTGTTAGGTTTCATTTCGGCTGTTATGTTGATTGGCAGCGGTGTGTGATATGAGGCGAGGCTTGGAGGGCAATGATGTTGTTGGTTAGCTGACAGCGTCCTAGTCCTTACATCCTGGGAATGAGCTGTTTGGTGTGGTCTTCAGCGCCCCAGTGGTGCCCTCCAATGCTACGCTACCATGTGTGTTCGAAACTCACCAAATTTATCACCAAGGGGAGAAAAGAGCGATGTAATGGGGCCTATAAAAGCCTGCGTTGCTTAGAGGCAAAGCGGGGATCCTCTCTTTGGCTCAGTGGTAACGTGCGTGCCTATGAAGCGCTAGGGCTTGAGATCAAATCTCGGTCAGACCAGTGTGATTAATTTATTAAGTCTTTCTGGTCATTACAACATCCCGGTACCTATCGTCGCTGGTGTGAAAATGTTCACACTAGAGTATGCACTGATACCTTCTGGAGCTAGTGTACATGGCTGTGTGGTGATGTTTATGGTTTTACTTGTGCAGTGGTTAGACTTTTTTTTTTTTTTTTTTTTTTTTTTTTTTTTTTTACAGTATTTCATAGTATATTTTGTTGTGGAATGGTATATTTTTTATGTCATCCATGTGTGTATGGAAGTATATTTGATTGTATGTTAACTGAAAAACATATTCTTTTAAACCAAAAAACTAGTAATGGACAGTGAATTGAAAGGTGCACAGTTTACCTGCACATACAAACTATTTAATGCTATTTGTGTTGTTTTAAGAAGGTGTTTGGGTACTAGGATTTAAAAGTGGAACCTTTTATGTCACATTTTCAAATCTCAACTTCTACCCCTTTTTTCTTCCAAGTGTCCATCAGACCAGTCACTGGAACCTGAGTAAACACAAGTTAAGTGTGAATATATAAGCATAGATTTATATCCCTGCAAATTCTTCTTATTAATTCAAGAAGGAAATTTTAGAGTCAGATGAAGAAAGGAAAGGGGAGAGGGAGAGCAGCTCTGACTGCTAAAGGGGATGTGACCCTAAAATGGTTAAGAAATGTTGATCTAAAACTTTGAACAGTTTAAGCATTCCTTCTTGCCTGTGCTCTGTTGATAAAATGCCATTTCTTTCAGTGTGACATCCATTGAAGGGATATGAGAAGACCACAATACAGTGTTCAGTAGTAATAATGTGTTTAAGATACAGTCTGACTTGTTACTTTTTTCCAGTGAGTTAAAAAAAGATTTCATGGCATTTTATACAGCATTAGCAAAGTACTGCAAAGTGTTGAATGGGAAACATTTAGTACTTTGTACTGTATATCCATGTAATTAATCACCTTTTTGACATTTTTTTTCCCTGCTAAAGCTACAGTAAATTGCAGTAAGATTGCCTATTAAATTACATTACTATCTGTAAAGTTGTTGTACCTTTTCATCCAATTTACAGTACTAATTATGTGAAAAGTTATGATATTGTTTCTGATGTGGACTGACTTTACTTTATATGATGTTACCAAGTCAAAAAAAAAAAAGAGAAATTATTTGGCTTACGAGGTTAAGGACCTAAGGTTAAAGGGGGGGGGAGGCAACGAATAATTTAAGTTCAAGTAGTGGTTCTCTAGACAGCTTTTCCCTCTTCCTTTGTTGTCCTATCCTTCATGCTTATTGACAGACAGATCTTTTGGTTTTTGCACTTGTTGAAAGTCACAGCAGAAGACAAAGTTAATGCTGTTATTTATTTAACAGTCTGCTTGATATTTATGTAAATTCAATATGTGATGTCATGACTAAGGGATGAAGAATTAACAGCTACAGTCCAGTGCCATACTTTTGAGTATTATTATTACTATTACATCGAGACTTGTTTTCAGCTTTGGATTTGCTTCCTGAACCAGAGAGTTATTTACACTCTTACTAAACTCCTTCAGTATAAGAAACATTTCCTGAGTTAAGTAAAATCATACAAATAAAAAGAATGTCTCATGGATTTAGTGGGTTGAAGTAGGTAACCAAGCAGAGTTCAGTACACCTGTAGTTGAAGAAGGCTATTTCACATTATTTTTCTTGCTTGTTCATGAACATGGAGTTGCTATTAATCAAGTGAAAGTAGTTTATAAGGAAGAACATGTGCAAAGTAAGTGTGAAATCCCTTGTTTGAGGATTGAATAAGAGGAATGTGTATCTAGATGAAGATTAGGGAAGAAAAGTCAGTGTTCTAATTATTTAATACCAGAAATTGTACAGTTTGCTGTCCACTATGATTTTTAACTAACCACGAGATATTTCAATACATACCAGTATCGAGTAATTATTAGATTTAATTGCACAGGTTTATTTATGAATATTACACTTACCCAACCTAACCTGACCATGAAAGTCACTTACTACAATTCTAACCTTGACATCCTTCTGCCCTAACCTTGGCAGAGGAGGAAACAGTCAAAAGTGTGTGACTAACAGTTAGGTTACCTGTAGTCTTGGATGGTTTTCTTTGTGTAATATCCTAATAAGGCTGCACAACTAAACTTAGTAGTTTCTCCATACTTTATCACAGTATGTGTTGGTGGCCACAGTCACTGCAAGTGATCACTTAGATAATTTATATCACTGCCAAGCAAAAGGGTCTGTTGCCAGTCTCTGAAAGCGACAAAGTTAACCCATTCCCTGCTGTGGATGCACTTGGGTATTTTGTTCAGACAATCCAGACTATTATAATTGGGTAAGGAAAATTCAAGCATTCCAAAGGTTGCATGTGACATGTTCTACCCTTTGACTGCTGGAATTTCTCAGCAGAACAAACTTGTTTTGTAGTAGTCTGAGTAAAATATTCGATGCATCCTTGGGAAGTGAAAGTTAAACTGTGAAATGCTGTTCCTCTGTAATAAAGGCTACTTAATGTACCTGTAAGGCATGACAGAATAGTGCATTATCTTGATAGTAATCATATATTTTACTGATTTAACTTGTAAATGTATCTGAAATGATTACATACGTTAATCTAGATGTAACCAAGGGCATTGATGACAAGTGCTGTTGACAGAACATTCTTATATGATTGTGAAAATTGACCTAGTACACTATGACAAGACCTACTGCTGCTGTCAACCACTGAACTTTCTTCAGCAACATGATTTAGCTGCTCATCATCTGCTCCTCCAACTGTTGATCTTATTTGATAGAAATATCATATAAATTCATTCTTCATTGTGGAGAAGCGAGTGCCTCAAATGCTCACAACTTCAATGAAAAGAAATATTTGGAAAAATAATGCTACAACATCTCTTTGGACCTTCCATTATGTGAGGAAGTCACTGACATGGCAGTTAATATTAATCTCAGTACAAGTGTTAGTTATATCACTTCATGGTTAAGTTAGCTCCATTAGGCTGAGTCTGAGAGGCTTTTCTTAAAACTTTGAAGGTCTGTGAATTTAGCCTTGTGTCCATGAATTTCCAAAATGAAAAGATATGCTGATGATGAGGAGAAGATATGCCTATCAGGCCCAGCCTAATGGACCTGACCTAATTGTGAAGCAATGTAACTGTTGCCTAACCACTCACACTCATCTTTAGTACCATACCATTTATATTGTCACATTATTGAAGGTTCACAGAGCTTGCTATTCATCTGTGAAGTGGTGGTGACATGCTTCCGTAGAAGTCTGCTTTGCACACAGACATGGACGACACTGACTTATCTTTTATTGTAACAAGAATGACCACAACTGTTCAAAGTGCACTCAAAGGTACCTGTACTTTGTTAGCTGTCAGAATTACAATACAGATCATCCTCATTTTAAAGTTGTTGCATTACTAATGTGTTGATAAGATAGCATCTGTTCATGTAAATTGGCTTGTGATTCATTATGAAGTTATTTTTAAGTCAGAAATGAGTGTTCTTTGGTGCTTACAGCTTCTCAATCCTGACTCAAAATTATTGGTATTATATATATATATATATATATATATATATATATATATATATATATATATATATATATATATACTGTATATATATATATATATCTAAAGTAGCATTTTGCCAGCACATATCCTGGACTTTAAGTGAGGATTGACTGTGCATCATGCCCAAATGAATTATGGCACAAATATACCATAGTAACCCATGTAATAGTCTTATAATAGAAAGTCCCTAGTGTATGTGCAAGGGAACTATTTGACTTTGACTGTACCCTGACTGACTAACTAAAGAAATGACCAGAAATACAAGCAGTGTATATTGATAATGTAACATGCCAACTGTAGGAACTAAAGTACTGTACAGTAGTTGATTGACTGTACCCTAACAGACTGACTGACAAAGTGACCAAATAATTGAAGTGTAAGTTCATAGTGTAATGCACAGGCTGCTAACCCACAGCTTGTGTAAGGATGTAGTCTGTAAGGCTCACAAATGCTCAGGTTGCTAATGTCCATATCTCAAGTCAGAGTTCAGATATGTACAGATGCAGTTTTATTTCAATGAGTTCAGTAAGTCCTTGTTGTATGTATTTTTCTTTTACTATTCATGTGTTTTTATAAGCTCTTCACCCATGGAATAATATAGTACTCGTTTTGTTCTTGCTGTTACTAGACAGTTTTATTCATCTTTGGAAGTGTCCCCTGATAATAAATTAGTGAAGACTGTATATAACTCATCTACTGTGAATAGTCTCTCTTATATCAAATAAAATATCCAGGAGATGGCAAAAATTAAATTGTAATATATCATCAGATCAATAAGGTTAAACTACAGAAAGATTGCAAGTTAACTTAATTGCTGACTATATATACATCCATTTTTCAGTACCATTTATAAGGAAAAAGTTATGAATTTTAGAACACAGCCCTGGCATACAACAAGGACTACCTGTAAGTTTTAATTTTTTTTTTCTTTTTTTATATGCGGAACTAGAGAAGAGGTGTACATCATAGAAATTATGGAGCACATAAAAAAACGGTTTTACACATCTTCTTTGAACATGGGAGATGTGATAGTGAAATATGCAAATTTAATGTATTGATGGTGTTAAATGAAGCATAGTAGAAAATTCCTTAATGTAATTTTAAAGGTTTTATGTCATTCAGAGTAAATGTTACTTCCCATTTCACGCTCCCAGACTCCCTAACATATTGTGTTCTGTATCAGAAAACTTCAAGAAGTGGTACCATACTGTACAATTATATACCCAGGGTACTTATTCACCTGGTATTTTAGTGGTTAGAACATCCCAACTGGAGTGATGGCCTTCCATAAATAGATTCTGGAAGAGGTAAATGGAGGCTTTTCAATCATGTGTAGTAATGCCTTCATGGGAAGTAGGCTGGTCATCTACCTTAAATGTGCTGGACCATAGTAGCCAAGCCTTGGGCCCCTACACCTTGATGGGGTTAATATGAGTGGCTGTTTTTACATACAGTGGTCCCACAAAAATTTATATTGCTTTACTCTACAGTTGTTGCAAATTTTTACCGAAACTACTGTGAAACTATTTATTTAATATAAATACACAAGTGCTCTTTTGACAAACATTTTGATACTGCAGTTTAGAAAGAAAACATTAACTATTTCAGTCCAATGATGTATCTTTCATGTTATTCTCACAACTTCCAGACAGTTTTATCCAGCTTGGGAGAGACCTCATGTACTGATAGGGTAAATGAAAGCTATACTGTATGTAGCATATCTTGGTATCACAATGCAGTCAGTTGTTTGAATGGAGAATTTTACCAACATTTTAAGTGTTGTTTATTGGGGAGATACAACAATTTTAACTCACCTTAGACCCTGTTCAGGTATACAGTCTTCCTGATTATTGTATTTCTTTCTATGTACCCTCTCCATTAAAAAAAATATCTGATTAATATTGTCTGGTGGCAGCAAGAATAAAATAGAAAAGCCATCATCATAGTGAAGAGGCTGATATGTAGTGGATACTTGTTGGGTTTTCACAGTTTCTTGTTAGTCCTCAGTTAAAAGTTGTTTCACCGAAAACAGTTTCATTACTAAGTTGCTAATGAATTAACACCTTTTCTTCCCATAACATTATTTGTGATTTATTATAAGTTGCTTTGAAGTCAGAACTCAGAAGTGAGTGTTTATTGTGAGTCATGCACCAAAAGTATGTCTCAGTTGTTTCACTTCACCCATTCACTTATGAAATATTGTGTAGTTTATTCTTACTGTCTTCAAATAATTTTATTCACCATAAGGTAGACTTGTAGAATTTTTAAAGTCAATCTTCGTAGAAGGTTTCCCCTAAGCTGAATAGTCTTATGGAGATACAGGAATAAAATAGAATAAATACATCACCTGGATTGAAGGGGTTAGAGTAGCATTTTCCTGTATGCATCCTATTGACTAAGTGAGGACTGATTGTATTTATATGGTAATGCCCAGCCAAACCATCTTCAGTGCAGTAAATGGAGAGTTGTGGCTAAAGTGCTCCTATTATCTAGTCTAAATATTTGCATGTAACCTATGACATTCCATTGATTATAAGCCCTGTGATGGACTGAAATTTTCCACCTTTCCATTTCCTATGTGTTCTCAGTGTCACTTTGGCATTAATCGTGTCACATTGCTAAATTTTTCTAGTTGTGGTATATGTATTTTCATATGTCTATAAAATTTGTTGATGTACAAGACTTTTACATAAGTATATGGTTGTTACTTTCCCATGACCTACTTAAGTGCCATTTTTTTGTTATTACTGTATGTTGTGTTTTCATAGTAAAGTCACTACAGATACTAATTTAGTCTGTCAGTTTTCTTGCCTTGGTGTTAAGTATCTAGTCACATCCTTATAGTTTACTAGCATGAAAGAGCAAAGGGAGATTGATGTGTGGGTAATCATGTTCCTGTGAGGTAGGGAGATCTGCCTTGGGAAAACTCAGATTTAACTGAGGATAGTGGAGAGAATACAACCTTTTTATTCCCTGAGAGTTGTAGGAGGTGACGAAAAAGGTTTGCTGTGAGCTTAAAAAAAATAAAAAAAATAACATAAGGCCCTTGACCAAGATGAACAAGCAGCTGGTAACCTCAGACTGGACTACGTAGAGTCCATGGATGTATGAGGTGCAAATGATGAAGTAAAAGAAGAGAGATTGTGAAGGTGCTTGAAAATGCAGAATTATATGTATACTGAATGACAGACCAAACAGAAGGTTAAATATGTGAGAGGATGGGAGTGTGGGTTGGACACATGTGCTGGACTAAAGAAATATGAGGACAAAGAAGGGTGTATGAATTGCTGTATGTTAGAGATGGAATGAGATAGTTGCATCAAGGACTATGTGGGTAAGAATGATCACAGGAATGCAGACATGGGTGATTGCTCATATGCTCCAGTGGAGGGTCAGGTGACTAGAGTAAGTGGATTTTTAGAAGCTTGATGGTGGCGACCATTATCCACTCACTTGTGCTGCCTACTACTACCTTCATCTTTATCGTTTTCTTTCTGTGTCTGACCTCCTCTCTCCCTGTTTCTCTCATCTTTCCCGTTACTTTCTATTGTCCTTTTCAGGTGGCTTTACATTGCGTGACAGCCTAATGGTGGTAACTGTGTAACCAATGTACATGTTATCCCTACTTGTCAACAAGTGGGTTGGCGGGAGGTTAGTGTCCCTTCCTGTAAAACAAATAACGCGAGAAACTGCCACCCCGTACGGGATTATCGCGTCTGGCTATAGACAAATGGGTGATGTGTGTTTTGAAGTTTGATGGAAGTGATAATTTCTGGTTGGAGGTATAAATGGTAAAGTAAGGATTGTAACAATAGATGGGGTAGCTGGCCAGTGGGGTGTACAGGCCTAAGTGTTGGGAATAATAGTGCTTTGGATTATTGTGATGGGAAGGCTTTCTAATGAGTGGAACTAAAACTTTGGACTTCTCTGGAAGGATACACGGATGAGAGAAGTGGAAATTAGGAGTCAGCGAAGTGTTTGTAGTCGAGTATTCAGACATAAGGAAGTTTGGGAGCATTGCAGTGTTGATGTGGATGAAGTGAGGTGTTAAATGAAGTATCCTGAGGTAGTTAGGCCATGTGCAGAGAATAGGAAACAGGAGATTTTGAAATTGTGTGAGTGAGGTGTAAGGGGAGAAGGGGATTAAGGCCAAGGAGTGATGGGAAGGAGAACTACTGTATATGAGTGAGTTGTGTGAGTTTGAGGAAGGGCAATTTGATGATGGTGGGCAAGGTTACATGGAAGCGATATGTTCATACCCACCCCCTCCAGGATTAAGGGTATTTGCCGTAGCTGTTACCAGCATCATTAGGAGGTATGTGCATGATAATGGAACATGCATAACTTTATTTCGTGTTTAATTTTTGCGACACCAAATTTTGCCAACATACAGAGCACTTAACCTCTGCTTCACCCCACCACTACCACCATCTCCACAGAGCCCTCACCTACTAACCGTTTTTTCTACTCTCAACACCGAACTCGGGAAATATCTATTCTCACATCCAATGCCACGCCTTATAACATCCACCATTGGTTAAGTTTACAGAACCATATCAGTTTCGTAAGAAACAACGGACTCCAATGCGCTGCCCGCTTCCATTGCAACCACGTTTCCTCGAAAGTAACCAAGATATTGTGGTGTCTGATTCATGACTGTGCTGCCAGTTTAACTGTTATCCATTATAATGCGATGGTTTTGTTCCGCAGTGATGCACTGTGGTCATAGGCGGCACGCTTTTGCTTTCGCTGGTGCTGCATGCATTATGGTCTGTGGTTCCGATTTCCAACATCAGAGCCAGGAAGTCTGAGCCCAGTCGCGGCTAAGATTGGAAATTGGTCTCTGTTAGCTTGAACTACACGGCAGATCAAGTGGCGTTTGGGTAAGTTACTACCAAAAATGGATTTAAATTACTAGTTTATTTTCAGCATTAAGGAAAAAAGGCTTGGTTGGGGTAAACGTCAGCACCCCTGATATGGCCGGTAGCCGCTCAACCCTCCTACAGGAGACGGCCTGTAGCCGCTCTGGAGGAAAACAGGAGATGGCCTGTAGCCGCTCCCGTCTTCGTCAGGAGATGGCCTGTAGCTGCTCTGAAGGTGCCCCTACTGAGACGGCCTGTAGCCACTTGACTCTCCTACAGGAGACGGCCTGCAGCTGCTCTGGAGGAAAACAGGAGATGGCCTGTAGCCGCTCCTACCTTCGTCAGGAAACGGCCTGTAGCCGCTCCGAAGGGGCCCCTAACGAGACGGCCTGTAGCCGCTCGACCCTCCTGCAG
The DNA here is from genome assembly GCF_032717465.1 of Coenobita brevimanus. Taxonomy (NCBI): domain Eukaryota; kingdom Metazoa; phylum Arthropoda; class Malacostraca; order Decapoda; family Coenobitidae; genus Coenobita; species Coenobita brevimanus. The sequence continues at coordinate 11,188,438 of NC_136999.1, forward strand.
GAGATGGCCTGCAGCTGCTCTGGAGGAAAACAGGAGATGGCTGTAGCCACTCCCACCTTCGTCAGGAGACAGCCTGTAGCCGCTCTGAAGATACCCCTCGAGAGACGGCCTGTAGCCGCTCAACCCTCCTGCAGGAGGCGGCCTGTAGCCGCTCTAGAGGGAATCAGGAGACGGCCTATAGCTGCTTCCGCCTTCATCAGAAGAAGGCCTGCAGCCGCTCTGAAGGTGCCCGAGTCGGCCTGTAGCCGCTTCCTCTCCCAGGCCACGGCCAGTAGCCGGGCCTTAGCGACAGCCTGCAGCCGTGCCCCCAGAAGGCTACAGCCAGTAGCCGGGCCCTACGGCAGGAGACAGCTGGTAGCAGCTCCTCCGTCAGGTGCTGACTCCTGTTCACCAACCTACTACCCAGAGGGAGCCCCCCAGCCTGGAGGAGTACTGGAGAGGCCTCGTGACTTCCACCGGGCTCTTCTCCCTGCAGCTGGATCCAGAGAGGACTTGCCTGATGGACCCCGACGTAGGCTGACACCGCAGCCCCCTCCTGACAGCATCTCCAAACACTGGGGACCGCAGCCCTCAGGACCTCCAGACCATCCCCAGGACCCCCGGGTGGGACCTCCCTACACCCAGATGCTGGAGATCTTCGTCCTCCATCAGGAGCTTGAGCGAGAAGTTCAGGTAGCTATTCAGCCCCAGCCCCGAGGGCCAGACTCCCGCCCCAAGCCCTGAAAGTGAGGGACCCTTCGCCACCAGCAGCCTCGAATGAGAAAGGATGCCCCTATGCATGGTCCCATGGCCTCTGAACACAGAGGTCCCTTGCAGAACCTAGCCCCGTCAGTAGTGAGGCTGAGTCACCGCTGCCCTTGTACCTGACTGCCACGAAGCCCAGACCCGAAAAGAGTGGCAGTGAAAGCAAAGTGTCCGTGACCTAGTGAAGTAAAGGCAGAGCAGTGAAGTAACAGTATAAAGGAAGTCCGTGAGAAAAGCCTCAGTGACAATATAAAAGAGTGGTGGGGCGAGAGAAAGTAACAGTGAAACCATGAACACGGCAAGGCAGTGAAATACGGGTCTATCACAGGAATACGCTACCAACTAATAACACCGCATCATACCAAGATCATATGCAGACTCCAGTGTTAAAGCAATAATTACCAACAATGAAATAGTCCCACCCCCTCCACCAATATATATAACTTGGACTTCCTGCAGTAATAGTACATAACCCCTCTGCCCTAAGTGCTATTCACCTTACCTGACCTTGACCTGAGTAGTATGCTGCGCGATACTAATAACCCATATCTAGGCCTAAGAATTATAATTGTCCAGTATATCTGTATTCGTGACATCTACCCGTTCCACTGTAGAATTTAGTAATACACATGTAAGGTTGTTGCCCTGAGTTCTTGTGTTCTGCCTCTCTCTTATTTGTCTAAGCTCTGGTCTAGAAAGAGAACCCAGCTACACACTAGGCGTTAGATGGACGGGAAACCGACCCTAAAGCACCTAGCATTACAAGTTTATTAGTCCATACATTTACAGATATCACCACTTAGGTAATATGAAGTTATTTGTGTATCAATACCTTTTAAGTCTCCACATTGTAGTGTGCCGTAGAGGGTAGTCAGGTAGGTGGCACTGAAGAAACTCCCGATGGTCTACTTTAAGGCGGTCCAAATTGTGGCTATCCACAAGGATGTATTCGAAGTTAGAGACTGGAGTTATCCTTTCTGTGTACGAGGGAAATCTTAAGGAAATGGGACTAATATAACCGACCAGCATTTCTACATTAATCCTTTAACCGCGGGTACTGTTTTGACCTGACTGGCTCCCCCCGTGGGGGTTCCAGCCAAAATGTAAACAAACCTTTAAACCTCTGCAAGAATAAAGCTAGAGCAAAAAATAAGGTACCATTAGAAAGTACTAACCTTCAGCTTTGCAGTGATGTAGGTTTCATGACTTCGTGGACTTTCACTGGACAGGCAGTGCCGTTAGAAGTGAGCAATTTAAAATCACTATTTTTCGCCCCACACACCAGTTACCAAATGCCAACCACGCTCTGATAATAATACTATAAACATATATGAAAGCTGCACATACGATAAACTCCCATTGTGTGTTCACTGAGGTAGGTAAAAGGCATTGTAATTGCCTGCACTTCACTGCCGCATTATCACGCACAAAGCTGAACAGAGACTGATGCGTCTTTGGGCAGGGGTGGGGGGATGGGGGGCCCCCAGGGGGTGGGAGGAGGGAGATGGGGGTTGGCTGGAGTGAAAGAACTTAATAGCTACTCTCCTTTGAAACAATTGGTGCTCGGAAAAAACCCACGGTATTCAAAATATTCACGAACATTCCAGAATGACACCCGCGGTTTGGTCCAGTTTATCAATGTCATTCTGGAATGACACCCGCAGTTAAGGGGTTAATATACTGCTACTGTCCGAATGCTCAAGGATAAAATGGCAGGATTTTGCAGAGGTTGAGGGAATGGACCTTCGGACCAAAAATTGGTGGTAGGCAGAATTAAAGTCCAAATAAAATATAGAAATAGAAGGGAAGGATAGGAGAATAGTACACACAAGGAGAGTGGAAAAGTTACAAGGGGATGGAAAAAAGGCAGAATATAAGAGGGAAGTGGAGGAGCAATTGGGTAAATATAGATTGGGGCAGATGGGGGATGTGGAAGGTGTGTGCATGATATTCACAGAAGAAATATGTGCACCATGTGAAGTGGTGTGTGGGGTGAAGAGAAGACGAAAGGGGATGCAGGGAACATCATGGTGGACTGAAGGGGTGAGAGAGGCTGTGGCAGAAAAGAAGAAAGCATATAGTGAGTGGATGAGAAAGAGAGGTACGGAAGAAGTTGAGAGATGGAAAAGAGTTATATGTAGAAAGGAAGAGAGAGGTGAAAAGACTAGTAAGAGAAAGAAGAGAGTGGATGAGGAATTTGGAAGGAACTTGAGTGTAAAGTGGAGGGAATGTAAGAAAATGTTCTGGAAAGAGGTAAAGAAAGTCAGATAGGATACCAAGGAAGTTAGCTGGGGAGTGAAAGATAAAAATGGTGTATTACTAGTAGTCGGGCACCTAAGGAGGTTTTCCGTGCACTCCCCCAGGATTAACCCCTTTGTACACGATGACACGTTTGTCGTCAAATGGGTGTGGCTGCGACTATACTCATTGATGCTTTTGGCGTCATTAAAGTATAAAAACTTTTGTCAAAGGAAAAGTTATCATCTGATCGGCATCATTTTTGGAGGCGTCATAGGTTCCCTGCTCCTTATCAAAAGTAATGAGTTGGCAACTGTGGGTCCCGATACCAGCAAGAGGGCGGACAAGTTATTCAGTATCAAATGAGCTGTGAGTGGGGAACGTACTGTGGGTCTCTGTCCCTTTAAATTTCCACTCTTACTCCTGTCCCGGCCATGCAACACATTTCACTATACCAATAGTGCTTGTTAATAGTGTTTGAGCACTGTTGTGATTAGATTTGGTGTTTGCAATAGGATATTACTTTGGTGTTTGTGAATCAATCCTGGTCGTTTTCAACTGTTGGCCCAACGAAGATTATGCTACTGTTTCTAATCAACTACACTGCCTTTACCCTGCACCAAATGTGAGTATTCAGCTATAATAATAGTGACAGTGAATCATGTGAATATAGTGTGCATATCTAGTGTACAAAGAATTGGTGAAATACATGCTGGTAAGGGGTTGGCAATAGCCAACACCTACTTTCGCCATAAGATGATCCACCGGTATACATGGAGAGTAATGAGGAGGATGGATGGTGAACTTGTTGAACGAAAGGCAATGATAGACTACGTGTGTGTGGATGAGCGAATGAGAAGACAAGTGTTGGATGCAAGGGTGTGGAGAGGGTGGGGGAATGGAGTCTCGGACCATCACTTAGTGATGGCCAAGGTAGAGCTGCAAAGAAAGTGGTTGAGGAGATGAAGGGGAAGACAAGAGGAAGCAGCTCCTGTGAGAAGAGTGGAGAAATTGCAAGATAGTGAGAAAAGGACAGAGTATAAGAGCATAGTGGAAGAAAGATTGGGAAGGTATGAGCTAGAGCAGATGGAAGGGGTGGAAGACGTATGTAAGATATTCACGGAAGAGATAAGCGCAGCGTGTGAGGCGGTTTGTGGAGTGAGGAGGAGATGCAAGGGTGTGCAAGGGACAGCATGGTGGAATGATGAGGTGAAACGAGCTGTGGAACAAAAGAAGAAGGCATATGGTGAATGGTTGGCGAGTAGAGGTAGGGGAGAAGATGAGAGAGAGAAGAGAGAGGTATATGTGAGCAGGAGAAGGGAGGTTAAGAGACTGGTGAAGGAGAGTAAGAAGAAAGTGGATGAAGAGTTTGGGAGGAATCTGAGTGTGAAATGGAGGGAGAGTAAGAAATTGTTTTGGAAGGAGGTAAAGAAAGTAAGGCAGTGTGAATGGGGAAATAGTAGGGGAGTGAAAGATAGGAATAATAGATTGTTGGTGGAGAAGAGAGAGAAATTGAGGAGATGGAAGGAGCACTTTGAGGATTTGTTGAATGTAGAGAGTGAGAGCAGTGTGAGTATAAGTGGTTGGGGAATGGCTGGCAGAAGAAGAGATGATAGGAGGGAGGAAGAGATCAGTAGGTCGGAAGTAGTGGAAGCGATGAAGAAGATTAAGCTGGGAAAGGCCCCAGGAATTGATGGAGTGTGTGGTGAAATGCTTAGGTATGGGGGTGAGATTGTTGTGGAGTGGATATGGAAGTTGTGTAGATTGGCTTGGGAAGAGGGAAGGGTTCCAGAGGACTGAAAATCAGGTATAATTGTTTCTCTGTACAAAGGAAGAGGGGAGAGAGAAGTATGTGGTAACCATAGGGGTATTTGCCTTCTTAGTGTGACTGGTAAAATATATGGTAGAATACTCATTGATAGGGTTAGGCATATGACAGAGGAGCTAGTTGGAGAAGAACAAGGGGGATTTAGGAAGGGAAAAGGGTGTGTAGATCAGATATTTGTTCTAAGATGTTTAGTGGAGAAGTATCTAGAGAAGGGAAGGAAAGTGTATGCTGCCTTCATGGACTTGGAGAAAGCTTATGACAGAATAGATAGGCAAGGTATGTGGAAGGTATTAAGAATATATGGATTGGAGATGAAATTGTTGAGTGCTGTGAAGAGTATGTACGAGGGAGCTAGGGCTACGGTGCGAGTGGATGGTGAGCTGAGTGAGTTCTTTGATCTCAATGTGGGACTGAAACAGGGTTGTGTGATGTCTCCATGGCTGTTTGATATACATATGGATGGGGTTGTAAAGGAGGTGCAAGGTAGGGCAGTGGATGTGGGGGTGGCCCTAATGAATGAGGGTGAGATTTGGAAGCTTCCGGTGTTGCTGTTTGCTGATGATACAGTATCGTTGAGTGAAGATGAATGGGAGCTTCAAGGTTTGGTGAATGAATTTGGGACAGTGTGTAGGAGGAGGAAGCTGAAAGTTAATGTAAACAAAAGTAAAGTTATGGTGTTTGAGAGGAATGAAGTCACAGAGTGTGCAGTGAGGTTGGATGGTGAGGATATGGAGAATGTGAGTGCATTCAAGTACTTGGGTAGTGTGATGAGTAAGGATGGAACTTTGGGGGATGAAGTACATGAAAGGGTACAGCAGGCAAGAAAGGTTGTTGGTACACTGAAAGCAGTGATGAGAAATAGGGAGGTGAGTATGGAAGTTAAGAAGTCACTGCATGATGGTATTGTGATCCCTACCCTGACGTATGGAAGCGAGGCGTGGACCTTGCAAGAGGGGAACAAGTCAAGAGTGAGAGTAGTGGAAATGAGTTACTTGAGAGGAGCATGTGGAGTGACGTGGAGGGACAGGTTGACGAATGAAGAAGTGAAGGAACGTTGTGGGGTAGATGTGGATGTGGTTGAAAAGATTAGGAGAAATACACTGAGGTGGTTTGGACATGTGGAGAGAATGGAGAATGAAAGACTGACTAAGAGGGTGTATGTAGGTGAGGTGGAGGGAGGGAGAGGGGGGTAGACCGAGGATGAGGTGGAGGGATGGAGTTGAGAGGTATATGAGGGAGGGGGGGGGGTGAGTTGGGGGGAGGGGAGTCAAATGGTGGGTGACAGAGTGACTTAGAGGCGTTTTGTCTGCGGCCACCCTTTGCGGGATTAGGGCGTCGGGCTATAGATAGATAGATAGCTTAGAGGAAGGCAGGAAACTGCCCTACAGTCATGACACGGCATGGGTGCACTGTAGGTTTTTGCACTTTTCTCAACAAGTATGAGACCTAGGATCACCGTTGTGGGCTCAAATGAAAGCCAATTAAGTTCTGCATAGGATGATAAAATAAAAACATGATAGTGGCACGAAAAGTTTTTCACTAGAGCTCCCCAAATAAAAAAATATGTTGTCTGTCGGAAATGGGTTTTACTTTTTCGCTTATTACTCGAACACCATACTTCGTATCAAACTGGGACCTCCGGCATTCGAAAGCTAATAAAATTCTCTTTCCAGTGATGTAAAACATGTAGAGATTGAGTACTAAACATTTCGACTTATGATGGAAAGTGAAATGTATGCTCGAATGTTTATTCACACGGCTCTAAAGTATGTATAGTGTGTTTTTTTGTGTGTGTTTTTTGCTTATCGTTTAGAACAAACATCAACGAATAGGAATATGTAGGTTTTGTGGCAAAATAAATATGTTTGGGTGGTGAAAATAAGCCAAAAATACACATATTTGGAGCGCGCGGTGGGTGGGGAGGAGGGGAGAAAAGCAGACATCATGTCCCACAAAACTTATTAACTTCTCCTCGCACAAAAGGGCTAAATGAAACAGTTTCTTAACTTCCTTTTGATGTCCTGAATCACATTTCAGATGTTAACAGGAAATAAGTTCTGGCTCACTGGTGGATATTGAGCTTTATATCCAAGATGGTCGCAAACTATGAATTTATGAAATATGTATATTGATGTACAAAGCAAGTGAAAAATCTTTTTAAGATAGCATATTCTATATAAGACTGAATACTACATATATAATTTAAGCATTATACATTCTTTTTGTAATTCCTGTTTTGTCTACTGATATTGGCTGTCAGTACTTAAAAATTTTAAATCAGAGATAGGCGACGTATGCTCGAAATATCTATGGCTTCAAACAACTTCTGAGCGAAGCAAGTACTACCAAACCACACTGAATATGACTGGAATGAGTGATGACACTGATGGCACCAGGTTTGGTAAGCACCGAGAACAACTTAAACCAGAGACAGCGCGAAGTGAAATAGCTGTGCTACGAACTCTTGATGCAGTAAATGGGTTTCTTAATTCCATTTGACATTCCAGACAAACACCGTTTGTACATACTCTCTTCTGGAAATCCAGTGCCCCCTGATGTAGAAAATGATGTTATCAATGCTGAAAAAGCTGGATGGATAGAGAAGGAAAAGTTTGTACATGAAAGGCTACAGAAAGATGGCAATGGGGAAAAGAAACATTTCTTCGACAGGATCAAAAAGTTGAATATCAAAACTATGGAGAAAGCTAACAAAAAAATGAAGTCGACATCTGATAAAGGCAATGTGATTAAGTACTAAGAGCAAGGAGATGCAGCTTTCCAAATCCTTCTTAGATTACAGATGTTAAATCAACCTGTAAGTATTGATGGCCTGATGACTTATTCTATCACGCCAGTGCCACACTGCATTGGTACCCCAGATGGATTCATGGCAAAAACAAATAAAGCAGCACCTGTTCACTGCCTTACCGCTGATATGGCTGACACTCTCTTACCTTCTGCATCTGCTGGGGAGACACTGTTCATTGAGGATGGTAATGCCCACTTTCATGCACTGAAGGATGTCCCATCAACATTCAAATACTTGACAGCTTAACCTACAAACCAGATGTTGTGTTCTTCACGGATATGTATTTGAAAGATTCCATCAAAAGCCAAGAGAGGGTATGTCGTGGTTGCCGTGCCAAGATTCTTCTCGATGGTTTTAACCCCTTAACCCCTACACCGCGGGCTTGTTTACCAATAACTTGCGTGTGCCACGGGGTTATTTGGGCTCCGACAGACTCTCAAAAAATATTTGCCAAAAATCAGTTATTAGTCCTAGAATAATAAAATTACATATGCTTATGGCACATACCTTCAGCTTTCTCCTGGATTGATTGTTGAGCCTTCATCGGTTACCGTAGGACTTGTGGAGACCTCTGAAGTAGGGTAACGAAGTCTCCACTTTACACTTCCCAACAACCCGTAATATGATTACCACAGCCAGATACAAACACTATAAACACTATTCTACAATTTTCAAGTAGTTTGGGATCCATACTCAAAAAAAAAACACTGTGAAAGCAATGGAAATTACGAGCGCGTCTGATCGTCGCACTGGCACTAGTTCGCTCATGGTAGTCTGTCATTTATTATTCATAAAACCCCTCACACTTTATATTTCTATTACTATATAACACTTATATATATCTACAGTCTTTATCCATAAGTTTCCTTCAGTAGTATTAGTTTATTGTCACTGTAGGGATTCAATTTCTTTCAGTAAAATACGTAGCATTCACTTTCTCGTCCTGTATACTGGCATTGAGAGTGAATGTCACTTTCATCTTCACTCTCATAACTCATAGCATTCAGACATGCTAGAGTGAAACTTTCACTTTCACTACTCCTAGGGTATATACTCGTATTCTTATAATACTACTCATTTACATTTCTATTTACGTTCTCTATTTTATTTACGTTATTTACATTTCTATTTTATTTACACTGTGTTGTGCACTGTCACTTGAAATAACTTATAAAACTATTTTCCATTGTTCACGTATATTTACATTCATTACTTTCACTTGCTGTTTACACATTATTTACACATTATTTACAATTCCACTTGCACTGTTTTACTCAATAGAAAGATCGTAGTCACTCTTTTATCAATTGTCAGCCCTTTACCTCTTTCCACACGAGGTTTAGTAGGGGGTAAAGGTCACAGAGCCATTTGCATGGGGGTGAAAAAAAGGCCTTGAAGTCAGCAAGATGAAACATACGTCCTCTCACTTCGGAAGATGAGAGTACACTGATAACGCAGGGGCAGCCTAGAGGCCTGCTTTAGGGGTTATTCAGAGTTACCAATATTACTTCTTGAAACAGCTAAGTCTAGCACTGATATGATTGGCAGGAAATCTAGACAATACATTATAAATTTGGTAGTTCCAGGTGAATGTAAATATTCTCCCTTCCCTCCTTACATGTATATTTATTACGAAAATAGATTAGAGGCCTACTTAGGAGATATATAATCAGAGCTACCAATGTTAAATCTTGAAACAGCTTTGTGTAGCACTGATATGACTGGCAGGAAATCTAGACAATACATTATAAATTAGGTAGTTCCAGGTGAATGTAAATATCACTTAGGCTTCTCCCTTCTCTCCTTACATGTATATTTATTACGAAAATAGATTATACGGCATATTTCAAGGGGAAAAAAACAGCGAAAATTAGCGAACGAGTGCACGTGAGGTGTTGTCAGGTGATAATTAGCCAATTCCAGGTGTATGGCACTCTCACTTACCTGATTTCTTTCTTGTATATATTATTTGGTATAAGAATACGACATAGGGCTTATTTCAATGGATGAAATCAGTTAAAAATTCCTGGTATGATTTACTTAGCGTAGCTTGGCCGGGCTGGGGAGAGTATTGGGTATTGGTGGGGGGGTTGGGAGGGGAGTCAAGAACGGGGAGAAATGGCTAAATTGTCAACAATGGATGGGAGTACAGATGAGATTAGGAGTGCTGACTAGTGTTGGACATTGTCAGTACTGATAGATGATACAAGCCCCCACTTGAAAGCCCGGGTGAATTCAAAATAACACAGAATCACAAAAGCGACGCCCCGCGGTATGATCCCTTGCTCCCAAGCGTCACGAAAGTGACGCCCCGCGGTTAAGGGGTTAACCGTGGGGCGTCACTTTCGTGACGCTCGGCTACAATGGATCATACCGCGGGGCGTCACTTTTGTGATTCTGTGTTATTTTGAATTATCCCGGGCTCTCAAGAGTGGTGGCTTGTATCATCTATCAGTACTGCCAATGTCCAACACTAGTCAGCACTCCAAATCTCATCTGCACTCCCATTCATTGTTGACATTTTAGCGATTTTACCCCCTTCGTGACTCCCCTCCCTACCTGCCCTCCATTACCCTCTCCTCTCACCTCCCACGCCGCGCTGCGCTACGGAAATTTCCCCCTTATTTTTCCACAGATTTCATCCATTGAAATAAGCCCTATGCCCTATATTTTTACCAAATAATATATACCAAAAAAAAAAACAGGTAAGTGATAGTGTTATACTCCAGAAATTGGCTAATTATCACCTGACAAAACCTCACGTGCATTCATTCGCTACATTACCACGGTAATTTCCCCTTTGATTTATGCCTTGTAATCGATGTCTGTAATAAAAATATATATCAGAAAGGAAGGGAGAATCCTAACTGACATTTACATTCACCTGGAACTACCTATTTCTTTATTTATTGCCGAGATTTTCTACCTATAAAAAATTAGCCTGTAAGCTAGCAGCAGTCAGCCTAAAGTGTCATTGTCAACCCTTCCCTTCTCAGATAAGCCGCGGCATTTAGTTCCTTGTCCTCCACTGTAGAGACAACATGTCGCACTTGCGCCCCGCCATTCCTGCCACTTCTGCGCCCATTGCAAAGGGCCCCGTGACTTCTACTCCAAAGAAAAGTGTTGAGGCAAGCAGGAAAGGCCTCAGTGACTCTGCAGTGGCACGAGAACTTGCAGAATTGTCCATGATAATGATGGACAGTGACTATGATGATTCGGGTGAATCATGTGATGAGCCGGGTGAGGTTATCGTGCCAGAAACAGCGACAACAAGTGCTTCTACAAGTGAATCAGTGTCTAGCTCCAAGGGAAAGGAGCCTTTAGTGCAGGAAGGACAAGAATTTGGGAAGGGAGTGAAAAGGCGGCGTGTTAGCCCCAGAACAATGCCCCCACGTGACCCAACCTGCCATGAGTCACGAGTGCATTCACCTCCCTGTTCCCCAAGCCCCACTTTACTCATCTCGTCATCATCGTCGGCTGAGTTATCTCCGGAGTCTTCGTCGTCGGAGTCACCACCAGCATCAACAGTGAAGGCAGGCCGTAGAGGTAGAGGTAGATCTAAGAGAGTGAAAAGTAGTGTAGCTAGTAGGGTAAGGGCTGCTAGTGCTGTACGGCAACCTAGGGTCAGTGAGAGTAACCTTGACAGAGATAAGCCTCCCTCACAGCCAACCTCCACCACCACCACCACCACCCGCCCTCCACCGCCATGACAGGGAATCCTGGACGCCTTCGCGTGGACGGAAGGGTCAGATTTTGTCCCCGAAAATCTGGTTTTTGATGAGAGCTTCTCAGGAGTTCAGCCTGCCTTCACTATGGACGAAAATGCTGAGTGTGTCGACTACCTTTTGGCTTTCCTAGATGACGAAGTCATCCAGCACATATGTGATGAGACCAACAGGTACGAATCACAACGTGCTGCTAGTGGTACAGGTGCAGCCAAGATGCAACAGTGGTCCATGCTGGGAGTGCAGGAGCTGTATGTGTTCTTTGCCCTCATGCTTCTTATGCCACACTCCAAGAAGCATGAGTTGGAAGACTACTGGTCCATGGATCCCTTACTACCCTCACCCACCTTCAATAAGTACATGGCCAGAGATCGCTTCCAGAGCATCATGGGAAACCTGCACTTTGCCGACAATGATGTACACTCTGGAAGATCTGGGAGATTCTGAACAGAATGAAGGATAAGTTCATGTCATTCTTCCACCCATTTCAGAAGGTTGTCATTGATGAATCCTTGGTTTTGTTCAGAGGACGTCTTCGGTTTGTTCAGTACATTCCAAGCAAACGCCATCGCTTTGGAATTAAGTTCTTTGTACTGTGCGACTGTAAGACGGGGTACATCCTTGACTTCGTCATATATTCAGCCAGCACTGTCAATCTCGATAAAACTCACCCCCTTGGCTTCTCAGGCTGTGTAGTGAAAGTGCTCCTAGAAAAGTATTTTGGTGGGAATCATGTGCTGTATACAGACAACTACTATACAGCACCGAAACTTGCCAAATACCTTTCTGAGCACGGCATTGGCTCCTGCGGCACTGTGAAAAGTAATCGTGCCAACTTCCCCAAATTCCCAGAGGCGAGAAACTCGCAGCGAGGAGACGTGGACCTACGCAAGTGTGAGAAGATGTTGGCAACACGGTGGCATGACAAGAGAGTTGTGCACATGCTCACCACCGTACATAAGGGGGAGATGAGAGACAGTGGGAAGGTCGACCGTAGGACAGGCGAACCTGTGATGAAACCTGATGCTGTGTTGGACTATAATATCAACATGCGGCTGGTGGACAAGTCCGACATGATGATTGGTGAGATCGACTGCCTCAGGAAGAATACTAGGTGGTACAGGAAAGTTTTTCTGCATCTCATAGATATGACGATGCTGAACGCCTTCATCCTGTACAAGATGAAGGTAAAGCCACCCAAGTCCTTCTCCCTGAGGTTGTTCGCCAGGACTTGTGTCCAGCAGCTGCTGGAAAGATATGGTAGGGTGCAAGCAGCAACTCCAAGGCGCCATCCAGTTACACTTCCCGACCGACTTGAGCAGAGGGCGTATATGGATCGGCACAGACTTGAGCTAATGCCTGCCACAGGGAAAAGGAAGGCTGCGATTCGCAGGTGTCAGGTATGTGCGCATACCACACGCCGCACACCTGAGCATAAACGCACCTCTTGGCAGTGAGCTGAGTGCCAGGTTCCCCTCTGTGTTACCTGCTTCTTCGATTATCACAGCCAGAAGCAGTTCTAACAGTGCAAGTGTGGAAGCAGAATTATTTGGAAATAATGTGTAAATAATGTGTAAATAGCAGGTGAAAGCAATGGATGTTCAGTTCATATGATTGAACAGTGTATTATAGTTTTATCTTACTGAAAGTGACAGTGAATAACATAGTGTAAGTAAAAGAGCAGGGTAAATATTGAAAATAGAACAGAAAATGTAAATAGTAATGTAAGTAATTAGTAATATAAGAATATGAGTACAAATAATTTATGTTATAACAGTGAGAGTGAATCCGTGGCTCTCTACGTATTTTACTGACTGAAAAATTGAATGACTTCAATGACAATATACTAATACGACTGAAGGAAACTTATGGAGAAAGACTCCAGATATATATAAGTGTGATATAGTAATAGAAATATAAAGTGTGAGGGGTTTTATGAATAACAAATGACAGAGTGCCTAGAGCGAACTAGCGCAAGTGCGACGATCAGACACGCTCGTAATTTCCATTGCTTTCACGGTGTTTTTTTTTTTTTAGTATGGATCCCAAACTACTTGAAAATTGTAGAATAGTGTTTATAGTGTTTGTATCTGGCTGTGGTAATCATATTACGGGTTGTCGGGAAGTGTAAAGTGGAGACTTAGTTACCCTACTTCAGAGGTCTCCACAAGTCCTACGGTAACCGACGAAGGCTCAACAATCATTCCAGGAGAAAGCTGAAGGTATGTGCAATAAGCATATGTAATTTTATTATTCTAGGACTAATAACTGATTTTTGGCAAATATTTTTTGAGAGTCTGTCGGAGCCCAAATAACCCCGCGGGACACGCAAGTCATTGGTAAACAAGCCCGCGGTGTAGGGGTTAATACTAGAAATCCTGCTGGTTTCAAGACCTTCCTGCACAGTGATGAAAACAAAAAACAACTCTTTCAATTCATGCTTCGTGTGTGGAGTTGCCATGAGACAGTGCATGGTTAATGGGAAGAAAAGTAATTCTTGTTGTTGAGGGTGCTTGTTTCCTACTTACATCCTTGGATGGAAAAAGTGTACAAGTAGAAGAACTTCAAAGTCTGAGGTCAACACAAGAGGACACAGACACTCGTGTTGTTCTGTATCTGCTTTATGCACAGAAAGAGGGCTATAAGCAAGCAATAGTACGAAACTCAGACTGTGATCTTTTTTTCATTCTGTTGCATTTCGCGGAACAACTGAAACCACTGACAATTCTTCTTGACAGTGGCAGTAAACAAGAGACTTCTTAATATCACTGATATAGCTCAAGACTTAGGACCCAAATACTGCACATCCCATCTTGGTCTCTGAAATGCGTGGCTTTAACAGTGCTCCCGAAGAATACCATAGTATCCCCGACGACAGGACGAACCAGGAACAACAGAGTTTGCCCACAAACATGCCGACACCCCCACATGGATCCCACAGGGTAGCCGCCACCAGCCACCACCACTCCGGGCAACAGCGACGCATGTCAGCCCGGGCCGTGCGCCCCTGTGACATGCAGCCACCACGCTGCCACACCGTAGGCGAAGGACACTACCTTCGCGTGGCAGAATCACTGAGCTAGCTAGGGGTGGAGTTAGAACTCAAACTCCAGACGGCGCCCCTCTGGTAGAGACGATCTATGGTCGCTCCCAAAGTGTTTCGGTAGAGACGCTCTATGGTCGCTCCCACAGTGCTCAGATAGAGACGATCAATGGTCGCTCCCACAGTGTTCAGGTAGAGACGATTAATGGTCGCTCCTATAGTGCTCCGGTAGAGACGATCAATGGTCGCTCCCACAGTGTCCAGGTAGAGACGATCAATGGTCGCTCCCACAGTGTTCAGGTAGAGACGATCAATGGTCGCTCCCATAGTGCTCCGGTAGAGATGATCAATGGTCACTCCCACAGTGTCCAGGTAGAGACGATCAATGGTCGCTCCCAAAGTGTTTCGGTAGAGACGATCTATGGTCGCTCCCACAGTGCTCAGGTAGAGACGATCAATGGTCGCTCCCACAGTGTTCAGGTAGAGACGATTAATGGTCGCTCCTATAGTGCTCCGGTAGAGACGATCAATGGTCGCTCCCACAGTGTCCAGGTAGAGACGATCAATGGTCGCTCCCACAGTGTTCAGGTAGAGACGATCAATGGTCGCTCCCATAGTGCTCCGGTAGAGATGATCAATGGTCACTCCCACAGTGTCCAGGTAGAGACGATCAATGGTCGCTCCCATAGTGTTCAGGTAGAGACGATCAATGGTCGCTCCCATAGTGCTCAGGTAGAGACAATCAATGGTCGCTCCCACAGTGTCCAGGTAGAGACGATCAATGGTCGCTCCCACAGTGTTCAGGTAGAGACGATCAATGGTCGCTCCCATAGTGCTCCGGTAGAGACGATCAATGGTCGCTCCCACAGTGTTCAGGTAGAGACGATCAATGGTCGCTCCCACAGTGTCCAGGTAGAGACGATCAATGGTCGCTCCCACAGTGTCCAGGTAGAGACGATCAATGGTCGCTCCCATAGTGTCCAGGTAGAGACGATCAATGGTCGCTCCCCCAGTGTTCAGGTAGAGATGATCTATGGTCACTCCCAGCCTCGTGAGACGATCTACGGTCGCTCCGAGGGCGTGCAAAGGAGAGGGACGTCTCCACGGCCGGAGACTGAAGTCCAGGCTCTCTGTCCCAGAGCATCCCGGACAGGCCTCCTCGTCTCCCCCGGTCTCTGTTCCTTATGCCTGGCTCCAGAGCAGACGCACCTGTCGGGCCCCAGTGAAAGTCGCTGCCGCAGTCCTCCCCTGACGGCGCCTCTAGACGTTGGAGACCGCAGCCCACCTCTCTCTCGGTCCTCCCCAGAACACCCGGGCGAGACCTCTCCACGCCCCCACAACGCCGGGACCTGACACAGAGGTTCCTGGAGCTATTTGGCCCCAGTCCCGAGGGCCACACGCCGGAGCCCAGTCCGGAAGCCACAGGGAGTCCCGGACACGAGAGGACGCCCTTGCGAGCCGCCCCGTGCCCTCTCGGCTCGCCCTGCCTTGACGGTGCCCCTAGCTCAGCCGGATCGCCGATGTCGTGTTCCTGTCTTTCTCCCTGAGAGAATATGAGTGATAATGTACCATAAGTGATTTAGGTTAAGTGTGACTCTCTCCTAGAATAAGTATTGTGCAGTGAATCCATGTAATGCATATCGGGGTGAATCAGATCACAGTGAGAAGTTAAAGGACGAGAATGTGGACTAAGATCTGAGTGACTATATGTGCGAGTGCCACCCCTGATGTCTATAAAGACATACCCCCATTGCTGTGAAGGAAAACTGTGAGAAAGGAATGTTAATAGTGTTCTATCTCTCCCCACGCTGAAACAAGATCTATTGGCTAGCCGCGAAGTAATATTGTGAAAGTAGTATTAATAGCATTCCATCTTTCCCCACGCTGTGAAGCGAGATCTATGGACTATACCCGGAGGACCTTTCTGATATAGATATAATTAATAAGCCTGTGCCTATAAAGACATACCCCCATTACGGCGAAAGAATATCGGAAAGGAAGTATTAATAATATTCTCTCCTTCCTCACGCTACCCATAAAATCTTCTCTACTACCCGCTCTCGCTCCTAAAACTAAAGTAAGTGTAAATCAAGGATCAGAGTTATTTGCCAAAGTATCTTGACTAGCGGAAACCATATAAACTTCCCGGCTAATACGGTATCTGTCGCCTTCCAATATTACCATAACTTTCTCCTCGCCGTTCTAAGTCACTCTCCGCACCTCCCCTATCTCCTCCTAGTGAGTCACAATCCCCCCCCCCCGCGCTCTGCGCGCACTTATATTTACTGCACTCCTGATACACTAGGATTGTTGTGTTGTCATTAGTATCAGAAAAGCAAGTATCCTGCGAGATACACATATCCTAGATAAGGTTTTATATTGCTCTATATTGTGTTGTAATATCTGCTGATTTGTCCTGTGTCTGACTGTGGTAATATACGTGTAAAGGTGTTGCCAAGAGTTTTTGTGTCCTGCCTCTCTTTATTGCACTAGCTCAGGTCTTGAAAGAGAACCCCGCTTCACGTTGGGTGAAATAGGAACGAGAAGTCGAGCCTAATTCAACCCAGCATTACAGTATTGCTTTACAGGTGAAGACTGTAACTGTGCCTTTAAGGGAAAGGGAAAGGTTGGTCCTCTGAAGATGCTAGAAAAGAGACCACGTCACCACGGTACCAAGATTGTTTTGGTAAGTTGGGCGACAGCTGGGAAATTGATGACAGGCTTGTCAACGACTTGGAGGAGTTCGCTTGTCTCGTGGATGGCTGTCCCTGAAGTAAGCATGTGAATACCGTTTGTGCGTTGATGCTGAAGAAGATGGTTGGCGAGAAGATGACTATCAAAGCTTCGTCAAGAGTGGATCTTGCTAAACTGCCACCGTGTAAATTTTCCCTGGTTCCTCACATCAAACGTGCAAATTACGGGGTGGCTTAGTTCAAACAGGTCCACATAACTATGCCAGAAATACCTGCTCCTACAGAAGAACATGGGTGGGTTAATTCTGGAGACTTCATTGAGCCAGTGTGGTAAGAATGGCCTATGTTGCCACCTAGTCTTCAGGAAATTCTGGAAGAAGCCACAGAGGAAGGATCAAATGATGATGATGACCTTTTCATTGGTGAACCATCCCATTCTGATTCGGAGGAATCTGATAGTGACTAACTTTTATCGTGAATAAACAAACATATAACAAAGTTTAAAACAATGTCTACATGATTCATTGTAATATATTATCTTTTAACATTTTTTTATATATATATTTTCCAATCCTTATTTTCATTCTTGCCTTTCATGTTCATTTTATGGATATAAACAAAATGTAAGATAGGCATTTGCTAAACCCAAGATACAGTAATAATAGACTTTTAATGTACTATCACGATCCAAAGTTTCTTTACCCCCCTGAGTGGAGGAAGGTCGAAGCCAAGGTTGAAGAAATGACGGGCCACCGAACACAGGCCAGTTCATGATGGAGGGGTTCACTAACCTGAAGCTTAGGATAATAAGAATCACCCGGATGAAACACACGAGCCTATTTATGAATCACTGTATCATGAACCATTATTAGTCTTGTATACTGGCAGTGTCCGATCATTTGGTCTTGCTACAACCTTGGCTTCGACCTTCCTCCACTCAAGGGGGTAAAGAAACTTTGGATCGTGATAGTACAGTCACGGAAAGTTCCGCATTATCCACCTCCCAAAGCACTGGTGTGAGACAGGTGAATGTGAAGCAGCAGCCAGACCTCATATGTCTGGTAACTGTGAGTGTGGAGGAGAGGGAGGCGGGGGAATCGGGGCAGAGAAGCGTTTGGTGATAGATTGGAAATCACGTGTAGGTGTGCAATGTATGACTTGCACGGTGTGTTGGAGTTAATTTCATAAGGATAGATGAATAATTTGGTGCTTACATTTTATGAAAAATGTAATGCTAGGTGTTTAAGGCGCGACTTCTCGCTCCTAGAACACCTAACGTGAAGCGGGGTCCTCTTTCGAGACCAGGGCTTAGGACAAATAAGAGAGAGGCAGGGCACAAAAACTTCAGGCAATAACCTTTGCACGTGTATTACTTAGTCAGACAAGAGACAACAGCAGATGATACAGCACAATATTTGGTCAATTACAAACTCTTATAACTATGGTGGTACCATTCTGAAGTGGCGGTTTGGGTGGGGCACGAACCTCTGTACAGTGTTGCCACGTGTTCCATACCCGCTATGTGAACACCTCTGATATATGTAATAGGCATCACAATAAGATAAACACAAGAATATATTGGTAAGGTGTGTATTATAATATATGAAAGAACAGTAAACTTATTATGCGTAAAATATTTATACGGCAATACAGAAACATGGCATAAATATTTTACAGTGCAGCTTAAAAAAAAGTAGTCACTTTTATTGACTGTTACCCTATTTCTGGGGTTGGTAATAATGTCACAATTATTAAAATGCGTGACTTATAGAACAGTGCCCCCGAAATATACCATAGTGCCACCGACAACAGGGCAAGCAAAATACAGCTCAGTATCCCCGAGGATGTACCGACACCTCCACACGGACCCCACGGGGTAGCCGCCACCAGTCACAACCACTCCCGGCAACAGCGACATGTCAGCCCAGGCCATGCGCCCCTATGTCACGCAGCCACCACGCCGTCGCCGCTGTAGGAGAAAGACACTACCTTCACGGAGTGGGATTGTTGAACCAGCTAGGGGTGGAGTTGTCATAGGCACTCCAGACGGCGCCCCTCCGGTAGAGACGGCCTATTGTCGCTCCCATCCTCGTGAGACGATCTATGGTCGCTCCGAAAGTGCTCCGGTAGAGACGGCCTATTGTCACTCCCATCCTCGTGAGACGATCTATGGTTGCTCCGAAAGTGCTCTGGTAGAGACGGCCTATTGTCGTTACCCTCCTCGTGAGACGACCAATTGTCGCTCCAAAAGTGTCTTGGTAGAGATGACCTATTGTCGCTCCCTTCCTCGTGAGTCGATCTAGTGTTGCTCCGAGGGTGTGCTGAAAGGGGTAAGGAGAGAGACGTCCCTACGGCAGGAGACTAGAGCCCAGGTTTCCCATCCCACAGTGACCCAGACAGGCCTCACAGCCTCCCCTGGCCTCTGCTCCCTACGTCTGGCTCTAGAGCAGACGCACCTGACGGGCCCCAGTGGCGGTCACTGCTGCAGCCCTCCTCTGTCGGCGCCCCTAGACGCTGGAGACCGCAGTCTGCAGTCTCTCTCGGTTCTCCCCAGGACACCCAGGCGCGATCTCCCTACGCCCCCACGACGCCGTAAGGCTCTCACTACAGGCCGAGACTTACAACAGAGGTTCCTGGAGCTATTCGGCCCCAGTCCCGAGGGCCACACTCCTGAGCCCAGCCCAGAAGCCACGGGTAGCCCAGGACGCGAGAGGACGCCCTTACGAGTTATCCCGTGCCCTCTTGGCACACCTCACATTGGCGGTGCCCCTAGCCCAGCAGGATCGCCGACGACATGTTCTCGCCTATCCACATGATGAATACGGGTAATACTGCAGTACGAGTGATTTAGGTTAAGTGTGATTTCCCCTAGTATAAGTATTGTGCAGTGACTTCATATAGTGAATATTGGGGCGAATAAGATCACAGTGAGAAACTAAAGGACGAGTGTGTGGAACAAGATCTGATGAACTATATTTATGAGTGACGTCCCTTTTATACAGTTAGTAAGCCAATGCCGCCTGGAGATTCCTCTGTAATGACAAACCCCTATTACTGTGAGCTCTAAAGGAATATTGTGAAAGAGAGTATTAATGGTATTCTCTCCCTCCCCCACGCTGCCCATAAATCCTGTATATCACTCTCTCTCATCCCAATATCCCGAGTAAGTGTGAATCAAGAATAAAATCAATTACCAAAGTCCCTTGGCTAGTGGAAACCGTATAAACTTCACTGCTAATATCTGCCTCTCTCCAGTATTACCATAACTTTCCCCTAGCCGTCACAAGTCACTCCCCGCACCCTCCCCTTTCTCCTTCTCGTGAAACTCACCCCCCCCCCCATGCCTCCCACGCGCACCTATATTCACTGCACCCTTGATACACTAGGATTGATTGTGTTTTCATTACTGTCAGAGAAGCAAGTATTCTGCGAGATACCCATACCCTAGATAAGGTTTTATATTGCTATGTATTGTGCTGTAATATCTGCTGACTTGTCCTGTGTCTGACTGTGGTAATATACGTGTACAGGTTGTTGCCTAGAGTTTTTGTGTCCTGCCTCTCTTTATTGCACTAAGCTCCGGTCTCGAAAGAGGACCCCGCTCCACGTTAGGTGTAATAGGAACGAGAAGTCGAGCCTAATTTCAACTAGCATTACACTGGTGGCCAGCGGTGGTTCTAGACCCGGGCGTAAAAGAGATGTAATCAGGAAATATTTGGCAAAATGGCAACTAAACCGCACGTTCAGTTACCCAAATTTGACCCCGACCAGTATGATATACACACATATCTGGCAACAATTAAACCCTTACTGGATATTGGCTTTGAAAATGACCAACAAAAAATTGCAGTTACACTACCACTGTTGGGTAAAGCGGCGGCGAACATAGCGCCGAAAATCGTCCCAGAACTCACCTGGCAGAACTTTACAAAGTTCACTGTACAAGCCATCACCCCATCATTGGGGAAAGTAGTGGCTCTATCCAAATTGGATAGTTTTTCATTCGATGGGGATTTAGATAATACCCTGATACAGGCAAGACGCCTGGTTACTGCTGCCTACCCGGAGGCAGATGAGGAAACCCGGGATCAGCATACATTTAACACTCTGCTCAGAGTACTCCCAAGTGTTGTGAAACAACACTTCACTATCCATGACCCTACAGGAGACATGGATAGAGATATACAGCTGATGCAGCGCCTCCTGACCGCCTTCCCTTCTCCACAGCAAATTAATGTTGT
The DNA here is from genome assembly GCF_032717465.1 of Coenobita brevimanus. NCBI lineage: Eukaryota > Metazoa > Arthropoda > Malacostraca > Decapoda > Coenobitidae > Coenobita > Coenobita brevimanus. The sequence continues at coordinate 11,209,759 of NC_136999.1, forward strand.
TAAGAAATTCCCCACCCGACCCCTGGCTCCCCCAGCCACACAGCGTCCACCTCTGCCTCACACCAGCCCGACCCCGGTGCCTAGCCCGCTCAGGGCACACCCCTCCCGTCGGCGCCCCGCCCCGCGAGAAAACCCGAACCTAATTCTTATCAACCCGTGGGAATTCACAGCCTGCAACTTCCGCTGCCCCCTTCATGACATACGGGACCAGCTTAAAGCTGCTCACCGCAGAATCACAGCCCCGGGTTCGCGTAAAGTGTCCGCCTTAGAAGGCGAGGCCTCAGGGAACGAGCTGACGCCCGTGGACGAGCCCCATTCAGGAAAACTAGAGCAGGAACAGGAGACTGAAAGCCTTAGCCAGCTGGATTTTTAGGCCCGCCCCCGCACCAACCCACGGTGGCAGGGGCCATTACCCCTAAGTATCGCCCCCAGTATACCACAAGATGAAAATAAACGGCGTGAAGGCCAGACTACTAGTCGATACGGGAGCGGCCAGGTCCTGCCTTTACAGCCACTATTTCTCCCACTACAAATCGCGGTTTGGCCCACTCCGCCCTACTACCACTCACCTTGTGGACGCGGGGGATGGCCCCCTGCCCATCCGTGGGGAAACTCGGGCCCTACGGGTCGACACCCACCAGCCAGTGTCCACCCAACATCCATTCATCATTTTTGATTCCTCCTGCCGGAGTTATGATGGGTATTAAGGGCTAGACTTGCTCCAAAAACTTGGAGCCACGATCGACTGTCACCACCGACAACTCCAATTCTGCCCCCCACCCCGTTCCACCCCAGCCGTTTGCACATGCACGCCGTGGCCCCGGCCGGAGGATTCGCCCTCTTCCTCCCCCCAGTGCCCCCCTTTTTCCACCCCCCTCTCCTCCCCCTCCCGTGCCTTTCCACCCCACTTCTGCTCCCTCTTTCCCTGCCACCATCTCCGCCGCTGTTACCATCCCCTCCCACCATGAGGCTTGGGTGCCCCTTAACAGGCCCTCAGGTCCATCCATTTTGTTCTCCCCCCTCCTTCCCTCCGGACCCCTTTCTGCCTGCCTTGTGTCCCCCACCTTCCTCCCTCCCCACCACGCTGCCATCCGCATCGCCAATCTCGCCCCGTCCCCTCTCACCCTCCCCAAAGGGCTTATCATCGGAGAGATGGAGGAAGCCTAGCCCTGTGCCCCATCCTCCTCCCACCTCCCCACCCCTCTACCCCCCATCCCTGACCATCTCTCCAACCAGCAGTCAGACACCCTACGCTGCCTTCTGGATTTCCAGGATTTGTTTGCGACAGGACCAGCAGATATAGTGCATACCACGTACCTGTCACACGAAATCCATACGACAGGCCCACCTATACGACAACCTTCCCGACGCAAGAACCCCTGACAGAGAGAAGAGGAGGACCGCCAGGTCCGCGAAATAGAAGAGGCAGGTGTTATCTCCCCCTCCACCAGCCCGTGGTCCTCCCCTGTCGTTCTAGTAAAAAAGAAAGATGGCACGATGCGATTTTGCATCGACTACCGCCGTGTGAATGACGTCACCATTAAAGATGCCACCCCCCTCCCCCACATTGACGATTCCCTAGACTCTCTCTACTGGGCATCTTGGTTTTCTACCCTCGACCTTCAGTCTGGATACTGGCAGGTTCCCGTCCACCTGGACCATCGAGGCAGGACGGCCTTTTCCACCAGTAATGGCAAACAGTACGAATTTAATGTTCTGCCATTCGGCCTCTGCAACGCCCCTGCCACTTTCTCCAGACTATTGGAATCTGTCTTGAGCGGCCTCACTTGGGAAATATTTTTAGCTTATCTTGACGACGTCATTGTTTTTAGCCAGACCTGGGGCAACCACTTGCAGCGCCTCCGTCTAGTTTTCACCAGAATTCGCCAGGCAGGCCTCAAGCTACATCCTTCTAAATGTGTCCTGGCCGCTAAGACCGTCTCGTTCCTAGGACATACTATTTCCCAAGCAGGAATTTCCCCAGATCCCAACAAGCTCCGTGCCATAGAGGACATACCGCCGCCGCAGGACGTCCACGGCGTCTGCGCCTTCCTGGGACTCACATCCTATTACCATCGCTTTGTGAAGGGATTCGCGCAGATCGCCAAGCCTCTTCACGACTTGATGCGAAAAGGGGAATCTTTCCTCTGGACTGAGGACTGGCGAGCTTCTTTTCAACAGCTAAAAGACAAGCTCATCTCTGCCCCCATCGTGGCCTTCCCCGACTATGCCCTCCCTTTTCGCCTCTACACAGATGTGTCCCTTACCGTGATAGGTGCCGTTCTAGCCCAGGTACAGGCCGGCAGAGAACACATCATTGCCTGCACCAGTCGCACTCTGAACCTGGCCGAAAAGAATTATGTCACCACCAAGCGAGAATGCCTCGGCATAATCTGGGCCCTCCAATATTTTAGGGCTTATCTTTCCGGGACCCAAGTCACGATAATCACTGACCACCAATCACTCCAGTGGTTGCGCCAATCAGACTCCCATAACGCCCAACTCGTCCGGTGGCGTGACACCCTAGAGGAGTTTCAGTACGAGATTTCATACAGGCCCGGAAAGCTCCACACCAATGCAGATGCCCTCTCCCGCCTCCCCATCCACGCGGTACAACCGGACCCCGACCTCCTACAACTCTGGCACCACAAGGAACGGCCCCCCTGGATCCTTGCTCACCTATTCCCCAAGCTATGCCGACAGGGCGACCACCTTCTAACCCCGTCCAGGCATATCCTCTTGACCCCCGATGCGGCACGTGACACCCTGTGCCACCTCCATGCCCACAACAGCATCCACTTGGGCACCAAAAAATTACTACAGGTGTTCAACGATATTTACTGGGCCCCAAATCCCTCCACCCTCACCAAGGAAATTATCCAGACTTGCCATGCCTGCGCGCTTGGAAAAGATATCACCCGGACCGCCGGGCCATCAGGCCATATCACCGCCCACAAGCCCTGGCAACTCCTGGCGATCGACGTAGTAGGCCCTCTCCCCCCTAAATCTGGATATAAATACGTGGTCACTTTTGTAGACACGTACTCCAAATTCGTAGTAGCTTGCCCGGCTAAGGAACATCATGCCATCGCTGTCGCCAATGCCCTGCTCCAACACGTGTTCCCTTACTTTGGCATTCCCCAAGCCATCCATTCCGATAATGCCCCTGAGTTCTCCGGAAAAGTCTGGGAGGAGCTAGCCAGGATTTTCGGATATAAGATCTCTCACTCCTCACCATACTGGCCACAAGGGAATGCCGTATGTGAACGTGGCCATCGTACCCTTACCAATCAGCTACGCACCCAAATCAAGGCTACAAAAGACAACGATTGGCTGGCACAGGTAAAAATTGTCCAATGGGGCATGAATTCGTGCCCCCGAGAAGACGGGGTTTCCCCCCATGAAAGAATCTTTGGAGAAACTCCCCTCCTACTACCCCTACGCCACCACCTGCAACCGCCCGCTTCCGCTCCCACTACAGACCTGCTACACTTGCTAAAAGGGCAGATATACCATCTGCAAAAGAACCTGGACCTTAGACCCGACACAGCCTCCAACCCTTTCAACCCGGGTGACACAGTCGTCGTCGCCCAGCTCCCCACTCCCCACAAGCTCGTCCCCCACTTCACGGGGCCCCACACAATCACCCGAGTCCCCAACCCATACCAGGTGGTCATAGACTATCACGGCACTCCCCGTACCCTCCACAACCGTCACGTGCGGCCTTTCCGCACGCCCACCTCCCCTGCTCCGGCCCCACACCCCCAGCCCCCTCCGTCCCCCGCACCACCCTCTACAGTCACATATGAGTGCTATGTTTCCTCCTCACCCTCCCACTCCATCCCTCCCTACCACCTCCACCTCCCCAGCCGCCACCACCCCCAGCACCTCACCTGACGCCTCCCCCGCCACCCCTCCCTCACCCTCACCCCTTCCCTCCGTGGCCCCCCCCCCTCAACGCCCACTCTCACCTCTTCCGCCCACACCACCATGCCCTCACCATGACCCACTACCACCCCCCTCCCCCACCCACCATCCGTACACCCACTCCACCAACACCGCGCCCCACCACACCCAAAACACACAAAACAACCCGCCCATCCCATATGCCCACTTCTCCCCTCACCCCGACCCTCAAGACCACCACCACCTGCTCGGGCCGCCTCTCACACCCGCCCACCTGATACACACACACCCCTACACCACCCACCTCTCCACGACTTCACACCATCAAGCTACATCAGGCCCAAATCTCCTCTACCTGTACTCCCCAGAGACTCAACGCTGCATTACCACGGCACAAAACCCGGCCCTTACCCTCGGTATCCAGCATTCAGCTCCCAACCACACAGACAGCCACACCAAGCAAGATGAGAGTGAAGCGGGCCGTATGGGCACCTACCCTTGGCAGGAACCACAGACTTCGTGGGCCACATCACCTGCTAAACCTCCTCCAGTCTACCACCGCCACCTCCACACTCTTCCTCACCTGTGACCCAGAACAAGAAGAAAACCCCTACACTGTCGCCTGGCGAACTGCGCTGCAACACCTCCAGCCCGTGTACACCACCTCCAACACACAAGCGTTCCACCTCCAGCCACGAGGACGTGACTTTTTACAGGGGGAGAGTGGTAAAATGCGTGACTTAAAGAACAGTGCCCTCGAAATATACCATAGTGCCCCCGACAACAGGGCAAACAAAATACAGCTCAGTATGCCCGAGGATGTACTGACACCCCCACACGGACCCCACGGGGTAGCCGCCACCAGCCACAACCACTCCTGGCAACAGCAACATATGTCAGCCTGGGCCGTGCGCCCCTATGTCATGCAGCCACCACGCCGTCGCCACCGTAGGAGAAAGACACTACCTTCACGGAGTGGGATTGTTGAACCAGCTAGGGGTGGAGTTGTCATAGGCACTCCAGACGGCGCCCCTCCGGTAGAGACGGCCTATTGTCGCTCCCATCCTCGTGAGACGATCTATGGTCGCTCCGAAAGTGCTCCGGTAGAGATGGCCTATTGTCGCTCCCATCCTCGTGAGATGATCTATGGTCGCCCCGACAGTGCTCCGGTAGAGACGGCCTATTGTCGCTCCCATCCTCGTGAGACAATCTATGGTCGCTCTGAAAGTGCTCCGGTAGAGACGGCCTATTGTCGCTCCCCTCCTCGTGAGACGACCTATTGTCGCTCCGAGAGTGTCTTGGTGGAGACTGCCTATTGTCGCTCCCTTCCTCGTGAGTCGATCTAGTGTCGCTCCGAGGGTGTGCAGAAAGGGGTAAGGAGAGAGACGTCCCTACGGCAGGAGACTAGAGCCCGGGTTTCCCATCCCACAGTGACCCAGACAGGCCTCACAGCCTCCCCTGGCCTCTGCTCCCTACGTCTGGCTCTAGAGCAGACGCACCTGACGGGCCCCAGTGGAAGTCGTTGCCGCAGCCCTCCTCTGTCAGTGCCCCTAGATGCTGAAGACCGCAGTCCGCAGTCTCTCTTGGTTCTCCCCAGGACACCCGGGAGCGATCTCCCTACGCCCCCACGACGCCGTAAGACTCTCACTACAGGCCGAGACTTACAACAGAGGTTCCTGGAGCTATTCGGCCCCAGTCCCGAGGGCCACGCTCCTGAGCCCAGCCCAGAAGCCACGGGTAGCCCAGGACGCAAGAGGACGCCCTTACGAGTTATCCCGTGCCCTCTTGGCACGCCTCACATTGGCGGTGCCCCTAGCCCGGCAGGATCGCCGACGACATGTTCCCGCCTATCCACATGATGAATACGGGTGATACTGCAGTACGAGTGATTTAGGTTAAGTGTGATTTCCCCTAGTATAAGTATTGTGCAGTGACTTCATATAGTGAATATTGGGGCGAATAAGATCACAGTGAGAAACTAAAGGACGAGTGTGTGGAACAAGATCTGATGAACTATATTTATGAGTGACGTCCCTTTTATACAGTTAGTAAGCCTGTGCCGCCTGGAGATTCCTCTGTAATGACAAACCCCTATTACTGTGAGCTCTAAAGGAATATTGTGAAAGAGAGTATTAATGGTATTCTCTCCCTCCCCCACGCTGCCCATAAATCCTGTATATCACTCTCTCTCATCCCAATATCCCGAGTAAGTGTGAATCAAGAATAAAATCAATTACCAAAGTCCCTTGGCTAGTGGAAACCGTATAAACTTCACTGCTAATATCTGCCTCTCTCCAGTATTACCATAACTTTCCCCTAGCCGTCACAAGTCACTCCCCGCACCCTCCCCTATCTCCTCCTCGTGAGACTCACCCCCCCCCCGCGCCTCCCGCGCGCGCCTATATTCACTGCACCCTTGATACACTAGGATTGATTGTGTTGTCATTACTGTCAGAGAAGCAAGTATCCTGCGAGATACCCATACCCTAGATAAGGTTTTATATTGCCATGTATTGTGCTGTAATATCTGCTGACTTGTCCTGTGTCTGATTGTGGTAATATACGTGTAAAGGTTGTTGCCTAGAGTTTTTGTGTCCTGCCTCTCTTTATTGCACTAAGCTCCGGTCTCGAAAGAGGACCCCGCTCCACGTTAGGTGTAATAGGAACGAGAGGTAGAGCCTAATTTCACCTAGCATTACAATTATGATTATAAGATAATGTGCAGGAATATATGTAAAAATGTCAATTTCTTAGTAAAAAAAAAATATACATTAAACCCTCGTGAGCGGCAACACTCACACACACCCAGTCTTACCTGGCCAGAGCTTCCTCTATCCTAGGTCAGTTTGGGGACAATTAAAAAAAGACGTGCCAAGACTTTTACCTCCTGGGTGGTGTGGAAATAGTCAAATTTACAATATGTACATTATAACGTAAAAGAAAATAACCAAAATGTATCCTAAAATACCACAGACGAGAGAGAGGAGAGAGAGAGAGAGAGAGGGGGGGGGGAAGGCAGACCAGGGGCAGTGTTGAGTTCTGCCGAGTGAGAGATGGAGGAAGGGAGGGAACGAAGGAGGGAGAGAGTGATTGAAAACAAATCATGGCGCCACAATAATGTCACCTGGTGCCATATGTAAAACAATAATATTTTTAAATATAACTAGATATAATAAAAACAAAATAAAGAAATGAAAGCACAAGTTTATGTCACTCATAAAAGAAACAAAATTCCCAAGGGTGACGCACATCTCCCCCCAGGAGAGAGAGAGAGAGAGAGAGAGAGAGAGAGAGAGAGAGAGAGAGAGAGAGAGAGAGAGAGGCATCGTGGGTATGGAAAACGTGGCACACTGTACAGAGGTTTGTGCCCCACCCAAACCGCCACTTAAGAATGGTACCACCATAGATTCTCAGTATCTCGCAGGATACTACAATAGTATGTACTGGGAATAACACTCAAGGCCTAGTGTACAGTATTGGTATCGTCCAGAGTCTCGGTGCATGTGGGGGAATGAGCGAGAAGACTCACTAGGGGAGGGAGTGGGGTCTAATTGTATTTATTGTAGTATGAGGCAGAGGTTAATGATAGTGCGTTCAACTTATATTTCCCAAGTACAAAGGGTTATTTGTTAATTATCACAAAACGATCCAAGGTTGTTGCGCGTGTGGGGGGGAGTTGAAGGTGAAGTTCACTAGGGGAGGGTGTAAGGCACTGAAGTCTAATTATGTTTATAGTAATATGAAGTGGAGGGCATCGATAGCGTTTTTGATTTATTATTTTCTAAGAGCAAGGGACATTTGGATAAATTACTAATATGAGTTCCACGGCTTTGTCGTTACACTGATGATCACGTGAAGGGAGTCGTACATGAGTCTTATGCATTATCACTTGGATTTCACAGGGATGGTTCACTATTCTGCCCTCTGTATATTAGGCCTTCATTTCCCTGTCACGTAAACACTTGGCCTGGTGCTAGGAAAGTACACTACCACCTTGTCACTGTTCCACTGTACTTAGGGCAAAAGTCTCACAAGTTACTGGTGGCAGGTGCGGTGGGAAGACACGCCGGCGACAGTTCTGCCAGGGCAGGGGCACCGCCAGGGGAGTCGTGCTGAGAGGGCACGGGATGGCGCGCAGGGGCGTCTTCTCTCGTCCGGGGCCACAGGTGGCGAAGGGGCCCGATTTCTCTGGGCTGGGAACAGGAGTATGGCCCTCAGGACTGGGGCCGAACAACTCCCTGAACCTTGCGGTCAGATCTCGGCTAGATGTGGAGGTCCTCCACCGTCGGGGTGTAGGGAGGTCCTGCCCGTGAGTTCTGGGAAGGGCCTGGAGTTCCTGAGGGCTGTGGCCCCCAGAGCCAGGTGGCGCCTTCAGGGAAGGGCTGCGGCACCGGTCTGCATCAGGGTCCATCAGGTGGGTTTTCTCCAAGGCCAGGCATAGGGAGCAGAGACCAGGGGAGGCGATAGGGCCTCTCCAGTACTCTCCCACGTCCACTGCATTGGGGAACAGGACACTCGTCTCACGCTGGGGCGGCAGGACTGCTCTCGACTGTTTTCGGCAGTGGGGCCTGGCTACTGGCCATGGCTTCCCAGGGGCGCAACTATAAGGGGCCGAGGCCCGTTACCGGCCATGGCCTGAGAGGGGGAATAGGAACCAACGCACTTCGGGACACCTTCAGAGTGGTTACCGGCCGTCTGACGAAGGCGGGAGTGGCTACAGGCCAACTCCTGCAGGAGGGGTGGGGAGCGGCTACAGGCCGACTCAGGGACAACACCTTCGAAGCGGCTAATGGCCGTCTGATGAAGGTGGGAGTGGCTACAGGCCGACTCCTGTAGGAGGGGCGTGGAGCTGCTACAGGCCATCTCCTTCAAGAGGGGGTGTGGAGTGGCTACCGGCCGTCTCCGGAAGGACACCTTCTGATGAAGGCGGGAGTGGCTACCGGCCGTCTCCTGATTACCCTCAGGTTGTCGTTGGGCCGATTCCTTTACGAGGGTCGGCTGGCTACTGGCCGTCCCAAGAGGGAAGACACCTTCGGAGAGGCTACTGGCACACTCCTGTAGAAGGCGGGAGTGGCTACAGGCCAACTCCTGAGGGGCGCTGATCAGAGCCGGACAGACAGCTGCACCCCAAGATGGTTTGGTGGAACCTCGCCCGGAAGGTAGTGCCGGATTCCTGCTATGGTGACGGCGGCCGGCTCCGGGTCATAGGGGTGTACGGCCCGGGCTGGCTTGTGCCGTTGTCGTGCCGAGTCTCGGTGTGCTGCTGCTGCTCCTCCGTGGGGTCCTTGTGGGGGTATCGGTGAGTTTCCGGGGGCACTACGCTGCTGTATTAAAAATAAAATACGTGAATGTCTGTAGTGTTGTCAGGAATGTTATGGAAGTTTGCTGGGTTCGGACAAAGGTTTGAATGCTTTCATTCCTTCTGGACTTTAAGATGAGAAGTTTCCCGAGGAGAAATTTGTTTTACTTATTTCTCCTCTGTCGTCCCACTGTAAACATCTGCCTGCAAACATTTTCAGTGTTATTCTGGTTATTATTCCTGTCAGACTCAGAATCAAGGGTAGTGTGTAATAATGATAATAATAATAATAATAATAATAATAATAATAATAAAATATTTATATGAGCGACTAACAGGTTTTTCATTTTCTTTTAGACAGAATGACATGGGAAGTCCTGATTATAACAGCAGTCTCTGCAGCTATCATTCCTATCGAACATTACAACACGAAACCAAAGAAGCATACCTTTGACAGTAAACATGAATTGACACTGTGACGTGAGCAACTCTCCACACCCTCCCACCCCCTGCCACCTTCCCTCCCACTCACAGTTATCAGACAAATGGGGTCTGGCTGATGCTTCGTGACTATTCGTCGACCACCATGGCTCCGAACAGTGGGTAACGCGGAACTTTTCCTGACTGTACATATTTACTGATTACTGCATATACATGATATGTATATAAATCTTATATTCTTATCTTTAGGGTGAGAGTGGCAGGGGAAGTGAGGGATGTGGAGTTAGCGAAAAGGGCGAGTAGTGAGAGGGAAATGTGGAGACCTTTCTGCCATGGCCTACCCCCTAGCTGGGAACTCCCTGGTGGAACGTGGCATCATAGATAAGATAAATAAGAGAAGATAACATAAGATAGGATAAGACTATCTTTAGTCAGTTACCTCATATGGCTCAATATCCAGAGGTGAACCAGGATTTTTTTTATTTTTCTTTCAAAAAGGGTTTTATTTTCAACAATGCTTAAACATAAGAAATGTATATGTAATGCTAGGTGAAATTAGGCTCGACTTCTCGTTCCTATTACACCTAACGTGGAGCGGGGTCCTCTTTCGAGACCGGAGCTTAGTGCAATAAAGAGAGGCAGGACACAAAAACTCTAGGCAACAACTTTTATACGTATATTACCACAGACACAGGACAAATCATCAGATATTACAGCACAATACATGGCAATATAAAACCTTATCTAGGATATGAGTATCTCGCAGGATACTTGCTTCTCTGACAGTAATGACAACACAATCAATCCTAGTGTATCAAGGGTGCAGTGGATACAGGCGCGCGCGGGAGGCGCGTGGGGGGGGGGTGAGTCTCACGAGGAGGAGATAGGGGAGGGTGCGGAGAGTGACTTGTGATGGCTAGGGGAATGTTATGGTAATACTGGAGAGAGGCAGATATTAGCAGTGAAGTATATCCGTTTTCCACTAGCCAAGGGACTTTGGTAATTGATTTTATTCTTGATTCACACTTACTCGGGATATTGGGATGAGAGAGAGTGATATACAAGATTTATGGGCAGCGTGGGGGGGGGGGAAGGGAATACCATTAATACTCTCCTTCATAAGATTCCTTTAGAGCTCACAGTATTAGGGGTATGTCACTACATAGGAATCTCCAGGCGGCACAGGCTTACTAATTGTATGTAAGGGACGTCACTCATAAATATAGTTCAACAGATCCTGTTCCACACACTCGTCCTTTAGTTTCTCACTGTGATCTTACTCGCCCCAATATTCACTGTATGAAGTCACTGCACAATACTATACTAGGGGAAATCACACTTAACCTAAATCACTCGTACTGCAGCATCACAAGTATTCATCATGGGGGTAGGTGGCAACATGCCGTCGGCGATCCTGCCAGGCTAGGGGCACCGCTAATGTGAGGCGTGCCAAGAGGGCACGGGACAACTCGTAAGGGCGTCCTCTCGCGTCCTGGGCTACCCGTGGCTTCTGGGCTGGGCTCAGGAGTGTGGCCCTCGGGACTGGGGCCGAATAGCTCCAGGAACCTCTGTTGTAAGTCTCGGCCTGTAGTGGGAGCCTTGGAGCGTCGTGGGGGCGTAGGGAGATCGCGCCCGGGTGTCCTGGGGAGAATCGAGAGAGACTGCCGACTGCGGTCTCCAGCGTCTAGGGGCGGCGACAGAGGAGGGCTGCGGGATCGACTTCCGCTGGGGCCCGTCAGGTGCGTCTGCTCTAGAGTCAAACGTAGGGAGCAGAGGCCAGGGGAGGCTGTGAGGCCTGTCTGGGTCACTGTGGGATGGGAGGCCTGGGCTCTAGTCTCCTGCCGTAGTGACGTCTCACTCCTTGCCTCTTTCTGTGTACCCTCGGAGCGACAATAGATCGTCTCACGAGGAAGGGAGCGACAATAGGCCGTCTCTACCATGACACTTTCGGAGCGACAATAGGCCGTCTCTACCATGACACTTTCGGAGCGACAATAGGCCGTCTCATGAGGAGGGGAGCGACAGTAGTCCGTTTTTACCGGAGCACTTTCGGAGCGACAATAGGTCGTCTCACGAGAGCAGGAGCGACAATAGGTCGTCTCTACCGGGACACTTTCGGAGCAACAATCGGCAGTCTCACGAGGATGGGAGCGACAATAGGCCGTCTCTACCTGAACACTTTCGGAGCGACAAAAGGCTGTCTCATGAGGGTGGGAGCGACAATAGGCAGTCTCATGAGGGCGGGAGTGACAATAGGCTGTCTCACGAGGGCGAGAGTGACAATAGGCTGTCTCTACTGGAGCACTTTCGGAGCAATAATAGGCTGTCTCATGAAGAGGGGCGCCGTCTGCAGTGTCTATGACAACTCCACCCGTAGCTGGTTCAACAATCCCATTCCGTGAAGGTAGTGTCTTTCTCTTACGGCGGCAATGGCGTGGTGGCTGCATGAAATAGGGGCGCACGGCCCAGGCTGACATATGTCGCTGTTGCCGGGAGTGGTTTTGACTGGTGGCGGCTACCCCGTGGGGTCCATGTGGGGGTGTCGGTACATTCTCGGGCATACTGAGCTGTATTTTGCTTGCCCTGTTGTTGGGGGCACTATGGTATATTTCGGGGGCACTGTTCTTTAAGTCACGCATTTAACCACTCTCCCCCTGTAAAAAGTCACGTCCTCGTGGCTGGAGGTGGAATGCTTGTATGTTGGAGGTGGTGTACACGGGCTGGAGGTGTTGCAGCACAGTTTGCCAGGCAATGGTGTTGGGGTTTTCTTCTTGTTCTGGGTTGCAGGTGAGGAAGAGTGTGGAGGTGGTGGTGGTAGACTGGAGGAGGGTTAGCAGGTGGTGTGGCCCGCGGAGTCTGTGGTTCCTGCCAAGGGTAGGCGCCCATACGGCCTGCTTCACTCTCATCTTGCTTGGTGTGGCTGTCGGTGTGGTTGGAAGCTGAAGGCTGGATACCGAGGGAAAGGGCCGGGTTTTGTGCCTTGGTAATGCGGCATTGAGTCTCTGGGAAGTACAGGTAGAAGAGATTTGGGCCTGATGTAGCTTGATGGTGTGAAGTCGTGGAGAGGTGGGTGGTGTAGGGGTGTGGGTGTCTCGTGTGGGTGGGCATGAGAGTCGGCCGGAGGGGGTGGTGGTGGTGGTTCTGAGGGTGGGTGTGGGTGGGGAACTAGGCGTGCGGGGTGGGCGGGGTTGGTTAGCATGGGCTGTTGCGCGCGTTGGGGGCGCGGTGGAAGGTGAGATCGTCGGAGTGGGTGTGCGTAGGTGTGGAGGGGAGAGGGCGGTGGTAGTGGGTTGTCCTGTGGGGGTGGCGGGGTGGGCGGGGCATGTGGGCTTGGGTGGAAAGGGTGAGGCGGCGGAGGGAAGGGGTGAGGGTGAGCGAGGTGTGGCGGGTGAGATGTCAGGTGAGGTGCGGGGGGTGGTGGAGGCGGTGGAGGCTGAGGTGGTAGGGGAGGTGGAGGGGGATGGTGAGGAGGAAACATAGCACTCGTATGTGGAAGTGACAGGCGGTGCGGGAGCAGGGGGAGGTTGGGGGTGTGGGGTCGGTAGCAGTGGTGAGGTGGCAGGAGAGTTGGCTTGGAGGGTAGATGGCGAGGAGGGAGTGCGATCTTGTGGCGCCATCCCGGTGTTTGGTGGTGGGGTGGTTTGGGCGGTAGCAGGGTTCTGTGCTAGTGGTGTGGGGTGGGTGGTGGGTACGAAGCTAGGGGATGGTGCGGGTGTGGGGGTGATGGTGGACAGTGTGCGGTGCTGGAACCGTGGTGGCTTGGCAGGGGTTGTGGAGTGGGATGTGGCAGGTGGTGTGTGTCGTCGGAGGCGAGGAAAGGTGGGGTGAGGTGTAGGGGGAGAGGGAGCCAGTGGTGGTGGGGAGATGCGGTGCAGGTGGTAGCAGGGGGCTGAGCTCGTGAGAGAGTGATGGGTGGTGGGGTGCGGGGTGTGGTGGGCAGCGAGGCATCTGGTGAGGTTATTGGGGACAAGGTGGTGGTCCATGGGGATGGTGAGGTTGAAGGTGGGGTAGGGGAGGTGAGCGAGGAAAATAAGGTGGGTGGGGATGAGGAGGAGGGTGTGATAGGGAAGGTGAATGAGTTAACCATGTGGGTGGGGAAAGCAAGCGGTGGTGAAGTGATTGTGGTGGGTGGTGCAGGGTGGTAGGTGGAAGGCAGTAGACAGGGGGAGGTGGTTTTAGGAAGTAGGTTAGGGGAAGATGAGGAAAGGGTCCTAGGAGGCCTGTGAAGAGGGAGGCCGGTTTTGTGTTGAGGAGGTATAGTGGTGTGTGGGGTGGGAAGGTTAGAACTTGGGGCAGGAATAGGGGAAGGTAGAACAGAAGAGATAGTGAGAGGGGAGGAAAAGGAAAGATAACGTTCCCCCCCGTTGTAGACTGGGGAAGATGTGAGGTGGCCCCTGCCATTATGGTGGGATGCGGGGGCAGTGGGGGGGCGCTTTTTGTGTTTCCTTTTTTGTATTTTCTTCCCCTGAGGGTTAGGGGAATTTGCGTATGGTGGGGAGGTTTGTAAGCGCCCTCGTGTCATTTGGCTGCACTGGGCAGCTTCTAGCTTCTCACAGAAGTCGTGGATCGGGCATCCGTGGTAGCACGGAGAAAATTCCCACGGGTTGACGGTGATGAGGTCAACGGGGAATTGATTTATTTTGCCGATGCGTTGAGGGGTGGCATGGACGGCTAAAAGGCGCCTCATTAAACTGATATCTTTATCCAGGTCTCCCGTTGGTTCGTGTATTATGAAATGTTCTTTAATATAATCGGGGAGAATCCTGAGGAGTGTATGAAACGTGAGTTGTTCCCGGGTTTGTTCATCTGCCTCCGGGTAGGCAGTGGTGACTCGGCGTCTTGCCAGAGATAGGGTATCATGTAGATTCCCGTCAAATTTTAGACTATCCAGTTGGGATAGTGCCACCACTTTCCCTAATGATGGGGTGATGGCTTGTACAGTGAACTTTGTAAAGTTCTGCCAGGTGAGCTCCGGGACGATTTTCAGTGCTATGTTCGTCGCCGCTTTACCCAGCAGTGGTAGTGTGATTGCAATTTTTTGTTGGTCATTTTCAAAGCCAATATCCAGTAACGGTTTAATTATTGCCAGATATGTGTGTATATCATACTGGTCAGGGTCAAATTTGGGTAACTGAACGTGCGGTTTAGTTGCCATTTTTCCAAATATTTCCTGATTACCTCTCTTTTACGCCCGGGTCTAGAACCACCACTGACCACCAGTGTAATGCTAGGTGAAATTAGGCTCGACTTCTCGTTCCTATTACACCTAACATGGAGCGGGGTCCTCTTTTGAGACTGGAGCTTAGTGCAATAAAGAGAGGCAGGACACAAACTCTAGGCAACAACCTTTATACGTATATTACCACAATCAGACACAGGACAAGTCAGCAGATATTACAGCACAATACATAGCAATATAAAACCTTATCTAGGATATGAGTATCTCGCAGGATACTTGCTTCTCTGACAGTAATGACAACACAATCAATCCTAGTGTATCAAGGGTGCAGTGGATACAGGCGCGCGCGGGAGGCGCGGGGGGGGGGGTGAGCCTCATGAGGAGGAGATAGGGGAGGGTGCGGAGAGTGACTTGTGATGGCTAGGGGAAAGTTATGGTAATACTGGAGAGAGGCAGATATTAGCAGTGAAGCATATACATTTTCCACTAGCCAAGGGACTTTGGTAATTGATTTTATTCTTGATTCACACTTACTCGGGATATTGGGATGAGAGAGAGTGATATACAAGATTTATGGGCAGCGTGGGGGGGGGGGAAGGGAATACCATTAATACTCTCTTTCATAAGATTCCTTTAGAGCTCACAGTATTAGGGGTATGTCACTACAGAGGAATCTCCAGGCGGCACAGGCTTACTAATTGTATGTAAGGAACGTCACTCATAAATATAGTTCAACAGATCCTGTTCCACACACTCGTCCTTTAGTTTCTCACTGTGATCTTACTCGCCCCAATATTCACTATATGAAGTCACTGCACAATACTATACTAGGGGAAATCACACTTAACCTAGATCACTCGTACTGCAGCATCACAAGTATTCATCATGGGGGTAGGCGGGAACATGCCGTCAGCAATCCTGCCAGGCTAGGGGCACCGCTAATGTGAGGCGTGCCAAGAGGGCACGGGACAACTCGTAAGGGCGTCCTCTCACGTCCTGGGCTACCCGTGGCTTCCGGGCTGGGCTCAGGAGTGTGGCCCTCGGGACTGGGGCCGAATAGCTCCAGGAACCTCTGTTGTAAGTCTCGGCCTGTAGTGGGAGCCTTGCAGCGTCGTGGGGGCGTAGGGAGATTGCGCCCGGGTGTCCTGGGGAGAATCGAGAGAGACTGCGGACTGCAGTCTCCAGCGTCTAGGGGCGCCGACAGAGGAGGGCTGCGGCATCGACTTCCACTGGGGCCCGTCAGGTGCGTCTGCTCTAGAGCCAGATGTAGGGAGCAGAGGCCAGGGGAGGCTGTGAGGCCTGTCTGGGTCACTCTGGGATGAGAGGCCTGGGCTCTAGTCTCCTGCCGTAGTGACGTCTCACTCCTTGCCTCTTTCTGTGTACCCTCGGAGCGACAATAGATCGTCTCACGAGGAAGGGAGCGACAATAGGCCGTCTCTACCATGACACTTTCGGAGCGACAATAGGCCGTCTCTACCATGACACTTTCGGAGCGACAATAGGCCGTCTCTACCATGACACTTTCGGAGCGACAATAGGCCGTCTCACGAGGAGGGGAGCGACGTAGGCCGTCTCTACCAGAGCACTTTCGGAGTGACAATAGGTCGTCTCACGATAGCGGGAGTGACAATAGGCCATCTCTACCGGGACACTTTCGGAGCGACAATCAGCCATCTCATGAGGAGGGGAGCGACAATAGGCCGTCTCTACCTGAACATTTTCGGAGCGTCAATAGGCCGTCTCACGAGGGCGGGAGTGACAATGGGCCGTCTCTATTGGAGCACTTTCGGAGCGACAATAGGCCGTCTCTACCGGAGCACTTTCGGAGCGACAATAGGCTGTCTCACGAAGAGGGGCGCCGTCTGGAGTGTCTATGACAACTCCACCCCTAGCTGGTTCAACAGTCCCACTCCGTAAAGGTAGTGTCTTTCTCCTATGGAGGCGACTGCGTGGTGGGGGCGCACGGCCTAGGCTGATATATGTTGCTGTTGCCGGGAGTGGTTCTGACTGGTGGCGGCTACCCCGTGGGGTCCGTGTGGGGGTGTCGGTACATTCTCGGGCATATTGAGCTGTATTTTGGTTGCCCGGTTGTCGTGGGCACTATGGTATATTTCGGGGGCACTGTTCTTCAAGTCACGCATTTTAGTATAATGTGTAAGAAACATTTCCTTAATCCAAGTTCAATAATAACTAGCTGTTTTATGTACATATTAACTGATTATATGTGTGATAATGTGTGGTATAAACATATTTCTTATATTGGTCTATTTTGTCAGTTATTTCAAATACAGCTCAATATCCACCAGTGAGCTGGAATTTATTCCCTGTTAACATCCGAAATGTGAATCAGGATATCAAAAGGAAGCTAAAAAAATGTTTCATTTAATCCTGAGGGGGGGGGGGTGCACGGAAACCCTCTCTAGATCACGGTGCATAGTGGAGAAGAGAGAAAAAGTGAGCAGATGGAGAGAACACTTTAAGGAATTGCTGAATATAGAGAATGAAAGTAATGCAAGTATAAGTGGCTGCAGAATGGCTGGGAGGAGGGATGTGAGAAGAGAGGAAGAAATCAGTAGGATGGAAGTTGTGGAAGCAATGAAGAAAGTTAAAATGGGGAAAGCCCCAGGAATTGATGGAGTGTGTGGTGAAATGCTGAAGCATGGGGGAGAGATAGTAGTAGAATGGATGTGGAAGATGTGCTGATCAACCTGGGAGGAAGGTAGAGTCTCGGAGGACTGGAAGTCAGGTATAATTATTCCCCTGTACAAAGGAAAAGGGGGAAAAGAAGTGTGTGGTAATCACTGGGGCATTTGTCTTCTTAGTGTAATAGAAAAAGTGTATGGCAGGATACTTATCGACAGTTAGGGAAATAACAGAGGAATTAGTTGGAGAGGTACAGGGAGGTTTTAGGAAGGGAAGAGGTTGTGTAGATCAGGTATTCATTCTTAGATCTTTAATGGAAAAATTTCTGGAGAAGGAAAAGAAGTTGTATGCGGACTTCATGGATTTGGAGAAAGCATATGACAGGGTGGATAGACAAGGAAAGATTGTGTAAAGTTTTAATAAAATTATGGAGTAGATGGGAAGTTGTTGAAGGCCGTGAAGAGTGTGTAGGCTATGAGGGTGCGAGGGCTGCAGTGCGTGTAGATAGTGAAGTGAGTGAATTTTTCTATTTGAAGGTTGGATCAAAACAAGGATGTGTCATGTCTTCATGGCTGTTCAGTCTGTATATGGATGAGGTTATAAAAAAAAATGCAAGGTAGGGCAATGGATGTTGGAGCGGCCCTAGTGAGACAGGGCAGTGTTTGGAAACTCCCTGCACTGTTGTTTGCAGATGATACTGTGTTGTTAAGTGAAAAAAAAAAAAGGGAGAAATGGAGTTCCCCCGAGCTAAGCCCTGTATTGGACTATATAGCCTCGCTAGGGTTACAGGAGAGAGCTACCCCTCCCGGCACGGCAGCCCGGGCGAGGCTCGAACTTGCAATCCCCCGATCACAAGTCCAGCGCGCTACCACTGTGCTACCGCGCCCCCCCGTTGTTAAGTGAGGACGAATGGGATCTGCAAGGCTTGGTGAGTGAGTTTGGGAGTGTGTGTAAGAAACGGAATTTAAAGGTGAATGTAGGGAAGAGTAAAGTTTTAGCCTTCGAGAGAAATGGTCAGTGAATGTAATGTACAGTATGGCTGGGTGAAGAGGAAATGGAAAATGTGAGTGCTTTTAAGTACTAGGGTAGTGTGATGAGTAAGGATGGAAGTTTAGAGGGTGAAGTGCTTGAAAGGATGCAACAGGGAGGAAGGGTTCCTGGTTTCTTGAAAGCAGTGATAAGAAACAGGGAATTGAGCATGAAAGTGAAAAAGCTGCTGCATGACAGTACTGTGATACCAACACTAATGTATGGATGTGAATCTTGGATCTTGTTGGAGGGACACAAATCAAGAGTGAGAGCATTGGAAATGAGTTATTTGAGAGGAGCATGTGGAGTCACATGGAGTGACAGACTGACAAATGAGGAAGTGAAGGAGTGTTGTGGTGTGGATGTGGATATGACAGGAAGCATTAGGAGAAACACACTGAGGTGGTTTAGCCATGTGGAGAGGATGGAGAGCGAGAGACTGACGAGGAGAGTGTATGTGAGTGAGATGCAGGGGGAGAGGGAGGGGGAGGCCAAGGATGAGATGGAGGGATGGAGTGGAGAGGTATATGAGAGAGGGGTGTGTGAGCTGGGAAAAGGGCAATGAACGGCGAGGGAGATGGCGACATGGAAGCGATTTGTTCGTGGCCATCCCTTGGGGGATTAAGGCATCTCGTAAATAGATAGATAGGTAGATAGATAGATAGATTTGCAGAATCCATCCTTAGTCTATCAGGTTCGCCAGCACAACTAAGTCAAACCTACAATGAGCCATAAATCGTATTTTAACCTCTCACTTTGTAATACTTACACTTTTCAAGTTTTAAGTTGCATAAAATTTACAAGTGTAATGAACTTTGACAAGTTAAATTTCATAGGTTTTTAAGTTAAAATCTCTAGTTCTGTTTCCCTCCTGTGAACCCCTTAGAGCAAGAAATGCAGAAAAGGTTAAATTTAGTATTCTTAATGTTTCAATTGAAGAAATTCTCTGGCCAAAAATGGGATTTAAAAATATGTATTTTTCATTACTTTTATGATAAAGTTGACAAAATCTACTCAGAACTGGGCAAAGTACTGTATATTATTTTCATTTAAGCCTCAACTGAGTCTGCTTGGTTACTAGTCAAATAATTCGTCACACGTGACCAGTGATATTTTTTATAGCCTCAAATGAGTCTCCTTGGTTACTGGTTGTTACGTCCTCACCCCACACTGCCACAGGCTCCAACAGCAGTAGTACAGTACAGGAAGGACGTTGCCCAGTGAGTTGTTCTTCCTATGGTCAGCCTTTGGGTGTGCAGTACACAAGATCAGCTGAGGAATTGTGAATAAACACTGACTTCTTACGTTCACTGTCTTTATTTTCCTGATAGTTACACTAAATGCTTTCCAAATTCACTATTCTCGCAAGCACTGGAGCTATACAAACTTTATTAACTGCAGTTACGATTAATGCATGACAACACTTCACTGTTTTCACAAGTGCCGATGATATACCAAGTTAAATAACTCTTCACTATTTGCCAAAAATACTTCACTATTTTCACAAATTCCTAAAATATACACTGACACTGCACCAACAGTGAAACTGAACTGAAAACTGACTGAACTCCCTCTAGTCTCTTCCCCATCCTTTTATAAGCATGCATTACCCTAGAAACTTCTACATTATATGAGAACAACAGTTGCCAACTCAAAGATATCCAAAACATGCCAGAGTTTTTGTACATTACATAACACTGTAAATTATTTTTTTTTTTTTTTTTTTAATGTGTCCGACTCTGGGCAAAGGCTCAGGGCCTATTTCTTGGGGGCAGTTGCCTATCCCAAGGCCCAGTAGTCCTCCTACACCTCCACATGTCACCACTTCGGCGCTAACACCCACCGTCCATACTGAATACATGCTAGGGCTGTCTCATACAGGACTGGTGTATTGGTATTAGCGGGGGTACTTTTACGACATGTCGGCGGGTCATCTGGTAGATCAGGAAAGTCTGCTTTTTATTAGGAAATTCAAATCCTTAAACTGTTCCCTGCCCCAGCCGAGATTCGATCCTGGGTCCATTAGGACTGCAAGCCGCCTCTCTACCGATTCAGCCACCGCCTCCCCCAAACAAACTTTAATTAAATACATAATTTAACAAACAATCACTTAAATAAAACATTATAGAGAAAAAGAACACAAAAATTAATGCATACCTTATGAAACAACTACGCTCACAAACAGCAGGCAAACTGGCAACTCTGGCTCGTGCCGGAGCTACGGTATGGGAAACGTCGAGAACAGTTCGGCTACCTAACTGGTAAATCTCGTTTCTTAACACTACCCCCCACCCCACTTCTTTGTCGTTCCAACAAAACTACACAATATATACAAACAAAATTAATCCTAATGAAACATCTAACTATACACAAAACAATCCTTCAACTTATCAGGTCTTCTTCTGTGCCACTCCCGATGACGTCCTTGCTCCTCCACACAGTCCACCCCTCCAGGAAGGTCTTGGTCCTCTTCGTGATTCACATCCTCTCTTGGGAAACTGTCACCATCCTCTGGCACTTCAGCTCCTTGGTCTTTCTCAACATCCTTGGCTGCGGGAGAGCACAATTCCCCAGAGACGTCCCATCTGTACTATCCTGGGCCATGGTACTGCCACAGACAGTTCATGTGTACCACCTTTGGACGAGACTTCCTGCCTCCCCGAATCTGATACATTACATCTGACAGGCGGTCCAGCACAGTGTAAGGCCCGTCCCACGGGCTCTGCAGCTTCGGTGACTGTTCCTTCTTCTGCTGAGGATTGTATAACCAAACTTGGTCGGCTTGAAGCTCACCTCACTTGCCTTGGCATCATACTTGCACTTCATCACCTCTCCTGAAAACTTGAGGGCTCCTCACACTTGATGGTGTACCTCAGCCAGCCTTTCCTGAAGATGCTTTGCATAGCTGGAGGTGTCTGTAGGCAGCTTTTCACCAGGTGGTCTTCCCATTAACAAGTCAATGGGTAAGCATAACTCGTGGTCCAACATCAGTTTTGCAGGGGTGTAGCTGGTAGACTCATGGGGTGCAGACCAATATGCCATTGGCAATGCAGGTAATTTCTGGTCCCATTCTGTTTGTCCCTGTACACAGTACTTGGCCAGTTCTTGTCCCAGGGTCCAGTTGAATTTCTCCACCATCCCATCTGACTGTGGCCTTAGTGGGGTCGTCCTGGTCTTCTTGATCCCCAATAACTTGCAGCACTCACGGAACACATGACTCGAAGTTTCTACCCTGGTCTGAATGTAGCTCTTGTGGCATCCCAAAACGACAGAAAAACTGATCAACCAAAGCCTGAGCAACAGTAGCAGCCTTTTGATCAGGATGGCATAGGCTTCTGGCCACTTTGTGAAGTAGTCCATGATGACACATATATACTAGTTTCCTCTTTCATTGAGTGGCAGAGGTCCAGGAATGTCCACCGCGACTCTTTTCATCGGTGCACCCACTTGGTACAGCTGAAGAGGAGCACAACCACGTTTCTTGGGTCCATTCTGGGCACAACACACATCACAGGCCCGACAGCACTGTACAACATCCTGACACATCCCAATCCAGTAGAACCTCTGTTACAGCCGGCTTAGAGTTTTCTTCACTCTCAGGTGCCCACTAGTAATCTGGTTATGGGACCCATCCCAGATCTCAGACCTCATCTTCTTCGGAACCACCAGTTGCCAATACTTGCTGAGGCCATCGAGTGTGTCTCACTGAACTCCAGTAGTCTATTGTTCAAACAAAGAAGGCCTCACTGACTCCAGTAACTCTTGTTCACAAGGCTTAACCTGGAAACTTCTTCCCAAGATGGTCGCACTGCACTCTGCTGCAGCGACTCTAGCACTGGTTGTAAATCTGCATCCTCCATCTGCATCCTGTTCAGGTCTGCCTCATCTGATGTTGGTCCTGTCACTGCGGTACTGCTGCATTTCTTACTATGATCTTCTTTTTCACTACACTGCCGGCACTCTGGATCACAAGGCCAATGACTCAGGCTGCCAGCATTGCCATGTACCTGCCCAGGACCTCATAATTGTTCAGGTGTAGCTTCCCGTGCCAGCGTGTCAGTTGTCCTCCTGGATTCTTCAGCGTTTTCACCCACTTGAGTGTCGCATTGTCCGTCCTGATGATGAAGTTTGACCCATACAGGTAGGAATGGAAGAAATCAAGGCTCTTCATCACTGCCAAGAGCTCCTTATGGGTCACACAGTAGTTCCACTCCAGTGGGCTGAGCTTCTTGCTGTAATATGTTACCACATACTCTTTTTCATTCTCCTTCTGCAACAGAACTCCATCAATACCATGGTCACTAGCGTCACAGTCCAAGATAAGTGGGTGACACTGGTCAGGGTACGGCAATACTGGAGAGCTTGCCAATGCATGCTTGAGTTTGCAAAGGCTTTCTGAGTCTCTGCTGTCAATGCAAACTTCTGCCTCTTCCCCAACAGCTTGTGCAGAGGTGCAGCTATCATCGCAAAGTCCTTGAAAAAACGGCAGCAGTAGGTACACAAGCCAAGGAAACTCTGTAGCTCCTTCACACAAGTTGGAACTGGCCAGTTTTCCACAGCTGACACTTTCATCGAGTCAGTACAGATGCTGCACTCACCAACAATGTGTCCCAGGTATTTTACTTCCTTCCAAAACAAGTAGCACTTCTTGGGATTCAGCTTGAGGTCTACTACGTGAATCCGACTAGATTCTCAGTATCTCTCAGGATACTACAATAGTATGTACTGGGAATAACACTCAAGGCGTAGTGCACAGTATTGGTATCGTCCAGAGTCTCGGTGCATGTGGGGGAGTGAGCGACAGGACTCACTAGGGGAGGGAATGAGATCTAATTGTATTTATGATAGTATGAGGCAGAGGTTAATGATAGCGCGTTCAAGTTATATTTCCCAAGTACAAAGGGTTATTTGTTAATTATCACAATATAATCCAAGGTTGTTGCACGTGTGGGGGGGAGTTGAAGGTGAAGTTCACTAGGGGAGGGTGTAAGGCACTGGGGTCTAATTATGTTTATAGTAATATGAAGTGGAGGCTATCGATAGCGTGTTTGATTTATTATCTTCTAAGAGCAAGGGACATTTGGATAAATTACTAATATGAGTTCCACGGCTTTGTCGTTACACTGATGATCATGTGAAGGGAGTCGTACATGAGTCTTATGCACTATCACCTGGATTTCACAGGGATGGTTCACTATTCTGCCCTCTGTATATTAGGCCTTCATTTCCCTGTCACATAAACACTTGGCCTGATGCTAGGAAAGTACACTACCACCTTGTCACTGTTCCACTGTACTTAGGGCAAAAGTCTCACAAGTTACTGGCGGCGGGTGCGACGGGGAGACATGCTGGCGACAGTTCTGCTGGGGCGGGGGCACCGCCAGGGGAGTCGTGCTGAGAGGGCACGGGATGGCGCGCAGGGGCATCTTCTCTCATCTGGGGCCGCAGGTGGCGAAGGGGCCCAATTTCTCCGGGCTGGGAACAGGAGTATGACCCTCAGGACTGGGGCCGAACTACTCCCTGAACCTTGCTGTCAGATTCTCGGCCAGATGTGGAGGTCCTCCGCCGTCGGGGTGTAGGGAGGTCCTGCCCGGGAGTTCTGGGAAGGGTCTGGAGTTCCCGAGGGCTGCAGCCCCCAGAGCCAGGTGACGCCTTCAGGGAAGGGCTGCGGCACTGGTCTGCGTCAGGGTCCGTCAGGTGGGTTTTCTCCAGGGTCAGGTGTAGGAAGCAGAGACCAGGGGAGGTGATAGGGCCTCTCCAGTACTCTCCCACGTCCACTGCGTTGGAGAACAGGACACTCGTCTCACGCTGGGGCGGCAGGACTGCTCTCGACTGTTTCCAGCCGTGGGGCCTGGCTACTGGCCGTGGCTTCCCAGGGGCGTGACTATAAGGCGCCGAGGCCCATTACTGGCCATGGCCTGAGAGGGGGAATAGGAACCAACGCACCTCGGGGTACCTTCGGAGTGGCTACCGGCCGTCTGACGAAGGAGGGAGCGGCTACAGGCCAACTCCTGCGGGAGGGGTAGGGAGTGGCTACAGACTCGGGGGCAACACCTTCGGAGGGGCTACCGGCCATCTGATGAAGGCAGGAGAGACTACAGGCCATCTCCTTCTGCTGGTTTGAGGAGCGGTTACAGGCCGACTTAGGGGCAATGCCTTCGGAATGACTACCAGCCGTCCGACGAAGGTGGCAGCGGCTACAGGTCAACTCCTGTAGGAGGGGTGGCGAGTGGCTACAGGCCGACTCGGGGACATCATCGGAGCGGCTAACGGCCGTCTGACGAAGGTGGGAGCGGCTACAGGCCGACTCCTGTAGGAGGGGCGTGGAGCGGCTACAGGTCATCTCCTTCAGGAGGGGGTGTGGAGTGGCTACCGGCCGTCTCCGGAAGGACACCTTCTGATGAAGGTGGGAGTGGCTACCGGCCATCTCCTGATTACCCTCAGGTTGGCGTTGGGCCAATTCCTTTATGAGAGGCGGCTGGCTACTGGCCGTCCCAAGAGGGAAAACACCTTCAGAGAGGCTACTGGCACACTCCTGTAGAAGGCGGGAGTGGCTACAGGCCAACTCTTGAGGGGCGCTGATCAGAGCCGGACAGACAGCTGCACCCCAAGATGATTTGGTGGAACCTCGCCCGGAAGGTAGTGCCGGATTCCTGCTATGGTGAGAGCGGGGTGGCTCCGGGCCATAGGGGCGTACGGCCCGGGCTGGCTTGTGCCGTTGTCGTGCCGAGTCTCGGTGTGCTGCTGCTGCTCCTCCGTGGGGTCCTTGTGGGGGTGTCGGTGAGTTTCCGGGGGCACTACGCTGAATCTCTGGTGTGGGAGATTGAGCACTCCCGGGAACACTGCTGTATTTAAAATAAAATACGTGAATGTCTGTAGTGTTGTCATGAATGTTATGGAAGTTTGCTGTGTTCGGACAAAGGTTTGAATGCTTTCATTCCTTCTGGACTTTAAGATGAGAAGTTTCCCGAGGAGAAATTTGTTTTACTTATTTCTCCTCTGTCGTCGCACTGTAAACATCTGCCTGCAAACATTTTCAGTGTTATTCTGGTTATTATTCATGTCAGACTTAGAATCAAGGGTAGTGTGTAATAATGATAATAATAATAATAATAATAATAATAATAATAACAATAATAAAATATTTATATGAGCGACTAACAGGTTTTTCGTTTTCTTATAGACAGAATGACATGGGAAGTCCTAATTAAAACAGCAGTCTCTGCAACTATCATTCCTATCGAACATTACAACACGAAACCAAAGAAGCATACCTTTGACAGTAAACATGAATTGATACTGTGACGTGAGCAACTCTCTACACCCTCCCACCCCCTGCCACCTTCCCTCCCACTCACAGTTATCAGACAAATGGGGTCTGGCTGATGCTTCGTGACTATTCGTCGACTACCATGGCTCCGAACAGTGGGTAACGCGGAACTTTTCCTGACTGTACATATTTACTGATTACTGCATATACATGATATGTATATAAATCTTATATTCTTATCTTTAGGGTGAGAGTGGCAGGGGAAGTGAGGGATGTGGAGTTAGCGAAAAGGGGGAGTAGTGAGAGGGAAATGTGGAGACCTTTCTGCCGTGGCCTACCCCCAAGCTGGGAACTCCCTGGTGGAACGTGGCATCGTAGATAAGATAAATAAGAGAAGATAACATAAGACAGGATAAGATAAGACTATCTTTAGTCAGTTACCTCATATGGCTCAATATCCAGAAGTGAACCAGGATTTTTTTTATTTTTCTTTCAAAAAGGGTTTTATTTTCAACAATGCTTAAACATAAGAAATGTATAATGTGTAAGAAACATTTCCTTAATCCAAATTCAGTAATAACTGGCTGTTTTATGTACATATTAACTGATAATATGTGTGATAATGTGTGGTATAAACATATTTCTTATATTGGTCTATTTTGTCAGTTATTTCAAATACAGGTCAATATCCACCAGTGAGCTGGAATTTATTCCCTGTTAACATCCGAAATGTGAATCAGGACATCAAAAGGAAGCTAAAAAAAAATGTTTCATTTAATCCTGAGGGGGGGGGGTGCACTGAAACCCCCTCTAGATCACGGTGCATAGTGGAGAAGAGAGAAGAGAAAAAGTGAGCAGATGGAGAGAACACTTTAAGGAATTGCTGAATATAGAGAATGAAAGTAATGCTAGTATGAGTGGCTGCAGAATGGCTGGGAGGAGGGATGTGAGAAGAGAGGAAGAAATCAGTAGGATGGAAGTTGTGGAAGCAATGAAGAAAGTTAAAATGGGGAAAGCCCCAGGAATTGATGGAGTGTGTGGTGAAATGCTGAAGCATGGGGGAGAGATAGTAGTAGAATGGATGTGGAAGATGTGCTGATCAACCTGGGAGGAAGGTAGAGTCTCGGAGGACTGGAAGTCAGGTATAATTATTCCCCTGTACAAAGGAAAAGGGGGAAAAGAAGTGTGTGGTAATCACTGGGGCATTTGTCTTCTTAGTGTAATAGAAAAAGTGTATGGTAGGATACTTATCGACAGTTAGGGAAATAACAGAGGAATTAGTTGGAGAGGTACAGGGAGGTTTTAGGAAGGGAAGAGGTTGTGTAGATCAGGTATTGATTCTTAGATCTTTAATGGAAAAATTTCTGGAGAAGGGAAAGAAGTTGTATGCGGACTTCATGGATTTGGAGAAAGCATATGACAGGGTGGATAGACAAGGAAAGATTGTGTAAAGTTTTAATAAAATTATGGAGTAGATGGGAAGTTGTTGAAGGCCGTGAAGAGTGTGTAGGCTATGAGGGTGCGAGGGCTGCAGTGCGTGTAGATAGTGAAGTGAGTGAATTTTTCTATTTGAAGGTTGGATTAAAACAAGGATGTGTCATGTCTCCATGGCTGTTTAGTCTGTATATGGATGGGGTTATAAAAAGAATGCAAGGTAGGGCAGTGGATGTTGGAGCGGTCCTCGTGAGAGAGGGTAGTTTTGGAAACTCCCTGCACTGTTGTTTGCAGATGATATTGTGTTGTTAAGTGAAGACGAAGAGGAGCTGCAAGGCTTGGTGAGTGTGTAAGAAACGGAATTTAAAGGTGACTATAGGGAAGACTAAAGTTATAGCCTTCGAGAGAAATGGTCAATGAATGTAATGTACAGTAAGGCTGGATGAAGAGGAAATGGAAAATGTGAGTGCGTTTAAGTACTAGGGTAGTGTGATGAGTAAGGATGGAAGTTTAGAGGGTGAAGTGCTTGAAAGGGTGCAACAGGGAAGAAAGGTTCCTGGTTTCTTGAAAGCAGTGATAAGAAACAGGGAAGTGAGCATGAAAGTGAAAAAGCTGCTGCATGACAGTATTGTGATAACAACACTAATGTATGGATGTGTATCTTGGACCTTTTTGGAGAGACACAAGTCGAGCGTGAGAGCATTGGAAATGAGTTATTTGAGAGGAGCATGTGGAGTCACATGGAGTGACAGACTGACAAATGAGGAAGTGAAGGAGTTCTGTGGTGTGGATGTGGATGTGACAGGAAGCATTAAGAGGAACACACTGAGGTGGTTTGGCCATGTGGAGTCGATGGAGAGCGAGAGACTGACGAGGAGAGAGTATGTGAGTGAGATAGATGGGGAGAGGGAGGGGGAGGCCAAGGATGAGATGGAGGGATGGAGTGGAGAGGTATAAGAGAGAGGGGTGTGTGAGCTGGGAAAAGGGCAATGAACGGCGGGGGAGGTGGCGACATGGAGGCGATTTGTTCGTGGCCACCCCCTGGGGGATTAAGGCATCTCGTAAATAGATAGATAGGTAGATAGATTTGCAGAATCCATCCTTAGTCTATCAGGTTCGCCAGCACAACTAAGTCAAACCTACAATGAGCCATAAATCGTATTTTAACCTCTCACTTTGTAATACTTACACTTTTCAAGTTTTAAGTTGCATAAAATTTACAAGTGTAATGAACTTTGACAAGTTAAATTTCATAGGTTTTTAAGTTAAAATCTCTAGTTCTGTTTCCCTCCTGTGAACCCCTTAGAGCAAGAAATGCAGAAAAGGTTAAATTTAGTATTCTTAATGTTTCAATTGAAGAAATTCTCTGGCCAAAAATGGGATTTAAAAATTTGTATTTTTCATTATTTTTATGATAAAGTTGACAAAATCTACTCAGAACTGAGCAAAGTATATTATTTTCATTTAAGCCTCAACTGAGTCTGCTTGGTTACTAGTCAAAAAATTCGTCACACGTGACCAGTGATATTTTTTATAGCCTCAAATGAGTCTCCTTGGTTACTGGTTGTTACGTCCTCACCCCACACTGCCACAGGCTCCAACAGCAGTAGTACAGTACAGGAAGGACGTTGCCCAGTGAGTTGTTCTTCCTATCAGCCTTTGCGTGTGCAGTACACAAGATCAGCTGAGGAATTGTGAATAAACACTGACTTCTTACGTTCACTGTCTTTATTTTGCTGATAGTTACACTAAATGCTTTCCAAATTCACTATCCTCACAAGCACGGGAGCTATACAAACTTTATTAACTGCAGTTACGATTAATGCATGACAACACTTCACTGTTTTCACAAGTGCCGATGATATACCAAGTTAAATAACTCTTCACTATTTGCCAAAAATACTTCACTATTTTCACAAATTCCTAAAATATACACTGACACTGCACCAACAGTGAAACTGAACTGAAAACTGACTGAACTCCCTCTAGTCTCTTCCCCATCCTTTTATAAGCATGCATTACCCTAGAAACTTCTGCATTATATGAGAACAACAGTTGCCAACTCATAGATATCCAAAACATGCCAGTTTTTGTACATTACATAACACTGTAAATTATTTAGCGTACAAACTTTAATTAAATTACACAATTTAACAAACAATCACTTAAATAAAACATTATAGAGAAAAAGAACACAAAAATTAATGCATACCTTATGAAACAACTACGCTTACAAACAGCAGGCAAACTGGCAACTCTGGCTCGTGCCGGAGCTACGGTATGGGAAACGTCGAGAACAGTTCGGCTACCTAACTGGTAAATCTCGTTTCTTAACACTACCCCCCACCCCACTTCTTTGTCGTTCCAACAAAACTACACAATATATACAAACATAAATAATCCTAATGAAACATCTAACTATACACAAAACAATCCTTCAACTTATCAGGTCTTCTTCTGTGCCACTCCCGATGACGTCCTTGCTCCTCCACACAGTCCACCCCTCCAGGAAGGTCTTGGTCCTCTTCGTGATTCACATCTTCTCTTGGGAAACTGTCACCATCCTCTGGCACTTCAGCTCCTTGGTCCTTCTCAACATCCTCAGCTGCGGGAGAGCACAATTCCTCAGAGACGTCCCAGCTGTACTATCCTGGCCCATGGTACTGCCACAGATGGTTCATGTGTACCACATTTGGACGAGACTTCCTGCCTCCCCGAATCTGATACATTACATCTGACAGGCGCTCCAACACAGTGTAAGGCCCGTTCCACGGGCTCTGCAGCTTCGGTGACTGTCCCTTCTTTTGCTGAGGATTGTATAACCAAACTTGGTCGGCTTGAAGGTCACCTCACTCGCCTTGGCATCATACTTGCACTTCGTAACCTCTCCTGAAAACTTGAGGGCTCCTCACACTTGATGGTGTACCTCAGCCAGCCTTTCCTGAAGATGCTTTGCATAGCTGGAGGTGTCTGTAGGCAGCTCTTCACCAGGTGGTCTTCCCATTAACAAGTCAGTGGGTAAGCGTAACTCGTGGTCCAACATCAGTTTTGCAGGGGTGTAGCTGGTAGACTCATGGGGTGCAGACCAATATGCCATTGGCAATGCAGGTAATTTCTGGTCCCATTCTGTTTGTCCCTCTACACAGTACTTGGCCAGTTCTTGTCCCATGGTCCAGTTGAATTTCTCCACCATCCCATCTGACTGTGGCCTTAGTGGGGTCGTCTTGGTTTTCTTGATCCTCAATAACTTGCAGCACTCACGGAACACAGGAGACTCGAAGTTTCTAACCTGGTTCGAATGTAGCTCTTGTAGCATCCCAAAACGACAGAAAAACTGATCAACCAAAGCCTGAGCAACAGTAGCAGCCTCTTGATCAGGGTGGCATAGGCTTCTGGTCACTTTGTGAAGTAGTCCATGATGACACATATATACTAGTTTCCTCTTTCATTGAGTGGCAGTCCAGGAATGTCCACCGCGACTCTTTTCATCGGTGCACCCACTTGGTACAGCTGAAGAGGAGCACAACCACGTTTCTTGGGTCCATTCTGGGCACAACACACATCACAGGCCCGACACCACTGTACAACATCCTGGTGCATGCCAATCCAGTAGAACCTCTGTTACAGCCGGCTTAGAGTTTTCTTCACTCTCAGGTGCCCACTAGTAATCTGGTTATGGGACTCATCCCAGATCTCAGACCTCATCTTCTTCGGAACCACCAGTTGCCAATACTTGCTGAGGCCATCGAATGTGTCTCACTGACACTCCAGTAGTCCGTTGTTCAAATGAAGAAGGCCTCACTGACTCCAGTAACTCTTGATCGCAAGGCTTAACCTGGAAACTTCTTCCCAAGATGGTCGCACTGCACTCTGCTGCAGCCACTCTAGCACTGGTTGTAAATCTGCATCCTCCATCTACATCCTGTTCAGGTCTGCCTCATCTGATGTTGGTCCTGTCACTGCAGTATGGCTGCATTTCTTACTATGATCTTCTTTTTCACTACACTGCCGGCACTCTGGATCACAAGGCCAATGACTCAGGCCGTCAGCATTGCCATGTACCTGCCCAGGACCTCATAATTGTTCAGGTGTAGCTTCTCGTGCCAGCGTGCCAGTTGTCCTTCTGGATTCTTCAGCATTTCCAGCCACTTGAGTGCCGCATTGTCCTTCCTGATGATGGAATTTGACCCATACAGGTAGGAATGGAAGAAATCAAGGCTCTTCATCACTGCCAAGAGCTCCTTATGGGTCACACAGTAGTTCCACTCCAGTGGGTTGAGCTTCTTGCTGTAATATGCTACCACATATTCTTTTTCATTCTCCTTCTGCGACAGAACTCCACCAATACCATGGTCACTAGCGTCACAGTCCAAGATAAGTGGGTGACACTAATCAGGGTACGGCAATACTGGAGAGCTTGCCAATGCATGCTTGAGTTTGCAAAGGCTTTCTGAGTCTCTGCTGTCAATGCAAACTTCTGCCTCTTCCCCAACAGCTTGTGCAGAGGTGCAGCTATCATCGCAAAGTCCTTGAAAAAACGCCAGTAGTAGGTACACAAGCCAAGGAAACTCCATAGCTCCTTCACACAAGTTGGAACTGGCCAATATTCCACAGTTGCCATCTTCTCTGAGTCAATACAGATGCCGCACTCACCAACAATGTGTCCCAGGTATTTTACTTCCTTCTGAAACAAGTAGCACTTCTTGGGATTCAGCTTGAGGTATGCTACGTGGATCCTGTTCAACACCTCTGCAAGCCTCTCCAATTCCTGATTGAAAGTCTATCCAAACACAATTACATCATCCAGATAGATGAGGGCCGTCTGTCAGTGCAGGCCTTCCAGTTCGCGATCTATTAGACGCTAGAAATCGCTGGGGCATTGCATAGGCCAAAAGGCATACCTTGAACTGCCACAAATCCCGCCTGTATGAAAAGGCTGTTTTCTCTTAGTCCTTCTAAGAAACCTTGATCTGATGATATCCTGCCTTCATGTCTAGGGTGGAGAACCACTTGTCACCTGATAAAGCATCCAGGATGTCATCAATTCTTGGCAAAGGGTATGTGTCCTTCACTGTCACATCATTCAGGGCTCAATAATCTACACAGCACCTTACTGAGCCATTCTTTCTCCTTACCAGAATCACTGCTGATGTCCAAGAACTGTTGGACTTTTTTATTACCCCTTGACTTCAGAGATTCTCCATCACCTCCTTCATTTCTTGCCGTTGGGTTGGCGCCATCCTCTGTGCTGACTGTTTAATCGGGCGGTGATCCCCGGTGTCTGTACTATGCTCCATGAGATCGGTGCACCCCAGGTCTAAGTCTCCGGTGGAGAAGTCATCAGCAAACTTTGTCAGCAGCTGCCTCAACTTCAGCACTTGTGAGCCATCCAGGCATTGGCAACTCCTTGAAAACTGGTCTTGTAAGTAGTCTGGCAGGTACCCGTCTTCCATGACTATGTTAATTTTCCAAGCCTTCCTCTGATGCCACTCAGGGTCCACTGCCTGACACAGTCCCACAATTTCTCCCTCATTGATCTTCTGTGGCTTATGGGAGAAATTGGCCACCACAACTGGCACTTCATCTGCACCTGTTTCCACCAGTGTTGTGCCCACCATCACTCCGGCCTTTGTCTTGCACTGAACAACAGGCTCCATCACCCCTATATAGCTGTCAAAAGAGCCACTCACCTTACACTGGAACAACAGTTCTGATTTTGGGGGGTATCATTGTAGTGCGGAGCGCCCTCACCTCACCACCAAAACTGGTACGTTTCACTGCCATGACATGAACCGACCTTCCTCGAAACTTCAGCTTCATGGAACATAAGTCCAGCTCACATTCCATGGACATATAATAGTCCAGACCCAGAAGGCAAGGATCCTCCATGTCGGCCACGTAAACTGGAAGAATAGCCTCTCGCCCTGCCACTTTAATCCGGACATCCAGGAGTCCCCTCAGTTCCACACGGTGCCCAGTTACGCCACACAGTTGTTTCAATGACTCAGGCCTCACAAAGGTCTGCTCTGAGGCCGAATCAATCACCAGGGCACACTTCTTTCCGTCTATCCTTCCGTTTATTCACACACTGTCGAGTGCTGTTCTCTTGCATTTTTTTGGTGGTGGGGCAACTTTGGAAATGTCGGCTGGTGGTTGCCCCTTAACACCAGCCTTCATTAGTTTTTCGCTTCTTTCTGGTATTCTGCAGCCTTCTTCTTATCATCCTTTTTCTTCTTCAGACTCTTAGAACTGAAGTGTCCCACCTCACTACATGTCCAACATGCTATTGTTGCAACTGAAGATTTCCTTGCACTGCTGTCTTCTTGCTCCTTCCATTTGTGACAAACCTCCTTCTTGTGTCCCGGCTTCCCGCAGAACCAGCAGCCTCCTCCGATCTTCTCCTGTTCCCTTTTCCACTTGTAGTAGTCCTCTATTCTGTGTCCTGGCTTTTCGTAGTAGCAGCAACTTCCTACAAATTTTTCCATTTCACATACCTGCCCCTTCTTTGCCTTGAATCTTGCACTACGACCTTCCTGAAAAGTGGATGTGCTGGACCTGACGTAGGACTCAATTTCTAGAGCCCCGGCTAGTGCTTCTTGCATGCTTCTGGGTTGTGCCTGCTTCACTTGCACTTTCAACTCTGCACTATCAAGAGCATTGATGAACTGGTCCCTCAGAAGAATAGCCAACACGTTAGGTGCTGCTCCAGGGAATGCTTTGTATGCCATACTCTCCAGGTCATGAGCAAGTTGCTGTAGGGGTTCTCCTTGAACCCGTACACGACTCTGTAAACTTGGTCTGTAAACCTCAGTCTGGTACATGGTCCCATATCTGCACTCCAGCACTTCTACTAGGGACTGATAACTGTTCCTTTCCATCTCTGACATCTGGCCTGGAATTTCCACTGCGGCATCCTTAAGGCTAGTAGCAAGTTGCACTATCCTCTGCCTATTGTCCCAACCATTCTGATCTCCAAGTAACTCAAACTGTGCCCGGTAAGCTTCCCAAGATACTCTGCCATCAAATTCCTGAGGTTTCTTTTTAATTGGACCCCCATTATAGCCATGCACTTCACTGGTTTGGGGCCTAAAAACTGGGGCATCATAATTAAGTCCAGGACTTAAATCTTCAGCATTCTGATTATTCAGCCCCGTAATGCTACCTTTAGATGCCTGGGATCCATCAAGATTCACCATACAATGCCCATTCCTTTTATATGCTCCCTGTACACTAACTGAGGCTCAGCAGTGCAGTATTTCTCAACAGCCTCAGTTTTCTCATTTATTATCTTCACATGGTTGACTACATGCTTCAACTGGCTATCTACATGCTGTCTGCACTCCATCACTATTTCCTCACTAATTGACTTTAACTGGTCGTCTACATGCTGTTTTCACTTAGTCACATTATTGCTTACCTCATGCATCTGCTGCCGTAGCTCAGTGTATACCTATTGTTCTTGTTCTTTCTTCATTTCCCCCACAAAAGCATCTACCTGTCCTTACATCCTCAGCTGTAATTCCCTCTGTTGCTCCTGTAATGCCTCTTGAAGATGTTTATATCTTTCTTTTTGTTCTTCAAGTTGTGCCTGTAGTCCTTCATTCTGTGCTTGTAGTTGGACACTGATTTTAATTGGAAATTTGTGCTTGTAATTGTTCTTTGTGTTCTTTCTTCCGTGCCTGTAATAGCTTCACTGTTGTCATCAGGGACGTTTCCTTCTCCTGCCCAGCTCGAGACCTTGTCTGCACACCTTCTGTTTCCGTGTCGGAGATTAGCCCCACCACAGCCCTTAAATCCACACTCCTGACACCAGTGTTATGTCCCCACCCCACACTGTCACAGGCTCCAACAGCAATAGTACAGTACAGGATGGATGTTGCCCAGTGAGTTGTTCTTCCTATGGTCAGCCTTTAGGTGTACAGTACACAAGATCAGCTGAGGCGTTGTAAATAAACATTGACTTCTTACGTTCACTGTCTTTATTTTCCAAATAGTTACAATGAATGCTTTTCAACTTCACTTCACTATTCTCACAAACACTAGAGCTATACAAACTTTACTAACTGCAGTTACACCTAATGCTTGACAACACTTCACTCTTTTCACAAGTAGCCTACCAATGATATACAAACTTCAGTAACACTTCACTATTTGCCAACAATACTTCACTGATTCACAAGTACCGAATATATATACACTGACACTGGACCGACACTCAAACTGAACTGGAAACCGACCGAACTCCCTCTAGTCTCTTCCCCATCCTTTTATAAGTATGCATTACCCTACAAACTTCTACATTATATGAGAACAACAGTTGCCAACTCAAAGATATCCAAAACATGCCAGAGTTTTTGTACATTACATAACACTGTAAATTATTTAGCATACAAACTTTAATTTAATTACATAATTTAACAAGCAATCACATAACTAAAACATTATAGAGAAAAAGAGCACAAAAATTAATGCAAAACTTACGAAACAACTACGCTCACAAACAGCAGGCAAACTGGCAACTCCGGCTCGTGCCGGAGCTACGGTCCGGGAAACGTCGAGAACCATCTCGGCTACCTGACTGGCAAATCTCGTTTCTTAACATAGTCAGTTCCTTCACACCTGACCATCGATATTTTTTTCATAGCCTCAAATGAGTCTCCGTGGTTACTAGTCAAACAATCCTTCAGTCTAATGGCACTTGGCCATTGATTTTTGTAAGTCTCGAATATGAATCTCCTTGGTTACTAGTCAAATCAATCCTTCAGTGAGCTAAACATGGAGGAGGTGTGGATTTTTTTTTTTTTCAGATTTGTGTACTGTATATATATAATTGTATTGAGGTATTAAATGATATCTGACAGTGATGGGGTACATATATATTTTATCCAGGGAAGAAAGTACCAAAGGCTTATTCAACCTGAAGGGGGTTCAAGATGAGCCATTTCTGTTCTTTCTCCCAAATTAAGAAGGAAACAGCTTTGTATATGGGGATATATTTCTGCCATTTCTTATAATCGTGGTTTAGGTGATCTGTTGACGTGATGCTTGTTAGGAAGTGGTTTAGCCAGGTTGTCAGAGAATTAGTGAAGAGTTATCGATAGACGTTATTATTTATTTATTTATTTATTATTATTTGTTATTATTATTATTATTATTATTATTATTATTATTATTATCAGTATACCCTTTTGTGAATACTGTCTTTTCCATACCCCGTTATGGATTGGATATAACCCAGTAATATCAGCATACCCCTTTGTGTATACCCTCTGTGCACAAGATATAACCCAGTATTATCAGTATACCCCTTTGTGTATACCCTCTGTGCACAAGATATAACCCAGTAATATCAGTATACCCCTTTGTGTATACCCTCTGTGCACAAGATATAACCCAGTATTATCAGTATACCCCTTTGTGTATACCCTCTGTACACAAGATATAACCCAGTATTATCAGTATACCCCTTTGTGTATACCCTCTGTGCACAAGATATAACCCAGTAATATCAGTATACCCCTTTGTGTATACCCTCTGTGCACAAGATATAACCCAGTATTATCAGTATACCCCTTTGTGTATACCCTCTGTACACAAGATATAACCCAGTATTATCAGTATACCCCTTTGTGTATACCCTCTGTGCACAAGATATAACCCAGTAATATCAGTATACCCCTTTGTGTATACCCTCTGTGCACAAGATATAACCCAGTATTATCAGTATACCCCTTTGTGTATACCCTCTGTACACAAGATATAACCCAGTATTATCAGTATACCCCTTTGTGTATACCCTCTGTGCACAAGATATAACCCAGTAATATCAGTGCCACCACAGGAGGACATCTCTCCATCCTCCGAAATTATCATTGTTTATAAAGGCTCCAAGATGCATGCGTCGGCCTTGGTCACCTAATGGCGGCTCTCCACACTGCTTGATCTCTGGCAGCCTCCCTATTCAATCCCTTATCCCTGAGGTCACATTCCAACCTTCCTAATCCCAGTATTTTGTATGTAATGTGTCCAGACATCACAAAATAATGAGCAGACTTTTTTCATTTAGCATATTGAAAAAAAATAGTATCCAAAATTTACTCTTCTGAAATTAGTCCAAAAAATAAAATAATAATCTGTCTATCTATCTATCTATCTATAAGTATCCATCTATGACTTGATGCCATAATCCCGTAAGGGGTGGCCGTATGTCTCTGAGTTAGTTGTTTTATGAGAGGGGCACTAATCCTCCGCCAACCCACTTGTTGATACGTAGGAAACATAATGATGGTAATAATAATAATAATAATAATGATAATAACGATATTAATAATAATAATAATCATCATCATCATCATCATATCATCATCATCATATCATCATCATCATTATCATCATCATCATCGTCGTCGTCGTCGTCGTTGTTATCATTGTCGTCGTCGTCGTAGTCGTCAATAATAATAATAATGATACTACTACTACTACTACTACTACTACTAATAATAATAATAGTAATAATAATAATAATCCATGGCTGAATAAACTCATTTGGTGGCAACTTGATTAAATTTGAAACTGATTTTGAAAAGGGATATGGAAAAAAATTGGAATATCATACAAATCTTAACCACCTTCAATACAGCAATGTTTTCTCAGCTTTACTCTTGCGAATTATTTTTATTTGGTCTTGAATATTTTGGAATTCCAAATCCATCCATTGTCTAGTTTTTATTTAGATCTTATTATTTACAGCATCACCTTTTATTTGTCTAAGGTGGAGTTAGTTTCACGCTTTGCCATCTAGATTTTAGCGGCCATAGGAAATTATAGAAGAGGTGTTAGTTTGATCCTACATTGTGTATATGGATTGTAGATTAGAAGATTTTAAAAATAATTTTGTTTTGCCTTCCATAGTCAGTCCCCCCCTTTTTTTTGTCAGATAAGAAAATTGGTGACTTTGTTAGTTTTGCCCTCCATTCAGTTTTTATTTTATTTGGCTCGTATCTTTTTTTAAAAGTAATAGGTGGCACCCTCAAATGTTAATCGTGGTTTAAATTTCCTTAAAATGATTTTGATGTTTGAATTAATTAAAACATTGAACAATTTTGAGTTCTTTAAATTAGTCACCTTTAATATCCTATAAAGATCTTCGGCTTAGGAATTGTTTGAACCTAAGTTGTTTCACCCTTCACTACCTACATTTTAGTCTGCTTGGTAAATGTCTGAACTGTTTGGCCCCTCCACTGTCCATCAAGGTTTTATTAGATCAGAAAATTATAGAACTAGTTAGTGTCGTTCATATAGTTTATAATGGTTCCCACATGCATGTGTTGGCCTCGGTCACTTAATGGTGACCCTCCATTCTACTTGATCTCTGGCAGCCTCCCTATTCAGTCCCTTGGTCTTGAGTTCCACACAGCATTAGATTAATTTTCAAATCGTTTATAAAGGCTCCAACATGCATGCATCGGCCTTGGTCACTTGATGGCCGCTCTCCATGTTGCTTGATCTCTGGGAGCCTCCCTATGCAGTCCCTTATCCCTGAGGTCACACTGTCTGACCTAATCCCAGTTCCTTTTTCGGTCTGCCTCTCACAACTTTACCCCTGACGTTACACTTCTCACTTTCTGCACCTAATTATCATCCTCTATCCTTTCCACATGCCCAAACCACCTCAGTTTAGATTTTGGTTAATGTATGAACAGTTTTGAACAGGACTTTTACCTTCCGTTGGTACTACAAAGGCTGTTCTTAAATACATTCCAGCCTCTTACGATCTACTGTATCTGTCTATCTATTGCCAGACGCCCTAATCCTGCAAGGGGTGGCCACAAACAAATTGCCTTCATGCCGCCCTGTCCCCTGCCGTTTCACTGCACACATTTTATCCTAAAGTACAATTAAAATTAGCAATGTAGATTTTTTTTTTACTGAGATGAGTAGAGGAAGGAAAAACAAATTAAATAATGTGAAAATAGAGCTAGGTGTCATCATTTTCTTTCAATATACCGTATTCTTCTTCCAAAATAAATAATTCTGAAGGCAGCAACAGTGAATCAATTACGTCAGTGTATTAAGGTGGTTAAAAAAAAGAAGAAGCATATACTCCATCTACTTTAACTTGGCCTAGAATCATCCTTTGTATATCAGTGCTCATCTGTTATAAAGTTTAGTATGGTTTTACCCAATGCGTGTGTGGCCCCGGGCACATCCACACCTGACACCAGTGGATTACAGGCTGATGTTACCCTTCTCTTGTATTCCACAATCCTCCTCCTCCTCCTCCTCCTCCTCTTCTT
The DNA here is from genome assembly GCF_032717465.1 of Coenobita brevimanus. NCBI lineage: Eukaryota > Metazoa > Arthropoda > Malacostraca > Decapoda > Coenobitidae > Coenobita > Coenobita brevimanus. The sequence goes on from NC_136999.1 coordinate 11,249,256, forward strand.
CCTCCTCCTCCTCTTCTTCCTCTTCCTCTTCTTCTTCCTCCTCCTCCTCCTGTATTCCACGGTCGTCTTCGGTGTAGAGAGAGGTTTGAATATTTAACAGAGCAACTCCACCTCCCACTTACATCAGTACGACCACAGGAAGGCATCCCCTGCTGCCTCACAGTTCGGTCATTGAGAAAAATGATGCACTACAGAAAGACAAACGTAGATATTTTTGTATTTTTTGGAAAGAGCTGCAAAAGAACAAAAATCTATGCCAAGTTAAGGTGTAGGGACTGTAGATGTAAGGTTTTGTACAATGAAATATATCTGTATTCTTGCACTAACCTACTTAATCCTGTGATGTGTTTTTTAGTCTTCAATTACAAACTTGAAAACTTGCTGAGGATGGTTTTGAGTGCTGGACACGAGGCCTGTAGTGACGGGCCCTGCCCAGTCCTGCCCTGCTCTACCCTGCCCTGCCCTGCTATGCTCTGGTATTGATAAAAGAACTATAGTGTTGACTGAAACATATCCATTGAATACAATAACAAAAACACAGTTGCTCCGTACTTTCGAAGTTTTGACTTACGAATTTGGGGAATACGAAATTATTTTTTGAAATGGATTAGATGTTGAATGAATGAATGTTTATAATTTTATCATATCAACAGACTATTACAGTACACTTTGCAGTACTAATTACGGGCAGAAATCTATCTATGAATCGATTGCCAGATGCCTTAATCCCTTAAGGGGTGGCCACAAACAAGTCCCCTCCATGTCGCCCTGTCCGCCGCCAATTCAGTGCCCTCTCCCCAACTTACACTCGCATTCAGTTAAAAACTCAAATTAAGTTTTCAAGTAGTGGAGCAGCTGTAACTAAAATATATATGAAGTAATTGAAATACATTAATTATAAATAACCATACCTCGATCTTAATAATCCGAAGAAGCATTTATCTGCGAAGATGCCTCACTCTCTCTTCTCTCTCTCTTCTCTTCTTTTCTCCCCTCCTTTCCTCTCCTCTCTTCTCTTCCCTTTCTTCTCTTCTCTTTTCTCTTCTCTCTTCTCTTCTCTTCTCTTCTGTCTGTCTGTCTGTCTGTCTGTCTGTTTCTCTCTCTCTCTCTCTCTCTCTCTCTCTCTCTCTCTCCCCCCAGACAGCTTTTCCAGCCGTGAGGGAATGGACTGCAGAGCCTGTAACCTTGCTCATGTCTTCTGCTTGCCTGTGTATGAAGGTTGGAATTTTGTGTTGAACTTTTTGAGAGTCAGTGGCCCAAAACGTATCCATACTTTCTTCAGCTTCACACAGACATAGCCTTCTTTGTTAGGTTTTACACACACACACACACACACACACACACACACACACACACACACACACACACACACACACACACACACAAACGTTCTCCCTAAGGCGGTATGTCAGTAAAGAGGTCCATTCCACTCAGATGGCTCCCTCTATCTTCTGAACACACCGCGGGCTTGGCTGGGTGTATGGCAGGGCCTCTATATAACCAGTTTTGGTCGTCTGGAAAGGCTTTGTATATTTGTGAGCCATGGTTTTTGTTCACCCTCTAATCCTATCCCTATATGGACTGGAGTCGTGGTGGTGGTGGTGGTGGTGGTAGTAGTAGTAATAGTAGTAGTAGTAGTAGTAGTAGTAGTAGTAGTAATCTCTGGCTCATCTGAACGTTACCCCGGTGGACTGAAGGCTTAAGTTGCCCTTCTGCAGTCCACTATCCTCATTTCGGGGGATAGGGATGTAGATGAGGGACGTTTGTATAACCACCACATGAAGGCGTCCCTCTCATGCCTCTCGTACTGAAGGGGTTAAATAGTAGCAGCAGTGACTTCCTGCCTCTCGTCCCACTCTGTGGTTGGGTCGAAATAAAATTTGACTGCAAATGTAAAGTGGTGAAGTTAAATTAGATCCCCCTGAAAATATATGCCAGTGAAACGAAAACGTGGTGATGCCTCTGGAGTCATCATGGACACAGTCTACGGAAAAAAAATATATATATAAATAAAGTGCTGCGTCACTGAACACACTGTTGGTTACTTAATGGTGGTGGTAATGATGATGATGGTGGTTGTAGACTAATATCACACGCACGCACGCACGCATCCCCTCCCACCCCCCACACGCACATTTTATCTGTCTGTTTATGTATGTCTATCTGTCCATCCACTCAACTATCTGGTGTAGAAGATTATCCTTTTCTCGTGCTTCGGCACTTAAGGTATAAGGTCTAGTTACAAAGAGGTCGGAATCCGGATATAGTTTGCAGGAGAGAGAGAGAGAGAGAGAGAGAGAGAGAGAGAGAGAGAGAGAGAGAGAGAGAGAGAGAGAGAGAGAGAGAGAGAGAGAGAGTTTTTTGCCTATCGACCATTGAGGCCGGAGCCTCTGGGCATTAAGGCAAATATATATATATATATATATATATATGCACACATCCATGCATATGAACATACACACTTTCATGCACACGTACATATATATATAGGTTAGTAATTTTCATTTTATTATTTTTTGTATTTTTATTTTTATTATTTTTTCTAATTATTTATATTCTTAACCTTATATTACTTATAAACAAAAAATACCTAATCTAAAGACCCTAAAACTAACCACCTAACGGACAAATCGCTAACCTATACTAAATCCTAAGAGACAAATAACTAGACCTACACTAATGTTAATAAAGCCTCAACCAAGAGAACACCATCGACTGCAGATATGTAATGCCATTCTACATTACATACCTGCAATCATCACCTGGTGACTGTCAGTCGAGGCACAACCTAATATAGGGGACATCAATAAATGAAAGGGAACCAGACGAGTCAGGAACATTTCCATATACGTCAGCTGTCGGCCCTAATTAGAATAACTTAAGCAAGATGGTATAATGTATTTACATAATTTGTACAAAAAGTGAAGAACCTCGCCCAGCAGACCACCATCGACTGCAAGTGCCCAATACCTTTCTATATTGCACACTTGCATTCATCAGCTTGTGACTGTCAGGCGAGGAACTCGGCTTAATGTAGGGGACATCTATATTAGAAATAGATCATTGGGAGGAGGAACTATTTCAAATATGTCAACTGTCAACCCTAATTAATATAACAATATATACATATTTACCGTTGATAAAAACCATAACCACGCAGTAAAAAAGTCACATCACTCTGATCAGTCCGGTCTCTCTCAAGAAAGGCATCAATTTATCAGTCATAACAATGTCCCCATCACCCAGGACGGAGGAAAGGGTGAAGGGGACATATGCTGCGCCGCAGTAATTTATAAGTGAAGTACGTTCACGAATAAATCGCCGACAGCGCAGGATGATATGACTGATAGATAACACCACATTACAGATGTCACAGTGCGGTGGGAAGCGTCTTTCCTTATATGGTTTCATGTGAGTTAAAATGGTGGCATTGAGCCGTAGCCGTGCCAACACTTTTTCTTCTAGGCGACTGGGACAGTTGGCAGTGTCCCAGTCGCCCAGGTACGGCATACAGGTTGGAATATTTAGTCTGGTCCACTGACCTTGCCACGGAAGATTTATTGAAGAGAGAGAGAGAGAGAGAGGGGAGGGGGGAGAGACTATGTACATGTGTGCCTGAGTATAAACAGGTGAATTCCACAACAACGACTAATTCAACTATATGAAATGTCAAGAACGACGTAACAAAGCCAAGCATGTCAAAGGGTAGCGAGGTGGGGTGGGAACTTGGTCAGGAAAATGGACTCCGAATTTTAAGTCAGCCTGGCGAGTTTACCGAGGCCGAAATTCTAGGAGGGGGTAGCATCTTTCCATAAGAGATTTATTTTACAAATTACGCTTCAATATCCTCCTGTATGTATATGAAAGAGGGGGGTGTGAATTGGGGGAAGGGCAGTCAAATGGTGGGTTACGGAGCGAATTGGAGGCGTTTTGTCTGCTGCCACCCTTTGCGGGATTAGGGCGTCGGGCTATGGATAGATAGATAGATGTATTTTGTATCATTTTAACATGACAAAATTTTGCTTTAAAAATATATAAGAGGATATTGAGGTGTAATGTGCAGAATGAATCGCTGAGGGAAAGGCACCACGGAATCTCCAAAGCCACTCATGTACGACCCAGGATGCCAGCCTTTCATGTCCACTCACTCCGTTGTTGATTCCAGTCCTTTGTGGTCACTGTCGGGGCGGTTGGTTATGTTCTGCCGTGTGTGTGTGTGTGTGTGTGTGTGTGTGTGTGTGTGTGTGTGTGTGTGTGTGACGGTCTATGCTCTCTTTAGACGACTATATTCAATTAAGAACAGATTTTCGAACAGGATGGGTTGGATATAGCCCTAATCAACCCCTTCATTTCCACAAGTCCAACTGAAGCTTGATACAATTGCCTGGAGGTAAAATGAAAATAATAAATAAATAAATACGAAAAACATAATCAGACTGGAGTGAGGAACGCCGAAATTAAAAAAAAAAGAGAGAAAAAGAATGTAGACCGTAAAGCATGGAATCTCGAATACTTGACTTGCTTCTAATTTACGTGAGAGATTTGGTGATAATGACCTAAGTTATATAGGAGGTAAGGTGTGGTTAATCTAATGGTACCTGATGAACCAAAAGAGGATGGTTGGTTGGCTCCTGTAATTAACTGGGACGATTAGGACTCCAGTTAAGATGATAAGAGTTAATATGTTCAGCCCGAAGACATAGGTTATTCTCTCTCTCTCTCTCTCTCTCTCTCTCTCTCTCTCTCTAAGCCCCCACAAGCACCTGCCAAGCCAACACAAAACAACACCGCCACAAAAGAACAACAGCTTCTTCCCCACACATTCGGGTAAACTTGGTCACCTCCTCGACATCAGCTTCACAACACTGGGGCTTTACAACAGCGAGGCTTTAGATAGCTTTACAATACTGGAGCTTTACAACACAGGCTTATGAAGGCTTTACAACACTGAGGCTTTAGACAGCTTTACAACACTGAGGCTTTAGAAGGCTTTACAACACAGGCTTTTGAAGGCTTTACATCTGTCACGGGGTTTTTGAGAATTTTATATTAAATAATACTTTAAATGTTAACTTAACAATGGAGACAAAGAATTCACTTGTGAAAATCAAGCAATGATTGCTTTATACTGATTTACTTCGCCGATTCTCTAAGGACGAGAATTTATTTACTTTCTCAGCAGTACACAGCAGAGACTAATTACTCACAAATGCTGTTTGTTAGTACTGCTAGCCTCACGAGAAAGTGACTCCACCCCTGACAATCAATAACTAATGCTATGAATGATAAACAGGTTCTTACTGGTGCATTAACTCCAAGTCGGCACAATGGATATAAGTTTAATGCAAAAGGGCTGGCCTAAGTACCAGTTATGAATAATGCAATGCGTTCGTGCAACTAGGAGTGGCAACTAAAATAAGCTTAATGTGGAGAAATAAAACACGAGTTTACATTACATTAAGCTCAAGAAAAAGAACTGTAAATTTATTAATTACAATTAAATAAATTTACGTTACATGAGTCTCAAATGAATTCAAAATAAGAACACACTCACTCGTTCACTCAAAAGCTAAACTCTTAAGCCTAGGAAAAACGAAAAGAAATACTGGTCAGAGAGTGGGCTAAGCGGAAACTGGGCATCAGTGCGTAGGACGGACGCTGCACATGCTAAACCTCTCACCAATTCACACTAGGTGGAGATTCAGAAACTCACTGTACTGGGCCAACGAACCTACTCCCATGGCGCTCTAATCCTGACTGAATTCAAACAAGCGAGGCAAGGGCTGAGGCGGGCGTGCGCCCAGTAACTGCCAACGAAAAAAATTGTGAGCGATACATGCCCACAACAAATCACTCAGCGAAAGCGCCAATGTCGCGTGCAAGGACGATCACTTATGACACAGTGAAAAATGTTCTGAAAACCTTCCTGACTGGGTGAATACAGGAACGGTTAAACTTAGTGATAAAGTGGAAATTCCACTAGAATTAGTGGTTTTCCACGAAAGTTCAATGTCACGAGTTTGTTTAGATACGGAATCGAGCCAATTCGTGACATTACGCCCCACCAAATTCAATTTTTTTTTTTTACTTCAGGAAATTTTTTTTTTTCAATATACATCCATATAAATCCTAACTCAGTCACACAAGATTCACACTGTGGTGTGTGTGTGTGCTACCTGCTACAGGAGAAGATCACAGTCGCCAGTGAGTGAAAAAACCTCGTATTTACGTTAATAGAAGCAAGCTTGAGGAAAAAACTGCGTGACGACGGTGAAAAATCCTGTGCTCAGGTCAAACTGAGTGAAAAGTTTGCTACATTTACATTAACAACTAATTGTTATGTAGCGTGATGTATGTAATACACGGTGTAGGTGTGACAGTTGTGGTGTAACTGTGCCTATGTGTAAAATAATATGATACAAATTAATAGTAAAGAGACGACGAGGCAGAACAGAAGAGGCGGCAGCATGCGACAGGGACGACCAGCTGATCTGCACGACAATGCCGCACCTGCCACCTGCACCTGCGAAGAGAATCAAGGTGGAGCATCAAAAGGGTTATTTCTCTCTCTCTCTGCCTAGCAATCAGTACTTATGTTTATTATTGACCAGGGAACGTAGTCTTAGGATTTACAAATCTCTCAGGACCCTTGTAGTTTACTGGTTAACCTAGCATTATTAACCAGGAAACGTGCCAGTTCTTGAATTGCTCAAATTTCTCAGAACAGGCAGTTTACTAGTTAACCTAACATTATTAACCAGGAAACGTGCAAGTTCTTGAATTGCTCAAATCTCTGAGAACAGGCAGTTTACTGGTTAACCTAACTCTATACTTACGATTAATGACAGGAAGCTGAGAATCCCTACGCAGTCTCGGGCAGGTCACGTTTTAACACCCACCGTGGGTGTGAACACTCATATGGATAATGTGCATTCTCAGGGAATCCTCAGAGAGGCCTGCAGCTCGAGACGTTCCACAAGGTAATTCATACACTTCCTCGGACTGTCTCTACGGGGGTCTCAAACTTCCCCCTTAACTTACGGTACATATGTATGTACAGGCCCTGGACATACTGTGTCCTGTGGGGCCAATGGGCGAGATGTCAGGTCTGCACCCACATTACCACTGCCCTGTCTCTCAACTGCTTCAGAGATTATGGGTGTGGATTCACACAGCACAGGAAGGACATGTCCCTGATTAGTGGTACATGAACACACATTGCAGGAACGCACAAAACTATCTATCTCTCGTCCCATCTCTGGCCAAGAAAAGTCAGCACGGATACGGCTCTGGGTTTTCCTTTTGCCCATGTGACCTCCTGAGGCTGAACAATGACCCCATTCTAACACTGCTTGGCGGTACTTAGCGGGAACGACGAACTGCAGTCAAACCTCACCCTGGGGTGTTCGTGACTCATGGTAAAGCCGTCCTTGTTTGCGAAGGAACTTGGTTTGACCTCCCCGTGAATACTTAATCACTCTACCCTTTTGTTTCTTCCACACACCAGCAAGTGTCGGGTCAGAATGTTGTTATTGAACAACAGCTTGGCTACACATCAGATCTTGCGGCGATTCAATGGTCACCAGGGTGACACAGTTTGGAGCCTCAGCCATGGCTCGTGTTACTGTAGCCGAAGTCTGAGTAGCGTCATCTTCAGTGCAACTATACTTGGCACTGGGAATATTGCCTATGATAAGGTCAAATAAAGGTCCTGGCATGACGACTGCGACTCTCGTACCAGTGTAAAATGGAGATGCCACCTGGATACGTGCTTCAGGGAACAATCTCACTGATCCATCAATAAGCTGAGCTTGGATCTGTCGACCTGTGTACTCCTCAGGCAGAACTAGACTCTGCCTGACAGAGCAACCTGAGGAGCCATTGTCTCTCAGGACCTTCACAGGAATGCCTCCAACAAACCCTGGCTGAACAAGGAAGGCACTGTCACCTGTGGGAGGGCCCGTGTAGGAAGTAGCTAGCCACTGATTAGGCTGCTGAATAAATGATGCGGCAAACATGGTGCCCTGTGAACTAGATACCTGAGGGGTCGTACTCACTGCCTGGGGAGATGGAGCATTGACCATCTGTGGAGGAGGGTTCACTGTCATTGTGGGACTAGTGAACTGTGGGGAAGTACCCGTACTGCTAGGGACGACACCACGGTGCTGCTGCTGAGGAACGAAGGCTGTGTTCGCCTCCTGCCTTCGATACACTGGGGCTGGTGCTGAAAAGGTTTGTCCCATCAGTCGATTGCGTGGCTGATACTGCTGCAAGTTACTGTACTTGTCGTACTGCTTCCACTCAGGTTTCTGAGTATTTTGCCCCTGGTCCTTCTTCTGCAGTTTTGGACCTTGGCCATTATTCTGAGAACGGCCTTGTTGCTGGGGTTCAGTCTGAGGCGGTTTCCAAGATTTATCAGCTTTCCTGTTCCAGGTATGCTGCTTGCAAGTTTGATACCCGTATGCAGTGAAGACTGCATCAGCCTTCTCCACCATTTGGCTGGCATCCTTTACTTGGCAGATCTTAAACTGAGCCATACATTCGGCAGGCCACGAATTTTCTAGCTGCGTGCGCAGCATAAGGTCAATTATCCCCTGACGCGTGGAAGGAGTTTCATTTTTCTCCATCCACTCATCTAAGTAAGCAGTAAGCCGGTCAAGAAACTGAACGGCAGTCTCTTTTTCCTGTAAACATGCCCTCATGAACTGACTCTTGGCGTCGTCAACTGTGAGACCGTACGCTTTGACGAGTGCGGCCTTCATCATCTCATACGTGAGATTGTCTCCACGATCTGTGGAGAATATCGAGGGCAGGGCCCTCAAACAGGCCAAGAAACTGAAGCCATTCAGCTGCATTATCCAGCTGGTACAGTTGAGCCATAACTTCAAAACGAGCTATGTATGGCTCGATTCGCTTGCCTTCCTTGTATGGGGGAAGCTTGATGTGTGGGGTTGCCAGAACATGTGCAGGGAGAGCGCTCGTGGAGCTTGGGCCAGCTGCACCAGATGAGTCTGAAGCCAAGGAATCTTGCTTGAGCCTCAGCATCTCAAGTTCATGTTTTTCACGTGCCTCACGCTCGGCACGTTCGTGTTCTCGTTGTTCTCGCTCGTATTCACGTTCTCTCTCTTGTTGTTCTAACTCGAGTTGACGTTCTCTCTCACGTTGTTCTCGCTCATATTCGTGTTGTTCTCGCTCTTGTACTAACTCGAGTTCGCGTTGTTTTTGCTTGTAATCGCGCTGAATTCGACACTCCTCACGAGCATCATTCTCACGTTGCTGCTCGTAACTAAACCGAGAGAGGACATAGTCCTTAATTTTGTCAGGGTCAGTAAGCCCCATATCTTTAGCTTCCTGTACGTAGACGTTGGTAGACATGATGCTAACTCAGTCTGAGTGAACCAAAGACTAAGTACTGACTGCTATTTTGCAGAGAAAGATGCCAATAATCAAGAATAAAAAATATAGGCACAGGTTAGTGGTGATCAGTTTTATGTAGTTAGACTGGTAAAGAAAGAAAATTAAACAAACAACTGACTGTGAAAACTATTACGTAAATTAATAAAAATGAATTAATAGTCACCAGTAAGATAGTGCCTATAGACTTTAATGATAAATACATAAGTATGAGTGAGTGAGTATTATCTCGTTAATAACTCTAGAACTAGGAGTTAATATCCTGGTATGAGGTCGCTAGATGTCATGGGGTTTTGAGAATTTTCAATATTAAGGAATACTTTAAATGTTGCTTGAGAACAGGGATAAAGAACTGACTTGTGAAAATCAAGCAATGATTACTTTATACCGACTTACTTCGCCGATTCTCTAAGGACGAGAATTTACTTTCTCAGCAATACACAGCAGAGACTAATTACTCACAAATGCTGTTTGTTAGTACTGCTAGCCTCACGAGAAAGTGACTCCACCCCTGACAATCAATAACTAATGCTATGAATGATAAACAGGTTCTTGCTGGTGCATTAACTCCAAGTCAGCACAACGGATTTAAGTTAAATGCAAAAGGGCTGGCCTAAGTACCAGTTACGAATAATGCAAAGTATTCATGCAACTAGGAGTGGCAACTAAAATAAGCTTAATGTGGAGAAATAAAACACGAGTTTACATTACAATAAGCTCAAGAAAAAGAACTGTAACTTTATTAATTACAATGAAATTAATTTACGTTACATGAGTCTCAAATGAATTCAAAATAAGAACACACTCACTCGTTCACTCAAAAGCTAAACTCTTAAGCCTAGGAAAAACGAAAAGAAATACTGGTCAGAGAGTGGGCTAAGCGGAAACTGGGCATCGGTGCATAGGACGGATGCTGCACATGCTAAACCTCTCGCCAATTCACACTAGGTGGAGATTCAGGAACTCGCTGTACTGGGCCAACGAACCTACTCCCACGGTGCTCTAATTCTGACTGAATTCAAACAAGCGAGGCAAGGGCTGAGGCGGGCGTGCGCCCAGTAACTGTCAACGAAAAAAATTGTGAGCGATACATGCCTACAACAAATCACTCAGCGAAAGCGTCAATGTCGCATGCAAGGACGATCACTTATGACACAGTGAAAAATGTTCTGAAAACCCTCCCGATCGGGTGAATACGGGAACGGTTAAACTGAGTGATAAAGTGGAAATTCCACTAGAATTAGTGGTTTTCCACGAAAGTTCAATGTCACGAGTTTGTTTAGATACGGAATCGAGCCAATTCGTGACATTACGCCCCACCAAATTCAAATAATTTTTTTTACTTCAGGAAAACTTTTTTTTTCAATATACATCCATATAAATCCTAACTCAGTCACACAAGATTCACACTGTGGTGTGTGTGTGTGCTACCTGCTACAGGAGATCACAGTCGCCAGTGAGCGAAAAAACCTCGTATTTACGTTAATAGAAGCAAGCTTGAGGAAAAAACTGCATGACGACGGTGAAAAATCCTGTGCTCAGGTCAAACTGAGTGAAAAGTTTGCTACATTTACATTAACAACTAATTGTTATGTAGCGTGATGTATGTAATACACGGTGTAGGTGTGACAGTTGTGGTGTAACTGTGCCTATGTGTAAAATAATATGATACAAATTAATAGTAAAGAGACGACGAGGCAGAACAGAAGAGGCGGCAGCATGCGACAGGGACGACCAGCTGATCTGCACAACAATGCTGCACCTGCCACCTGCACCTGCGAAGAGAATCAAGGTGGACCATCAAAAGTGTCATTTCTCTCTCTCTCTGCCTAGCAATCAGTACTTATGTTTATTATTAACCAGGGAACGTAGTCTTAGGATTTACAAATCTCTCAGGACCCTTGTAGTTTATTGGTTAACCTAGCATTATTAACCAGGAAACGTGCCAGTTCTTGAATTGCTCCATTTTCTCAGAACAGGCAGTTTACTAGTTAACCTAACATTATTAACCAGGAAACGTGCAAGTTCTTGAATTGCTCAAATCTCTGAGAACAGGCAGTTTACTGGTTAACCTAACTCTATACTTACGATTAATGACAGGAAGCTGAGAATCCCTACGCAGTCTCGGGCAGGTCACGTTTTAACACCCACCGTGGGTGTGAACACTCATATGGATAATGTGCATTCTCAGGGAATCCTCAGAGAGGCCCGCAGCTTGAGACGTTCCACAAGGTAATTCATACACTTCCTCGGACTGTCTCTACGGGGATCTGAAACTTCCCCCTTAACTTACGGTACATATGTATGTACAGGCCCTGGACATACTGTGTCCTGTGGGGCCAATGGGCGAGATGTCAGGTCTGCACCCACATTACCACTGCCCTGTCTCTCAACTGCTTCAGAGATTATGGGTGTGGATTCACACAGCACAGGAAGGACATGTCCCTGATTAGTGGTACATGAACACACATTGCAGGAACGCACAAAACTATCTGTCTCTTGTCCCATCTCTGGCCAGAAAAAGTCAGCACGGATACGGCTCTGGGTTTTCCTTTTGCCCATGTGACCTCCTGAGGCTGAACAATGACCTCATTCTAACACTGCTTGGCGGTACTTAGCGGGAACGACGAACTGCAGTCAAACCTCACCCTGGGGTGTTCGTGACTCATGGTAAAGCCGTCCTTGTTTGCGAAGGAACTTGGCTTGACCTCCCCGTGAATACTTGATCACTCTACCCTTTTGTTTCTTCCGCACGGCAGCAAGTGTCGGGTCAGAATGTTGTTCTTGAACAACAGCTTGGCTGCACATCAGATCTTGTGGTGATTCAGTGGTCACTGGGGTGACACAGTTTGGAGCCTCAGCCATGGCTCGTGTTACTGTAGCTGAAGTCTGAATAGCGTCATCTTCAGCGCAACTATACTTGGCACTGGGAATATTGCCTATGATAAGTTCAAATAAAGGTCCTGGCATGACGACTGCGACTCTCGTACCAGTGTAAAATGGAGATGCCACCTGGATACGTGCTTCAGGGAACAATCTCACTGATCCATCAATAAGCTGAGCTTGGATCTGTCGACCTGTGTACTCCTCAAGCAGAACTAGACTCTGTCTGACAGAGCAACCTGAGGAGCTATTGTCTCTCAGGACCTTCACAGGAATGCCTCCAACAAACCCTGGCTGAACAAGGAAGGCACTGTCACCTGTGGGAGGGCCCGTGTAGGAAGCAGCTAGCCACTGATTAGGCTGCTAAATAAATGATGCAGCAAACATGGTGCCCTGTGAACTAGATACCTGAGGGGTCGTACTCACTGCCTGGGGAGATGGAGCATTGACCATCTGTGGAGGAGGGTTCATTGTCATTGTGGGACTAGTGAACTGTGGGGAAGTACCCGTACTGCTAGGGACGACACCACGGTGCTGCTGCTGAGGAATGAAGGCTGCATTCGCCTCCTGCCTCCGATACACTGGGGCTGGTGCTGAAAAGGTTTGTCCCATCAGTCGATTGCGTGGCTGATACTGCTGCAAGTTACTGCACTTGTCATACCGCTTCCACTCAGGTTTCTGAGTATTTTGCCCCTGGTCCTTCTTCTGCAGTTTTGGACCTTGGCCATTATTCTGAGAACGGCCTTGTTGCTGGGGTTCAGTCTGAGGCAGTTTCCAAGATTTATCAGCTTTCTTGTTCCAGGTATGCTGCTTGCGAGTTTGATACCCGTATGCAGTGAAGAATGCATCAGCCTTCTCCACCATTTGGCTGGCATCCTTTACTTGGCAGATCTTAAACTGAGCCATAAGTTCGGCAGGCCACGACTTTTCTAGCTGCGTGCGCAGCATAAGGTCAGTTATCCCCTCACGTGTGGAAGGAGTTTCATTTTTCTCCATCCACTCATCTAAGTAAGCAGTAAGCCAGTCAAGAAACTGAACGGCAGTCTTTTTTTCCTGTAAACGTGCCCTCATGAAGTGACTCTTGGTGTCGTCAGCTGTGAGACCGTATGCTTTGACGAGTGCGGCCTTCATCATGTCATATGTGAGATTGTCTCCACGAATTCTGTGGAGAATATCGAGGGCAGGGCCCTCAAACAGGCCAAGAAACTGAAGCCACTCAGCTGCATTATCCAGCTGGTACAGTTGAGCCATATCTTCAAAACGAGCTATGTATGGCTTGATTCGCTTGCCTTCCTTGTATGGGGGAAGCTTGATGTGTAGGGTTGCCAGAACATGTGCAGGGAGAGCGCTCGTGGAACTTGGGCCAGCTGCACCAGATGAGTCTGAAGCCAAGGAAACTTGCTTGAGCCTCAGCATCTCAAGTTCATGTTTTTCACGTGCCTCGCGCTCGGCAATTTCGTGTTCTCGTTGTTCTCGCTCGTATTCACGTTCTCTCTCTCGTTGTTCTAACTAGAGTTGACGTTCTCTCTCACGTTGTTCTCGCTCATATTCGCGTTGTTCTCGCTCTTGTACTAACTCGAGTTCGCGTTGTTTTTGCTTGTATTCGCGCTGAATTCGACGCTTCTCACGAGCATCATTCTCGCTTTGCTGCTTGTAACTAAACCGAGAGAGGACATAGTCCTTAATTTTGTCGGGGTCAGTAAGCCCCATATATTTAGCTTCCTGTACGTAAACGTTGGTAGACATGATGCTAACTCAGTCTGAGTGAACCAAAGACTAAGTACTGACTTTTTTTTTTTTTTATAAATAACAGAACGGAGGAAGGAAAAACAATTGGGTAAAAAAAAAATAATCCATACACCAGATTACTGGTGTCCTCTGTTCATAAAATATCTGTAACAATTAGACTTGAACAGTTGTGGGTTGAAATTTGGAGGAAAACAACTCTGGGGAAGCGAGTTCCAGAGAGATGCAGTTCGGGGAATGAAAGAATTCTGATAGGCAGAAGTTCTGCAATATGGTTGAGTGACATTCCAGTCATGAGCGCTACCACATGCCCGTGTAGCACGAGGGAAGGCATAAAGAGGTGGCACCATGGACGCAACTTCGTCTGAGCATTTGCCAAAAAAATATCTGTAAAATAATGCAAGGGAGGCAACATTCCTTCTTACTTGCAGGGGAGGTAGTTTATATGTAATGGCAGGGTTGTTAATGATTCTAACAGCTTTATTCTGAATTTTGTCTAGTTGTCTTAATGCAACCTCTCCACAACCATTCCACAAGGGTGAGCAATATTCAAGCTGATAGCGCACATAACTCTTATAAATTATAGCTAACTGCTCATCGGCGAAGAAGTTACGGACTCTGTACAATAATCCAAGTTTCTTTGAGGCGGTTTTAGCAAGTGATCTGACATGAGAGGTCCAGCTGAGGGCACTGTTAAGTGAGACACCAAGAATTTCAATACTTTTGGAGATGGGAATATTAGTAGCACTGAAGGTAATGTACGAATCTGGCAATATCTGTCTATTAGTAAACTGTATATATTTAGTTTTACTAGCATTAAAAGAGACAAGGTTGTTTTGTCCCCATTCACTGACTGTAGATAGATCTTGATTTATGGAGATGGCTGTACTGACTGCTATTTTGCAGAAAAAGATGCCAATAATCAAGAATAAAGAATATAGGCACAGGTTAGTGGTGACCAGTTTTATGTAGTTAGACTGGTAAAGAAAGAAAATTAAACAAACAACTGACTGTGAAAACTATTACGTAAATTAATAAAAATGAATTAATAGTCACCAGTAAGATAGTGCCTATAGACTTTAAAGATAAATACCTAAGTATGAGTGAGTGAGTATTATCTCGTTAATAACTCTAGAACTAGGAGTTAATATCCTGGTGTGAGGTCGCCAGATGTCACGGGGTTTTGAGAATTTTCAATATTAAGGAATACTTTAAATGTTGCTTGAGAACAGGGATAAAGAATTGACTTGTGAAAATCAAGCATTGATTACTTTATACCGACTTACTTCGCCGATTCTCTAAGGACGAGAATTTACTTTCTCAGCAGGACACAGCAGAGACTAATTACTCACAAATGCTGTTTGTTAGTACTGCTAGCCTCACGAGAAAGTGACTCCACCCCTGACAATCAATAACTAATGCTATGAATGATAAACAGGTTCTTGCTGGTGCATTAACTCCAAGTCGGCACAACGGATTTAAGTTAAATGCAAAAGGGCTGGCCTAAGTACCAGTTATGAATAATGCAAAGCGTTCGTGCAACTAGGAGCGGCAACTAAAATAAGCTTAATGTGGAGAAATAAAACACGAGTTTACATTACATTAAGCTCAAGAAAAAGAACTGTAAATTTATTAATTACAATGAAATAAATTTACGTTACATGAGTCTCAAATGAATTCAAAATGAGAACACACTCACTCGTTCACTCAAAAGCTAAACTCTTAAGCCTAGGAAAAACGAAAAGAAATACTGGTCAGAGAGTGGGCTAAGCGGAAACTGGGCATCGGTGCGTAGGACGGACGCTGCACACGCTAAACCTCTCACCAAATCACACTAGGTGGAGATTCAGGAACTCGCTGTACTTGGCCAACGACCCTACTCCCACGGCGCTCTAATCCTGACTGAATTCAAACAAGTGAGGCAAGGGCTGGGGCGGGCGCGCGCCCAATAACTGCCAACAAAAAAAATTGTGAGCGATACATGCCCACAACAAATCACTCAGCGAAAGTGCCAATGTCGCGCGCAAGGACGATCACTTATGACACAGTGAAAAATGTTCTGAAAACCCTCCTGATCGGGTGAATACGGGAACGGTTAAACTGAGTGATAAAGTGGAAATTCCACTAGAATTAGTGGTTTTCCACCAAAGTTCAATGTCACGAGTTTGTTTAGATACGGAATCGCGCCAATTCGTGACAACATTACTGAGGCTTTAGAAGGATTTACAACACAGGCTTTTGAAGGCTTTACAACACTGGGAATTTAGAAGGCCTTACAACACTGGGAATTTAGAAGGCTTTACAACACAGGCTTTTGAAGGCTTTACAACACTGGGGTTTTAGAAGGCTTTATAACACTGAGGCTTTAGAAGGCTTTACAGTGCAACACTGAGGCTTTAGAAGGCTTTACAGTGCAACACTGAGGCTTTAGAAGGCTTTACAGTACAACACTAAGGCCACAGGAAACACACACCGTTCTTCTTCTTTTCACTTTTCAAACTTTTCACTTGCACTTGACCTAAATTTGTCATCTCTCCATCAGTACCCAGTTGTGATAAAATAGTAACGCAGGAATATGATGCTGCTCTCGAAGAAGTGCTATGGAAAAAGGTGTACAACTGTAGTATTTCCTTATTCTGCCACTGAGCATTGTGAAATAAGCTTTAAAGGACGAAAACTTGGGCCAAGTTATGGTGAAAAGAGTATCCCGCCTGGCCATTCAGATGACAGGGACAGTCTCTCTCTCTCTCTCTCTCTCTCTCTCTCTCTCTCTCTCCTCAGATAGGAGGTTCGATCTAACTAGTAACCAAGGACACTCATTTGCGCCTTATAACTACGTCTCATCTAATTTCATGCACCTACGACACAGTATTTGAGTTGTGAAAGAGTCCAGTTCCGTCAGATGAAAACAAACCAACTACAACCCTCTCCACACAACACCCACCCAATCCATTTAATCCACCTCCATTCCACCCCACAAATACGCATCCTACCTCACCTCTACCCATCCCATCCCACACAATGTTCACCCATCGCAGTTGTTACGGAACAGAGAAAGATAATGTACACTTTAAGTGAGAATACTAAAAATTACTACTGTCCCGTAAAGTTCCAGGTTCAAAACAAAAGAGTTAGGTAAAATTACAAGTTAAAGTTTAATGCTCAAACTAACAACAAAACATTCAGGACTCATAAGGATAATGTAATGGCAAAAAACAGGTTAAATATATGGTTAACTCCAATAGCCTCTATTAACACGAAATTAGCAAGAGTAAATTTATCTAAGTCAGCCCTGATAAAATGAGAATACCAGATAATACTCAGTGAATGCAAGATATATTATTACAGATACAAAATATTATTACCACTGGCTGACAGTATGAATTACAAAAACTTTACTAGGCCTAAGAATTAACACCTTATGCTACACAATACAAGAAAAAATGCAATAACACTCATACTCAAATTACACAGCTGCTAGATGGTTGGAGACTTCCTGAGCACTCACAATAATAATAACTGTACAGGGGAGGACAGAGATGTGAGCAAAATGAGGAGTAGATCTAAGTGGCCATTAATGCAGAGACTGAGCTCATTATATAGGGGCCGGCAGAGCTTGATACAACTTGTAAGAAGGACGCGCAAATGAAGCTATAGGGGATAAAGAGTTGACAATCCTGCTCTGAACGACAGAAAGAACGACTAACTCTACTATAAGGGAGGAGGGGGGGGGAGGTAGAACACGCTCGTGATCAAACATGCAGCATACTGTACGTTAGAATTACACAAAGGATGATGAAATCATAGGCTATGTAACACCTCCCCACAAAGAAAAAGAAATTTACAAAGGAAATTTCTTATTACTCTAAAACAATCTGTCTAAAGTCTAGATAAGCAATCTGCAATAACATTTTCTTTCCCCTTGACATGTTGTATGTCTAATGAATACTCCTGAAGAAGTAGAGTCCATCTTGTCAATCTCTGATTTTTATCTTTAAACTTACTAAGGAATTTCAGTGGGTTATGATCGGTATAAATGACTATGGGGTCAAAACCAGAACACAAATAAAATGAAAAATGCTGTAAACCCAAAATCAAGGCCAAAAGCTCTTTCTCAATAGTTGAGTAGTTCTTTTGAGGTGGAGTGAACTTCTTACTGTAATAAGATACAGGGTGTTCAATACCCTGATCATCCTCTTGCAGCAAAACAGCCCCAGCTCCTGTTTCACTTGCGACAACAGCCATCTTAAAAGGCTTAGCAAAATTTGGAGTAGCGAGCACTGGCTGACTTAATAGGATAGCTTTAAGTTTGCTGAAAGAGGATTCACAGTCATCGGTCCAGACAAATTTAACTCCCTTTTTCAGTAGGTCTGTAAGTGGTGATACAAGAATTGAAAAGTTAAGAACAAATCTCCTGTAATAACCTACCATTCCCAAAAATCTTTGTAGCTCTTTCCTACTTTTAGGTCTGGGAAGATCACTTATAACCTGAACCGTAGCTCCTGGTGGTGCAACATGTCCATCACCAATTACGTACCCAAGGTACTGAACTTTAGCTTGACCAAACTCACACTTTGATAAATTAGCTACAAGATTAGCCTGAACCAAATGCTCAAGAAATTTACTGACATGGCATAGGTGATCTTTCCAGTTGTCACTGAAGATTAATACATCATCAATATAAACAACACACCCTGCCAAACCGTCTGTTACAACATTCATGAGCTTCTGAAATGTGGCTGGTGCATTCTTCATACCATATGGCATTACAGAACATGCAAAAGTCTTTCCTAGTGTTACAAAACATGAGATCTCCCTAGCACGTTCAGTCATAGGTACTTGCCAGTATCCCTTTAACAAATCAAACTTACTTATGTACCTAGCCTTTCCGATCTTGTCTATGCGTTCTTCCATGCGAGGGAGAGGTTAAGTGTCTGTTTTGGTTATCTGATTAACACATCTGTAGTTGATGCAAAGCCGCCGTGACCCACCTGGCTTAGGGACTAGAGTGACAGGAGAACTCCACTCGCTCTGACAGGGCTCAATCATCTTGTGGTCCAACAGGTAGCCAAGCTCCTTCTCGATGAGAGGAACTTTCACTGGGTTCACACGGTAAGGAGGCAATTTAATTGGCTTTGCGTCTCCAACATCGACATCATGCATCAACACAGTGGTTCTTCCTGGAGTAGCACGGAACACTTGCGGGTACTCCTGCAGTAATGCCGAAAACTCCTGCCTTTCCTCGGGAGGTAGATGAGAAAGCTTAGTCTGGAGATCATTCATGATATCAGGATTCTTCTCCAAATTATCACTCAGGCTCATGCTGCATGGGAGAACTTCACTTGCAGACTCGGGTGGAACAGCTACAGTGCAGACTGGGTTATTTTCGTCCCGCCTGTGATATAACTTTAGCATGTTGATGTGACAAAGTTGCTTATTCTTTCTACGATCTTGTGTGGCGATGACATAGTTGACATCACTGAGTTTCTTCTCCACGAAATAAGGACCACTAAACTTGGCTTGAAGAGGTTGCCCATGCACTGGTAGCAGAATCAAAACCTGATCTCCTGGCTGAAAGTGGCGTAACCTGGACTTCTTATTATACCAAGTCTTCATCTTCTCCTGAGCAGCTCCTAAATTCTCTCTCGCCAGCTGTAAAGCAGTGGACAGCCGTTCTTTGAACTTCATCACATACTCCAGCAGGTTGACGTCATCTTCCTCTGACAGCCAGCATTCCTTGAGTAGCTTAAGGGGTCCTCTTACTTCATGGCCAAACAGTAGTTCAAAAGGTGAGAAGCCCAGTGATTCATTTGGAGATTCTCTTGCGGCAAATACAACGAATGGAAGACCTTTATCCCAGTCTTTCTGATGTTCCAAACAGTATTTCTTGAGCATCGATTTGAGCGTTTGATGATATCTCTCCAACGCTCCTTGGGTCTGGGGATGGTAAGCTGAAAACGTGATCTGGGTGATGCCCAACTCTTTCAGAGACTGCTTGAAAACATTTGACATGAAATTACTTCCCCGGTCTGACTGTACCTCCTTGGGCAGACCAAACTTTGTGAAGAACCCTAGCATTTCCTTAACCACGTTCTTTGCTGAGATATTTCTAAGTGGAATGGCTTCAGGAAAACGAGTAGCCAAATCAATCAGGGTCAACACATAAGAAAATCCTGAAGAAGTCTTAGGAAGAGGGCCCTCAATATCCACTAACACACGGGTGAATGGCGCCTCAAAAGGAGGAATGGGAACTAGAGGTGCAACCTTTTCGGTCTGATTACACTTCCCCACAACTTGACATGTGTGACAAGACTTACAATACCAGGAAACATCCCTGAAGATACCTGGCCAGTAGAAGTGTTTCAAAATGCGTGCCACAGTCTTCCTCACTCCAAGGTGTCCTGCCAAACTGGAATCATGAGCCACTCTAATGATATCCTGCCTACAAACACGAGGGATGACAACTTGATGTACAACCTCCCATTCACAGTCGGCTGATGCTGTTGGAGGTCTCCACTTCCTCATAAATACTCCTGACTTTATATAATAACAAGTAGAAACACCAGCTGACTCTTCCTCACTGCAAGCAGAGTTAGCTAGACCTATCAACTCAGGGTCAGCAACCTGCAACTCAACCAACTCTTGACGAGACAAATTATCAACACTACGGGGTACTGCCTCATCTGGTGTGGTCCAAATTAGCAAGAAAAGTGTCTGCTAGGATAACATCATCATCATCATTATCCTCTAAGTCACCAGTAACTTTAGACTTAGCCCTAGTGACAGCACATGCAGGGAACACATCAGGGACATCACAATCCTGGGCCGCAGCCACTGGCTCACTAGACAACTGAGGAGCTGGACACACTTGACTTCCACCAATATCATTTCCAAGTAAGAAAGTTACACCTGACATTGGGAGTGTCTCAACCAACCCAACCATAACGGAACCATTAACAAAACCAGACTCTAAATTCACTCTGCACAGAGGGACAGAGAAGTAATTATTCCCTGCACCTTGTAGGATTACAGATTCATCAGAGGAATTAACATTAGAGCCTAGAACACTGGTCAGCATAAGGGATTGGCAAGCACCTGTATCACGATATATTTTAACTGATTTCCTGTCATTACTGTCCAGAGGACTGACAAAACCATCAGACAGGAAATTAGCACATGAACTCTTGAGAGTGTCACCCACGTTACTGCTCAGAAGAGGAGCTCCATCATGAGAATTTAATTTACCCCTCAAAGCAGGTTCAGTTAACTCAGTTAAAGAATTCTGGGAACTCTCAAGGGTGGACACTAGACCAATTGACTGAATATTTAAAGACTCCTTTTTGTTCACATCATGCTGTCTCCTGAAACATTTCTCCGCAGTATGGCCAAGCTTACTACAATAAGTACATTTACTTTTCTGAAATCTAGAGGTGAAGCTGGTATTTACTTCCTGAGAAACATCATCTTTATTCTCTTTCCTGTTACCTGTACTCTGAGTAGAGGCAACGTACTTACTCTCAGTTTTCCTTTTTTCTTTAGAATATCTCTTGTGAGTGAGAACATATTCATCAGCTAAAACTGCAGCATCAGACAAATTATCTATTCTTTTCTCATCAAGATATAGGCTTACATCATTATTAATACACCTTTTGAAGTCCTCCAGCACAATCAACTGCTTAAATTTACCAAAATCAGAATCCACATTCAAAGAATTTAACCACTGCTCTAACAGATCTTCTTTGATTTTTGCATACTCAACATGGGATTGCTTATCTTGCTTATAAGTTGTCCTAAATTTTACTCTATAGGCTTCAGGAACAAGCTCATAGGCCCTAAGAATCAAGCTCTTAACTACATCATAATTATCAGATTGATCCTGAGGCAAAGATGCATAAGTTACTTGAGCTTTACCGGTGAGAACAGTTTGAAGGAGTACTGGCCAATACTTTTTGGGCCAATTAAAACCTGTAGCTACCCTCTCAAACAACTGAAAATACTTTGTTAAATCAGATTCATTAAAAGGAGGGACAAGTTTAACATTTTTAGCCACATCAAAATCATCAGAGCTAGATGATCCAGTTCCACCTTGTTTCATGCGATACTCATGGTCTGCCTGAATCCTAGCTAGTTCAATTTGTGCCTGAGCCTCCTGAATACGAGCATTTGCCTGAAATTCAGCCTTCTTAGCACGAGCCTCCTGCAGGGCTAGCTGTAACTTAGCTAATTCAATCTGCATTTGCTCATTTGGAGGAGTTACATTAAACAAGCTTTCATTAATCATGTCAACAATTTGATCTTTAGAATGATGAGAGCGAACAGCAATTCCCAATTGTTGAGCAACAAGCTTAAGTTCATTCTTTGTTCTGTTTTCTACATCACACACTGTTTGCACATTTGACAAAAAATCTTTGGCTTCATCAAGCGTAGTAATAGCAGACATCATGAATAAATCACAGTCACAAAATATCAAGCAATATCCTTATGATAATATCCTGAATATCCTGATAAGAGGTCGCCAAATTTATGTTACGGAACAGAGAAAGATAATGTACACTTTAAGTGAGAATGCTAAAAATTACTACTGTCCCGTAAAGTTCCAGGTTCAAAACAAAAGAGTTAGGTAAAATTACAAGTTAAAGTTTAATGCTCAAACTAACAACAAAACATTCAGGACTCATAAGGATAATGTAATGGCAAAAAACAGGTTAAATATATGGTTAACTGCAATAGCCTCTATTAACACGAAATTAGCAAGAGTAAATTTATCTAAGTCAGCCCTGATAAAATGAGAATACCAGATAATACTCAGTGAATGCAAGATATATTATTCTATCTATCTATCTATCTATCTATAGCCCGACGCCCTAATCCCGCAAAGGGTGGCCGCAGACAAAACGCCTCCAAGTCACTCTGTCACCCACCATTTGACTCCCCTCCCCCCAACTCACCCCCCCCTCCCTCATATACCTCTCAACTCCATCCCTCCACCTCATCCTCGGTTTACCTCTTCCTCTCCCTCCCTCCACCTCACCTACATACACCCTCTTAGCCAGTCTTTCATTCTCCATTCTCTCCACATGTCCAAACCACCTCAGTGTATTTCTCCTAATCTTTTCAACCACATCCACATCTACCCCACAACGTTCCTTCACTTCTTCATTCGTCAACCTGTCCCTCCACGTCACTCCACATGCTCCTCTCAAGTAACTCATTTCCACTGCTCTCACTCTTGACTTGTTCCCCTCTTGCAAGGTCCACGCCTCGCTTCCATACGTCAGGGTAGGGATCACAATACCATCATGCAGTGACTTCTTAACTTCCATACTCATCTCCCTATTTCTCATCACTGATTTCAGTGTACCAACAACCTTTCTTCCCTGCTGTACCCTTTCACGTACTTCATCCCCCAAAGTTCCATCCTTACTCATTACACTACCCAAGTACTTGAATGCACTCACATTCTCCGTATCCTCACCATCCAATCTCACTGCACACTCTGTGACTTCATTCCTCTCAAACACCATAACTTTACTTTTGTTTACATTAACTTTCAGCTTCCTCCTCCTACACACTGTCCCAAATTCATTCACCAAACCTTGCAACTCCCATTCATCTTCACTCAACAATACTGTATCATCAGCAAACAGCAACACCGGAAGCTTCCAAATCTCACCCTCATTCATTAGGGCCACCCCCACATCCACTGCCCTACCTTGCACCTCCTTTACAACCCCATCCATATATATATTAAACAGCCATGGAGACATCACACACCCCTGTTTCAGTCCCACATTGAGATCAAAGAACTCACTCAGCTCACCATCCACTCGCACCGTAGCCCTAGCTCCCTCGTACATACTCTTCACAGCACTCATCAATTTCCCCTCCACTCCATATATTCTCAATACCTTCCACATACCTTGCCTATCTATTCTGTCATAAGCTTTCTCCAAGTCCATGAAGGCAGCATACACTTTCCTTCCCTTCTCTAGATACTTCTCCACTAAACATCTTAGAACAAATATCTGATCTACACACCCTTTTCCCTTCCTAAATCCCCCTTGTTCTTCTCCAACTAGCTCCTCTGTCATATGCCTAACCCTATCAATGAGTATTCTACCATATATTTTACCAATCACACTAAGAAGGCAAATACCCCTATGGTTACCACATACTTCTCTCTCCCTTTTTCCTTTGTACAGAGGAACAATTATACCTGATTTCCAGTCCTCTGGAACCCTTCCCTCTTCCCAAGCCAATCTACACAACTTCCATATCCACTCCACAACAATCTCACCCCCATACCTAAGCATTTCACCACACACTCCATCAATTCCTGGGGCCTTTCCCAGCTTAATCTTCTTCATCGCTTCCACTACTTCCGACCTACTGATCTCTTCCTCCCTCCTTTCATCTCTTCTTCCCCCAGCCATTCCCCAACCACTTATACTCACACTGTTCTCACTCTCTACATTCAACAAATCCTCAAAGTGCTCCTTCCATCTCCTCAATTTCTCTCTCTTCTCCACCAACAATCTATTATTCCTATCTTTCACTCCCCTACTATTTCCCCTTTCACACTGCCTTACTTTCTTTACCTCCTTCCAAAACAATTTCTTACTCTCCCTCCATTTCACACTCAGATTCCTCCCAAACTCTTCATCCACTTTCTTCTTACTCTCCTTCACCAGTCTCTTAACCTCCCTTCTCCTGCTCACATATACCTCTCTCTTCTCTCTCTCATCTTCTCCCCTACCTCTACTCGCCAACCATTCACCATATGCCTTCTTCTTTTGTTCCACAGCTCGTTTCACCTCATCATTCCACCATGCTGTCCCTTGCACACCCTTGCATCTCCTCCTCACTCCACAAACCGCCTCACACGCTGCGCTTATCTCTTCCGTGAATATCTTACATACGTCTTCCACCCCTTCCATCTGCTCTAGCTCATACCTTCCCAATCTTTCTTCCACTATGCTCTTATACTCTGTCCTTTTCTCACTATCTTGCAATTTCTCCACTCTTCTCACAGGAGCTACTTCCTCCTGTCTTCCCCTTCGTCTCCTCAACCACTTTCTTTGCAGCTCTACCTTGGCCATCACTAAGTGATGGTCCGAGACTCCATTCCCCCACCCTCTCCACACCCTTGCATCCAACACTTGTCTTCTCATTCGCTCATCCACACACACGTAGTCTATCATTGCCTTTCGTTCAACAAGTTCACCATCCATCCTCCTCATTACTCTCCATGTATACCGGTGGATCATCTTTTGACGAAAGTAGGTGTTGGCTATTGCCAACCCCTTACCAGCACAGATGTCCACCAAGGCACAACCATTCCCATCTACTTCAGCTGGCACACCCCACTGACCAATCACTCCATCCACTCGTACATTCCCAACTTTGCCATTCATGTCTCCAATCAACAGCACTCTCTCGCTATATTATTACAGATACAAAATTTTATTACCACTGGCTGACGATATGAATTACATAAACTTTACTAGGCCTAAGAATTAACACCTTATGCTACACAGTACAAGATAAAATGCAATAACACTCATACTCAAATTACACAGCTGCTAGATGGTTGGAGACTTCCTGAGCACTCACAATAATAATAACTGTACAGGGGAGGACAGAGATGTGAGCAAAATGAGGAGTAGATCTAAGTGGCCATTAATGCAGAAACTGAGCTCATTATATAGGGGCCGGCAGAGCTTGATACAACTTGTAAGAAGGACGCGCAAATGAAGCTATAGGGGACAAAGAGTTGACAATCCTGCTCTGAACGACAGAAAGAACGACTTACTCTACTATAAGGGAGGAGGGGGGGGTGAGGTAGAACACGCTCGTGATCAAACATGCAGCATACTGTACGTTAGAATTACACAAAGGATGATGAAATCATAGGCTATGTAACACAGTCTACCCCATATCATCTATCATCATCTCATCCCAAACCATCTCAGGAAATACCAGTCCCACGTCACCACTCACTATCCTACACCTACCATCACATCCCACACCATCCCATACAATACCTATCCACCCAACCTCATCCCAACAACCCCACCCGACTCAATTATATCCCACACAATACCACACCCTCTCACCCCACCCTATCCACTACCACCTCAACTAACGATTTCACCTCATCCATCACAGTACTCCCAACCCCCATCGCATGCAACTGAATAAACCTCATTTTACATTCTACCCACCCCTCACCCTACCTATCCCACCCCACCTCACAATATCACCTCATCCACACCATATAGCAAACTAACCAACCCCACCCTCCACACCCACCCTCTGCCACCCCACTCTGTTACTCACCATCCCACATAATATACCAACTCAAACAACTCCACCCTATCCCAACCCATTCCACATCTCAATTACACCTCATCCCACCCAATACTCACTCTACCCCACCCAGCTTCATCCCCAACCTCATCCAACCCCACTCTATTACATCTCACGTCACACAATACACCCCCACCCACATCAGTGCTCCCCCCCCCTCCCGCCACTTCTGCACACAGGCCAAGATGAAGTGACCTGCTGTGAAAATGTTCGGAAATTGACGCGAGAAAGACCTTGTTTGACCCGGCTAAACTAGCGTCTCTCTCTCTCTCTCTCTCTCTCTCTCCTTGTGTGTGTGTGTGTGTGTGTGTGTGTGTGTGTGAGAGAGAGAGAGAGAGAGAGAGAGAGAGAGAGAGAGAGCGAGCTTCTACCACTTCAAGTCTCACTCATTCGCCAGCACATCACACTGAGAGTTACCCTATTCAGGCTCTCAAAACTCATAGCTAAAATAAAGAAAATAAAAAAGCAAATAAAAGAAAATAAAAAAGAAAATAACACAACTCCTGCCCACTTACTAAAAAAAAAAAAAAAATCCTGTTCACTTGTGCAAAAAAAAAAAAAAAAAAACAGAGAAAAATAAATACTTCTGTTCACATACGATGAAATATGAAGAAATGAACAAAAACATGAAAAACTCCTGCTTATATGAGAAAATAAGAGAAAAAAGAAAATAAATATAAAATACATACAGTAATTCCTGGTTTTGCTCTGAGTTACTGTGCACATCATTCTGGTTGTTATTATGCTGCGTTGTGCCACGTGATGAGAGAGAGAGAGAGAGAGAGAGAGAGAGAGAGAGAGAGAGAGAGAGAGAGAGAGAGAGAGAGAGAGAGAGAGAGAGAGAGTTATTCTGGTTCCCATTCCACTGTGTTAACTCGGCTGATGAGAGGTAAAGTAGGGAATGTGTGTGTGTGTGTGTGTGTGTGTGTGTGTTACCGTACACGTACGAGTATGTATATGAATGTATGTACTTACGTGCGTGTGTATGCCCATGTATAAATTTAATGTATGTGTGCGAGTCTATGGGTACAGGGAAGGGGGGACTATAAGAGGTATACACTGCACCCAGGTAAACTAATTACTGACGGCCGGCCAAATTGAAACGCGATGGCCCCAGCTGTTTGATACCTGTCCTTACCTAGTCTATCATTTTGTTCCTTATTCTGTTTTCTTTCTTTATAATTTGTCCATTCATTGTGTATTTTTTCTTCATTAATTCTGTACCTTTCTTGCTTCATTTTTATTCTATTTTCTTCACCTATTCTGTATATTTTGTTTTAACTTCCATTTTTTCTATCTGCTGGTATTAATCCTTCGTCAGGCGTGAGTGTGTGAGACTGCACAGTTAAGGCCAGTCCTCGCAGATCACAACCCTCTTCCCTATCTAGCTTAGGATACAAGACGGCACTACTGGAACGGACTACAGGAAATGCTGGGAGAGACGTGATTACCTGGTGCTGCTGCTGCTGATGGTATAGGTAAACACACACACACACACACACACACACACACACACACACACACACACACACACACACACACACACATATACGAGTTAATGATATATTCCAGTACTTTCCCCACACTTTATATACTGCACGATCTTGCAAATCCTCGTGCACCTTAAAATATATTCATTACTAAGGGAATACGTCGTTTTTGGATACACAGGCACTTATATATTCAAGAATGGGTTTGTAAATCTTTATGTTTCCTTGATGCAATTGAAATATATAAAAACAATATATATGCACTTTAAAAAAATTGTAGAGCCACGAATTATAGAATATTTTAGATACGATTGGAGGATCTGATTTCCATTCTTCCATCTGTTAATATTAAAACTCCATGGTATTTTGCCTCTTTGAATATATAATTATGTTCACCTTATGCATGAATACTTAAATGGAATAAAAAGTAACGTGCAATGCATACTGAGAGAGAGAGAGATAGATAGATAGATAGATAGATAGATAGATAGATAGAGAGAGAGAGAGAGAGAGAGAGAGAGAGAGAGAGAGAGAGAGAGAGAGAGAGAGAGAGAGAATGAAGTCGAGATCTTACGTAAAACTTCCTAATTCAATCAACAGTTTAACTTTCCCACGAGAAGTTTTAAGACCAATACCCTTCCTGGTGGTGCACTGGTATAAGGCGCCAGTCCGGGGCAAGGATTCGAATCCGTGAGAAGCGACTGGATGCTTTTCAATCCTGTTATGCCATTAGAGGGGTAGGCAGGGCACTTTATCCTAAAGACCTTTCATTGACAGGTTTTTCCTTTGCAAAATTAAGCCGTTTTGACAGAGATTGGTTGGTCGACAGATAAACGGAAAGACACAACCATGCAGACAGTTAAACAGACATGCAGACAAGGGTAAACAAGCAATGCAGACATACATAAAAAGACAAGCTGACAGAATGAGAGGCATACAGGCAAGCAGACAAACAAACGTCAACAGAAAGAGCATACAAAATGCAGACTGACGACACTGTAAGCAGACATTCAGACATATGCAGATTAAGATGCAGCAACTGAGGAATCTTCATATAGACAGAGAAACTAAACAAAAACAAACAGATAAAGAGGTAAACGCACACCAAAAGCACAGCAAAATCGTGTAGTCCATTCCGTTTTTTTTTTTTTTTTTATGCGAGGAGGAAGGAACCAAAGGCCATGAGCCCGCAATAACAGTTCCCTCCAAGAGAAAAACAGAATACAAGAGAGAGCCAAATTGAAGATCCATTCATTTCGAGATGCCTGGACACATTGCGTTTGAAAGACTGGAGATCATAGGCAGCAGGAAATACAGACAGAGGGAGACAGTTCCAGAGTTGACCTGTTGCATAAATGAAGGACTGGGAGTAACGGTTAACTCTTGCATTAGAGAGCTGGACAGAAAAGGGATGAGAGTTTGCTGCTAGACGGGTGCTACGCGCCCGTCGTAGAGGTGGAGGAATGCATGTAGACAGTTCAGAGGAGCAGTGACCATTAAAATAGCGATAGAAAAGAGATAAAGATGCAACAGTGCGGCAAAGAGACAGAGGAGGTTGAAGGGAGTCAGTAAGAGGAGGAGAGTTAATGAGACAAAAAGCCTTTGACTCCACCCTATTGAGAAGAGCTGTATGTGGGGAGCCTCCTCACACATGAGAGTTGTACTCCACACAGGGGCGAATAAAACCCCTGTATAGAGTCAACAATTGTGCAGGGGTAAAGAAAGAACGGAGTCGGCATAGCACACCCAATCTCTTGGAAGCAGATTTTACAAGAGATGTAATATGATCTTTCCAAGATAAATCCCGAGTAAATGAAACCCCAAGGATGTTCAAGGATGATGCAGGATTAAGCTGAATATTATTAAACATTAGAGGGTATACCTGTGGAAGATTTTGACGGGTTGATAGGTGTAAGAACTGAGTCTTAGATGCATTAAAAACAACAAGATTATTTTAACCCCAGTCAGAGATACGAGCCAAGTCAGACATTAGGTGTGCCATAGCCTCATCCCTTGTTTGTTGAAGTAACTGCTGAGATGGGCGTTGCGGGAACCTAATGGAAAGGTGAAGGGTGGAGTCATCAGCGTATGAGTGGATGGGGTTAGATGTACAGCTTAGAAGGTCATTGATGAATAAAAGGAAGAGAGTTGGTGATAGGACAGAGCCCTGAGGAACACCACTGTTGATAGATCTAGGAGAAGAACGATGGCCGTCTACAACAGCGGCTATGGAACGACCAGAAAGGAAGCTAGCAATGAAGGCATCAATAGAAGGATAGAAACCATAAGAGGGCAGTTTGGATATTAAAGATTTATGCCAGACTCGATCGAAAGCCTTTGAGATGTCAAGTGCAATGGCAAAGCTTTCGCCAAAGTCCCGAAAGGAGGATGACCAGGAGTCTGAAAGGTAGGTGAGAAGATCGCCAGTGGAGCGTCCCTGACGGAACCCGTACTGACGATCAGAAAGAAGATTGTGATAGGAAAGATGCCTTAAAATTTTTCTATCGAGAATTGACTCAAAAACTTTTGAAATACAGGACGTTAAAGCAATTGGACGATAGTTGGAGGGTTGGGAGTGGTCACCCTTCTTTGGGACTGGCTGAATGAGAGCAAACTTCCAGCAAGAAGGAAAGGTACAAGTTGACAGACAAATGCGAAAGAGTTTGCCTAGGCAGTGTGTAAGCACAAGCACAGTTCTTGTGAACAATAGGAGGGACTCCATCAGGCCCATATGCCTTGTTAGTATTGAGGCCAGTGATGGCAGAAAATACATCAGCTGAAGAAATTTTATTGTCAGCCATGAGGAAGTCAGAGGTGGGAAGTGATGGAGGAACAGCACCGGAATCGTCTAAGGTGGAATTGGAGGAGAAAGTCTGTGTGAAGAGATCTGCTTTGTCAGTAGAAGAAATAGCTACAGAACCATCAGAGTAGAAAAGAGGAGGGAAGGATGATGAGGTAAAGTTGTTAGAAAGGCTTTTGGCAAGGTGCCAGAAGGAGTGGGAAGAATTCGAGTTGGAGAGTTGAGAGCATTTAGTACGGATGAAATTGTTTTTAGCAGAGCGAAGAACAGACTTAGCACGATTCCGGGCAGAAACGTAAAGATGATGTGATTCAGGGGTGGGTTGGCTCCAGTACCTTTTGTAGGCCCTCTCCTTGTTGCGGACAGCATGAGAACAAGCGTGATTAAACCAAGGCTTTCTTGCATTAGTCAAAGGATATGAGAAGGGAATGTATGCTTCCATGCCCGAGAGAATAACCTCCGTAATGCGCAAGGGACACTCAGATGGCTCCCGGCCATGGAAACAATAATCATTCCAGGGAAAATCAAAGAAGTACTGCCTGAGGGCCTCCCAATCCGCAGCTCCAAAATGCCACAGACGACGTTTCCCTGGAGGGTCCACAGGCCGTACCGGAGTGATAGGACAGGTTAAGGTGATAAGGTTGTGATCGGAGGAGCCCAACGGAGAGAAAAGATTAACAGTGTAAGCAGAAGGATTAGTTGTAAGGAAGAGGTCAAGTATGTTGGAGCTCTCTCCAAGGCGGTCTGGGATACGGGTAGGGTGCTGTACAAGATGCTCTAGGTCATTAAGGATAAAAAAGGTGTAGGCTTGTTCACCAGGTGGATCAGTGAATGGAGAGGAGAGCCAAAGGTGGTGGTGAACATTGAAATCTAGAATGGAGATTTCAGAGAAAGGAGAAATGGAGAGAATGTGTTCCATCGTAGAAGTAAGATAGTCGAAGAATTTTTGATAGTCAGTAGAATTAGGGGATAAGTAAACAGCACAGATATATTTAGTCAGAGAATGACAGGAAAGCCGAAGCCAGAGTGTAGAGAATTCAGAAGAATCGAGTTCAGGAACACGAGAGCAAGATAAGTCGTTGCGTATACATACACGACAGCCACCTTTGGCTTTGAAATGAGTATAAAGTAGGAGGATACAGAAAAGGGTTTGCTGTCAGTTGCCTCACACAGCTGAGTCTCAGTTAGAAAAAGAAGGTGAGGTTTAGAGGAGGAGAGGTGGTGCTCAACAGAGCGAAAGTTTGAGAAAAGGCGGCGAATGTTGCAGAAATGAAGAAGAAGAGAGTCAGACAGTGGTTCCGGCACCTCAAGTCATCACCGGGAGAGGGTCGGAAGGTGGGGGCATTTATGGTCCCCCCCCCTGGGGACTCCGAGGCTGGGTGATGAAACGCCATGATTTTTTTTTTGAATTTTGGAAAAGGAAGTGTAGTGTGTACTGTGCATGTAGTTTGGTGTAGATAGAGAAATTTGTGTTAGAGAGCATGCTGGTCTACTCTCTGTGTAACTGAGACACTGAAAAAGTTCAGCAAAGGGGGATGGTCAGGAACTAGTCCTGAGGGCTGATGAAACGGAAGCTCCAGCACTGCCTATCATCAGCTTTCCATCCACCTCGGGAGTACTGTCCTGCTCGACTGGTGCTACAGTCTACTCCACCCGTTACGGGTGAATCTCTATAAAACCTAGAGGCTCACAGCAAGCGCAGATAATACCGGGTAATAATGAACTGATTTTCGTAAGATTACCATAGCTATCCCTAAACAGATTTACGTAATAACATCGTAAGTAGTCCTTAAGCTGCTTTCTACTACGCGTCCGGTTGAGAGAGAGAGAGAGAGAGAGAGAGAGAGAGAGAGAGAGAGAGAGAGAGAGAGAGAGAGAAGCGTACTCGCAACAATTCTTCCCCCATCTGGTCCGGTCGGGTAAGTTAAAAAAACACAGGCACGTGTTACTCCCTTATACCTTACGCCGGCGACGCAGGTGGGCCAGAAGGAACATAAGTTTTTGTTGGTCTCAGGTGTGTGTGTGTGTGTGTGTGTTTACACGTGGATGTGTTTGCACATGTATGCAAATATATATATAAATTTGGGGAAATGTATGTACCTATGTATATGTGTCTGTACGTACGTATGAATGAATGTGTGTGCGCTCTCCAGGTAGCCAGTAACCATGCTTTACTGAGGATGCACAGTTTTGGGGGGAAGGGGGATGATAAGACAGGAAAAGGAAGAGGAGAGAAAAGGAAGGGGAGAGAAGGTGTAGGGGAAGAGGGAAGGGAGAAGGCG
Source organism: Coenobita brevimanus (assembly GCF_032717465.1). Lineage (NCBI taxonomy): Eukaryota > Metazoa > Arthropoda > Malacostraca > Decapoda > Coenobitidae > Coenobita > Coenobita brevimanus. Next base: position 11,282,240 of record NC_136999.1, read on the forward strand.
TAGCTGGGAGAAGGAATGGAGGATGGGGATCAAGAACGAAGGGGAATGAAGCAGGAGAGAAGGAAGCAGAATGGATAAGAGAAAACAAAATTAATGGAAAAGAAACACGATGAGGAAGGCAAGACGAGAGGCGAGACTAGGAATGGGGAAGAAGGGAGAACAGGGTGATGCTGAGAAGGAAGAGGTTAGACAGAAAACTAGATATAGAAGCTGGAGAGGAAAAAGAAGATGGGAGGAGGATGAGGAGGATGGGACAGTGGAGTGAGAAAGGAAGGGAAGTGAGGATAGGAAACAGAAAAGAAATTAATAATGGAGAGAGAGAGAGAGAGAGAGAGAGAGAGAGAGAGAGAGAGAGAGAGAGAGAGAGAGAGAGAGAGAGAGATACACTAGTCAGATGCAACCATACTAAGCAGGTTCACTGTTAGCATCACACCAAAAATATTCCGCCGCAAGAAACAACTTGGCTGACTCTGAAGGGAATCAGCTTACCTTTGCTTCACAATGATACCTTCTACCCACACAATTGCTGAAAACTGCTGAGAGAGAGAGAGAGAGAGAGAGAGAGAGAGAGAGAGAGAGAGAGAGAGAGAGAGAGAGAGAGAGAGAGAGAGAGAGAGAGAGAGAGAGAGGTGGTATTTGTAATTTAAGATAAATCCATGTGACTGCAGAGGAATTATTTATCTATCTGCATATCTATTCATCAGCTGCCTACCTATCCTTGTTACTATTAATGGTAGGTTAATCTTGGATAGGTCAGGTTGTGTATGATGACGATGATGAAAGCCACGACAATGATAATAATGATGATGATGATAGCAATTCTACAACACACACTGCCATACCTTAACTGTGATTCATGAGGCCTTTTGCTTTCTCCTGTCCAAGTTCAATAACCAGGGAATTTCCTAGTTCTGTCTCTGTCCCTGTTTCTCTCTCCTATAACATCAACACAAACCAACAACTCGGTTCTGCGCAAATCGACATGGATATTAACCCTGGATTCGCGTGTCTGTATAGTCTGGACATTCTGACAGTGCTATGAATCTTTGTAACTATTAAGGGATATTTCCCGCACCAGCAACCACCGCGGAGACTCCCCGATCAACCTGCACAGCCAGAGATCACTCAGGCTTTATTGCACAGTTTTGGGGTAGGCGGTGGCTGAATCGGTAGAGAGGCGGCCTGCAGTCCTATTGGACCCAGGATCGAATCCCGGCTGAGGCAGGGAACAGTTTAAGGATTTGAATTTCCTAATATGCAGACTTTCCCGATCTACCAGGTGACCCGCCGACATGTCATAAAAAAAAACCCGGCTAATACCATTACACCAGTCCAGTATGAGACAGCCTTGGCATGTACTCAATATGGATGGTGGGTGATAGCGCCGAAGTGGTGACATGTGGAGGTGTAGGAGGACTACTGGGCCTTGGGATAGGTCACTTCCCCCAAGAAATAGGCCCTGAAGCCTTTGCCCAGTGTCGGGCATGTAAAAAAAAAAAAAAAAGAATGTGTGCGTGCGTACGGATGAATGGTTGCGTGGGGGAGTGTTACTGATTGTGTGTGGCGTGGGGAAGAGTTGAGGGGTGCTGTGTGTGTGCGTGGGGGGGGGGGAGATAAAAGAAATGAGGCTTTCTTCAGGATAATCAGAAGAAACGCTACATAGTCAGACAGTAAAGGAACGATGAAAGCGAAAAGAGTGTTACTTTATTTATATGTCTACACCTGTTAGTCTTACACTTCCTCCCCAGGGTACACAAGGCCCTGTTTACTTTTGGTGCATATTTCCCAGAGGCAAGCCATGCACCAACACACTGCACTCTCTTCCCACGGTGATCACGCTTACTATGCTTAACCCTAACTGAACCAAACCAAACTTAACACCCTCACCAAACCTAACAATCTAATCTGATCTAATATAGCCCAACTTGAACCTAACCTAATCTAAACTAACTTAACCTAACCTAACCTAACCCAACCCAACTTAGTCTAACCCTAGCCCCCTACATTAACCTGATACAGTGTGATTTAATCCTATCAGCCTAACCTAACTGACTCTAGCAGATTAACCTGACCTAAACTAATCAAACCTAACTCAGTCACCCTACCCTCACACACACCAGTGTTAAAAAAAAAAAATAATCAAAAGCACTGAAAACCTATTTGGAAGTACACATACAAGCTTTTAGCGCGCGCGCACGCACGCACGCACACACACACACACACACACACACACACACACACACACACACACACACACACACACACACACACACAGTTCCATATGTCACAATTTAAAAAACAATTAACATAGTTCACTGTCAACCAGTTTAGTACACCAAAAAGCCTTTCAAAACACACACACACACACACATACACACACACACACACACAGGAAGCAATCATCGCTACCAGCACCACTAAAACACCTCTAATGAACTCATGGGTCTCTATATGCACGCAGTTAGGCTTTTAGCAATCACCCTGTATTACGCTTTTACCAACTGCATGTTAATTGTTGCAAATCTGTGCATGAGTGTGGGAAGTCGACGGGTGAATGACAATGGGTGAATCTCCTTGTGTGCTATTGAGAGAGAGAGAGAGAGAGAGAGAGAGAGAGAGAGAGAGAGAGAGAGAGAGAGAGAGAGAGAGAGATACACTAGACAGATGCAACCATACTAAGCAGGTTCACTGTTAGCATCACACCAAAAATATTCCGCCGCAAGAAACAACTTGGCTGACTCTGAAGGGAATCAGCTTACCTTTGCTTCACAATGATACCTTCTACCCACACAATTGCTGAAAACTGCCGAGAGAGAGAGAGAGAGAGAGAGAGAGGGAGAGAGAGAGAGAGAGAGAGAGGGAGAGAGAGAGAGAGAGAGAGAGTTATGGTAAAAACATCAATCATTGCAGATTTTTCCGAGAAGTTCAAAGGTTTTCTACATAATCAAGAGGCTGCGTGTTGTGGTGGGGAGATGGGAAATTGGGGAGTTTGGGGAGGTGGGATAATGGGAAGTTTGGGAGAGTGGGAAATTGGGAAGTTTGAGAGTGTGGGGAAGGGGGGACTTTGGGAGTGGGGGTAAGCCCAGAGATTGGGAGAGTAGGGAATGTCACGAATTGGCACGAGCATGTTTATAAATTCGTCACATTCTTCATCAGTGAGAAAACCACGAATTCTAGTGGAATTCCCACTGTTTATCACTCAGTTTAACCGTCCTCGTATTCCGATCGGGAGTGTTTTCAGAATAATTTTCACTGTTTCACAAGTGATCGTCCTTGCGCGCGGCATTGGCGCCTTCGCTGAGTGATTTATTGTGAGTGTGTGTCGCTCACTTTGTTTTTGCTCACCGTTGAACCAAGCGCGGCCATCTCTCGCCCCCTTCCATAGTTCGAACTTAGTCAGGCTTGGATCGTTGTGAGAAAAGGTTCGTTCTACAGCGAGTTCCTGAAATCTCCACCTAGTGTGAATCGGCGAAGAGCATTCAGCGAATTGCAGCGTCCGTCCTACGTATCGACGCCCAGTCATTCCGCTTTGCCCCTCCACTGACCAGTATTTCTTTTCGTTTTTCCTAGGTTTAAGTGTTAGCACTTGAATGAGCGAGTGAGTGTACTCTCCTTGTTATTTTGAATTCATTTTGAGACTCATGTAACGTAAATTTATTTCATTGTAATTAATAAATTTACAGTTCCTTTTCTTTGAGTTTGATGTAAACTCGTGTTTTACTTCACATTAAGCTTATTCTACTTGCAGCTCCTAGTTTGCATAAACGCCTTGCATTATTCATAACTGGTACTTAGGCCAGTCCTTTTGTATTAAGGTTAAATCCGTTGTGCCAACCAGGAGTTAATGCACCGGCAAGAACCTGCTTATTACTATTAGTATTAGTTATTGATTATCAGGGGTGGAGTCACTTTCTCGAGAGGCTAACAGTACTACAAACAGCACTTGTGAGTATTTGGTCTCTGCTGTGTACTGTTGAGAAAGTTTATAAATTCTCGTCCTTAGAGAATCGGGGAAGTAAGCCGACATAAAGTATCACTTACTGCTTGATTTCACAGGTCAATTCGTTGTCTCTATTTTCAAGCAAAACACATAACTTTTATTTAATTTTTAAATTCTCAAAACCCCGAGACATCTGGCGACCTCATTCCACGATATTAACTCCTAGTTCTAAAGTTATTAACGAGATAATACTCACTCACTCATATTTAGGTATTTATTATTAAAGTCTACAGGCATTATCTTACTGGTGATTAACGATTCATTTCTATTAATTTTATGTAATAGTTTCCACAGTCAGTTATTTTTTTCTTTTTTCTTTACCAGTTTAACTAGATAAAACTGGTCACCACTAACCTGTGCCTATATTCTTTACTCTTGATTATTGGCATTTCTCTGCAAAATAGCAGTCAGTCCTTAGTCTTTAGTTCACTCAGACAGAGTTAGCATCATGTCTACCAACGTCTGTGTACAGGAAGCTAAAGATATGGGGCTTAGCGACCCCAAAGAAGTTAAAGAGTATGTACTCTCTCAGTTTAGTTACGAGCAGCAACGTGAGAATGATGCTCGCGAAGAGCGTAGAATTCAATGTGAACATGAGCGAGAACAACGCGAATATGAGCAAAAACAATGCGAGTACGAGCGAGAACAACGCGAATACGAGCGAGAACAGCAAGAGAGAGAGAGAGAGAACACGAACGTGCCGAGCGTGAGGCATGTGAAAAACATGAACTTGAAATGCTGAGGCTCAAGCGAGACTCCTTGGCTTCAGACACATCTTGTGCAGCTAACCCAAGCTCCACGAGCGCTGTCCCTGCACATGTTTTGGCGACCCCACACATCAAGCTTCCTCCATACAAGGAAGGTGAGCGAATCGAGCCATTCATAGCTCGTTTTGAAGATGTGGCTCAGCTGTACTAGCTGGTGAGGTAGCTAAGCAGCTTCAGTTTCTTAGCCTGTTTGAGGGCCCTGCCCTCGATATTCTCCACAGAATTCGTGGAGACAACCTCACGTATGAGATGATGAAGGCTGCACTCATTAAAGCGTACGGTCTCACAGCTGACGACGCCAAGAGTCAGTTTATGAGGGCCGTTTACAAGAAAAAGAGACTGCCGTTCAGTTTCTTGATTGGTTTACTGCTTACTTAGATGAGTGGATGGAAAAGGTGAAACTCCTTCCTCGCAAGAGGGGATAATTGACCTTATGCTGTGCATGCAGCTAGAAAAGTCGTGGCCCGTTGAACTTATGGCTCAGCTTAAGATCTGCCAGGTAAAGAATGCCAGCCAAATGCTGGAGAAGGCTGATGCATTCTTCACTGCATACGGGTATCAAACTCGTAAGCAGCACACCTGGAACAGGAAAGCTGACAAATCTGGGAAACCGTCTCAGATTGAACCCCAGCAACAAGGCCGTTCCCAGAATAAAGGCCAAGGTCCAAAACCGCAGAAGGCCCAGGGGCAAAATACCCAGAAACCTGAGTGGAAGCGGCACAATAAGTACCCTAACCAGCAGCAGTATCAGCCACACAATCGACCATCAGGACTATCCTTTTCAGCACCAGCCCCAGTGTATCGGAGGCAGGAGACGAATGCAGCCTTCATTCCTCAGCAGCAGCACGGTGGTGTCGTCCCTAGCAGTACAGGTACTTCCCCACAGTTCTCTAGTCCCCCAGCGACAGTGAACACTCTGCCACAGGAGGTCAACACCCCATCTTCCCAGATAGTGAGTACGACCCCTCAGGTATCTACTTCTCAGGGCACCATGTTTGCAGCATCATTTATTCAGCAGCCTTATCAGTGGCTGGCTGCTTCCTCCACAGGCCCTTCCACAGGTGACAGTGCTTTCCTTGTTCAGCCAGTGTTTGTGAGAGGCATTCCTGTGAAGATCCTGAGAGACAATGGTTCCTCAGGTTGCTCTGTCAGGCAGAGTCTAGTTCTGCCTGAGGAGTACACAGATCGACAGATCAAAGCCAACCTTATTGATGGATCAGAGAGATTGTTCCCTGAGGCACGTATCCAGGTGACATCTCCATTTTACACTGGTACGACACTCACAGTTGTCATGCCAGAACCCTTGTTTGACCTCATTATCGGCAACATACCAGGGGTCAAAAACAGTTCTGCCGTAGATGTTGTTACTTAGACTTCGGCTGTTGCAGTAACACGAGCCATGGCCAAGGCTCTGACTTGAATCACCACGTTGACTGTCGCAACGCCACAAAATCTGATTCATAGTCAAGATGTTGTCCAAGAACAACAGTCTGACCCGACACTTGCCTCAGTGCGTAAGAAGCTGGAGGGTAAAGTGATTAAGTATTCACGGGGAGGTCAAGCCAGGTTCCTTCGTAAACGAGGACGGCTATACCATGAGACACAAACACCCCAGGGCGAGGTTCAACTGCAGTTTGTCATCCCCGCAAAATATTACCAAGCAGTGTTCGAATTAGGTCATTGTTCAGTGATGGGAGGTCACATGGGCCAAAAGAAAACCTCCGACCGCATCCATGCTGACTTTTTCTTGCCAGGAATGGGACAGGAAATAACAAGGCTTGTGCGTTCCTGTGATGTGTGTCAGCGTACTACTGACTGGGGACGTGTCCATCCAGCACCATTGAAACCAATGCCTATAATCTCTGAACTATTCGAGAGAGTAGCAGTTGACATTGTTGGGCCAATGTCTCCTAGGGCAAGTGATGGATCAAGGTATATCCTCACTATTGTTGATTTCAGCACACAGTGGCCTGAAGCCATGGCCCTTAAGAATATAGAGGCCGTCACTTGCTGAGGCATTGATTGAAGTGTTCTGTCGCGTAGGTATCCCCAAGGAGGTCTTAAGCGACCGAGTTTCGCAGTTCACCTCCGCAATGATGAACGAAGCATTCAGGTTGTTGTCCATCCGAGGCCTGCGAACTACACCTTATCATCCCATGTGTAATGGGTTGTGTGAGAGGTTCAATGGGATTCTTAAGAAGATGTTAAAGCGCATGGCCGCCGAACAGCCAAAGGGATGGCCGTGGTTCATTACTCCTCTTCTATTTGTTTATTGAGAAGCCCCACAGCAATCCTTGAAGTTCTCACCCTTTTAACTGGTGTATGGAAGGTCGGTCCGTGGACCACTTCAAGTCCTTCGCGAGTTATGGGACGATGAAGAACCCGACCCTGAAGTCAAGACCACCTACACCTACGTCCTTGATCTAGCTGACCGCCTCCAGTCGACGTGCGAGTTAGCTAAGGAAGAATTGGTCAAGGCCCGCGAAGTTCAGAAATCCTATTATGATAAGAAGGCAAAACTTCGGAAGTTTAGTCCAGGCAATAAGTGCTTGGTGTTACTCCCCACTGCCCAGAACAAGTTGTTGGCACAGTGGAAGGGTCCATTTGATGTACTAGAGAGCATTTCAGACCTCAACTACATAATTCAGATGGGGAATCTTCGTAAAAAGTTCCATGTTAACATGTTGAAGGCTTATCAAGAGTCAAACCCCAAGGAGACTGGCCTACGAGTAGCTGATGACAGTGACCAGCCACTGGAAGAAACCAGGGCAGCCGCGGTGATCCCAGATGATGATCATGATGACGAGCCCTTAACCGTTCAGTCCCGTCAGGAGGAGACTGTCGGAGATGTTTTACTTAACACTGACTTAGCATTAGGTGATCAGAATGCCATATTGTCACTGCTCTGTCAGTATGTTGATGTCTTCTTTGACCAACCTAGACTCGCAAAGGTTGATTGTCACAAAATTGAGTTGACCAGCAATACTCCCATAAAGGTTAAGCCATATCCGATTCCCATGCAACTACTGGACGCAGTAGACAACGAGATTGCTGAGATGAAGACTGCGGGTATTATTAAAAAGTCCTCATCTCCTTACTGTAGTCCGATGGTAGTAGTCCACAAGAAGGATGGTGGAGTCAGGATTTGTGGCGACTATAGGAGGCTCAATGCAATCACCAGAGTGGATGCTGAGCCAATGGGTGGCCATATTGCCATCTTCTCCAAGCTGGCAGGGTCACGATATTTCACGAAGCTCTATTTGGCGAAGGGATTCTTCCAGATTCTCCTTCACCCGGAGAGCAGTCAGTTCACTGCCTTTGCTACTCCTAGGGGGTTGTATCAGTATAAAGTCCTCCCATTTGGACTTACCAATTCCTCGCAGCAGTATTCAATTGTGCCATGAGACAAGTGCTCCATGGTATTGTAGGAGTAGAATTGTTCGTTGACAATGTCCTCGTTCATTCTGCCATGTTGGAGGAGCACATCAGACTCTTGGAAATTGTCTTCAGTAGACTCCAGAGTTTCAACATGACTGTGAAGCCTAGCAAGTGTAAAATTGCTCACAGTGAGGTGGAGTTCCTCGGACATATTGTTGGTAACAATCACTGCAGGTGTCAGGGTGACAAGATCAGGAAGGTTAGAGAAGCCCCGAGACCCGTGACCAAGAAACAGGTTAGGGCATTCCTTGGCCTAGTAGGGTATTATAGAGTTTTATCCCCAACTTTGCTCTCATTGCCCAACTGTTGTATGAGGCACTACGAAAACATGCTCCAAACACCATTGAATGGGGAGAAGCGCAAGAGAGATCTTTTGCCGCCCTTAAGAATATGATGTGTAAGGAGCCTATCTTGCAGTTGCCTGATTCCAACAAACCTTTCATACTGCACACTGATGCTTCACAAGATGGAATCGGAAGGTGGAATCTTTCCAGTGGCATACCACAGCCGTAAGCTAAAACCCGCTGAGAGGAATTACAGTACTGTTGAGAAGGAACTCTTGGCTGTGGTTGATGGTGTTAAGAAATATTACTATTATTTATATGGAGCACCATTCACTCTGGAAACTGATCATATGCCACTCACTAGTCTCAGCACGACTGAGACGGCTAATGCAAGATTAACACGCTGGACACTGTATTTGCGGCAGTTTAACTTTGTTGTAAGATACATCAAGGGAAGTGATAACATAGGCGCAAACCTGATGTCTTGCCTGCTAACTGCTGACTAACACGGGCAACTGTTGTATGCTGGGTTCCGTAAGACAGGCGTCCTCAGAGATTTGAGTAATCCAAGGACCAGCCTGGTTCCCAGTTAAAAGTATACCAGTAATACGTGACATCTCGCCCGTTGGTCCCACAGGACACGTTACATCCAGGACCTGTATATACATGTATACCATAGGTTAAGGGGAAGTTTGAGACCCCCGTAAGGACAATCCGAGGCTGTGTATGAATTACCTTGTGGAACGTCTCGAGTTGTGGGCCTTCTTGATAGGATTCCCGGAGAATGCACATTATCCACATGAGTGTTCACACCCACGGTGGGTGTTAAAATGTGACCTGCCTGAGACTGCATAGGGATTCTTAGATTCCTGTTATTAATTGTAAGTGTAGAGTTAGGTTAACCAGTAAACTGCCCGTTCTGAGAGATTTAAGCAATTCAAGAACTGGCACATTTCCTGGTTAATAATGTTATGTTAACCAGTAAACTGCCCGTTCTGAGAGATTTGAGCAATTCAAGAACTGGCACGTTTCCTGGTTAATAATGCTAGGTTAACCAGTAAACTACAAGGGTCCTGATAGATTTGTGAATCCAAAGACTACATTTCCTGGTTAATAATAAATATAAGTACTGATTGCTAGGCAGAGAGAGAGAGAGAAATGACACTTTTGATGCTCCACCTTGATTACTTTCGCAGGTGCAGCTGTCGGGTGCAGCATTGTCATGCAGATCAGCTGATAGTCCCTGCTGCATGCTGCTGCCTCTGCTCTTCTGCCTCGTCATCATTATTTACTATTGTATTACATAATTCTACACGTAGGCACAGTTACAACACAACTGTCACACCTACACCGTGTATTACATACATCACGCTACATAACAATTAGTTGTTAGTGTAAATGTAGTGAACTTTCGCTCAGTTTGACCTGAGTACAGGATTTTTCACCGTCGTCTTGGAGTTTTTCCTCAAACTTGCTTCTATGAACGTAAATACAAGGTTTTTACACTCATGGGCGACTGAGTTTCTCCTGTAACAGGGTATTACACACACCACAATGTGAATCTTGTGTGACTGAGTTAGGATTTATATGTATGTATATCGAATTTTTTTTTCTGAAGAAAAAAATTTTGATTTTGATGAGGCATAATGTCACGAATTGGCACGAGCGTGTTTATAAATTCGTCACATTTTTCAGTGGTGGGAAAACCACGATATCTAGTGGAATTCCCACTGTTTATCACTCAGTTTAACCGTCCTCGTATTCACCTGATTGGGAGTGTTTTCAGAATAATTTTCACTGTTTCATAAGTGATCGTCCTTGCACGCGGCATTGGCGCCTTCGCTGAGTGATTTATTGTGAGTGTGTGTCGCTCACTTTGTTTTTGCTCACCGTTGAACCAAGCGCGGCCATCTCTCGCCCCCTTCCATAGTTTGAACTTAGTCAGGCTTGGATCGTTGTGAGAAAAGGTTCGTTCTACAGTGAGTTCCTGAAATCTCCACCTAGTGTGAATCGGCAAAGAGTATTCAGCGAATTGCAGCGTCCGTCCTACGTACCGACACCCAGTCATTCCGCTTAGCCCCTCCACTGACCAGTATTTCTTTTCGTTTTTCCTAGGTTTAAGTGTTAGCGTTTGAATGAGTGAGTGAGTGTACTCTCCTTGTTATTTTGAATTCATTTTGAGACTCATGTAATGTAAATTTATTTCATTGTAATTAATAAATTTACACTTCCATTTCTTTGAGTTTGATGTAATGTAAACTCGTGTTTTACTTCTCCACATTAAGCTTATTCTACTTGCAGCTCCTAGTTTGCATAAACGCTTTGCATTATTCATAACTGGTACTTAAGCCGGTCCTTTTGTATTAAGGTTATATCCGTTGTGCCAACCAGGAGTTAATGCACCGGCAAGAACCTGCTTATTACTATTAGTATTAGTTATTGATTGTCAGGGGTGGAGTCACTTTCTTGAGAGGCTAACAGTACTATAAACAGCACTTGTGAGTAATTGGTCTCTGCTGTGTACTGTTGAGAAAGTTTATAAATTCTCGTCCTTAGAGAATCGGGGAAGTAAGCTGGAATAAAGTATCACTTACTGCTTGATTTCACAGGTCAATTCGTTGTCTCTATTTTCAAGCAAAACACATAACTATTATTAAATTTTTAAATTCTCAAAGCCCCATGACAGGGAATTGGTGGGGAAAAAAGAAAAGTGGGAAAATAAAGAAAACTATTTAGGTAGCGGGAGATGGAGAGGTGAGAAAGGAGTGAGGGGAGGTAGGAAGGAGAGCTACACAAGGGAGAGTAGGGGAGGGGAGAGATGAGAGGAGAGGAGAGAGGGGGGGAGAGGCAAGAGTGTGACCTGGAGTGCTTCATGCGATGCTGGAGGTGGGGGTAGGGTGGGAGCGAGGGGAAATGGGAACGTGGGAGACCAGAGGTGGAGGGGAGGGAGGGGAAGAGGATGGGTAGGAAAGGTGAGGGGAAGAAGAGGAGGGGAGGGGGAGAAGAAGAGGGGAGGGAAAGGGACGCGAAAGGAGGGGAAAGGACACAAAAGGAGGTGAAGTGGAAAGGAGAGGACGGGAAGAAGATGAGAGAGGAGGACAGATTGAGAGAGAGAGAGAGAAAAAGGGGAGGAGAGAGGAGGGAAAATGGGGAGGAGGGGGAAGGGAAAAGGGGGAGAAGAGGGGGAGGGGGAAAGAGGAGGAAGAAGAGGGGTGGGTGGGGAGGCTGAAGAGACGCGGAGTGGTGAGTGACACGACAAAAGAAACAACGTGGTAATGGATGGGGAGGGATGTAGGACTTGAGGCGGAGGTATTCGTCCATGAGGAGGAAAGAATGGGGGCAAGAAGAGGGGAGGAAGAGAAGAGGGGATGAAGAGACCAGGGGAGGAAGAGAAGAGGGGTTGAAGAGATGAGGGGAGGAAGAGAGAATAGGAATGTATGAGAGAAGAAATAAGGGAGAAAGTAAAGGAAACGAAAAATGGGTTGCGTATCAGTGCTGGAGTAGGGCAAGGGTGTGTGATGTGCCCACGGCTGTTTAAAATGTACATGGTTTGAATCATGGCAAAGGTGAACGAATAATTGATGGAAAATACAGTGTCCTGGTGAGGCGCTGTGGAATCTCTGCGTATGAAGAGCATGGATCCAGATAAATTCAACTGCAAGGATCTCTCTCTCTCTCTCTCTCTCTCTCTCATCTATGTCTGTCTATTTATCAATCTATCCATAACCAGATGTCTAAATTCCGTACTGTAATGGTTGGCCAGAAAGAAGTCCCCTCCATGTCGCTCCATCCACTATTTGGCTTCCCTCCCTCCAACTCTCTCTCTCTCTCTCCTCCCTTATATATCTCTCCACTTCATCCGTGCCTCACATCCTCTGTTTCCCCCTCCACTTCACTCACATACATTCTTCAAGTCAGCCTCACTCTATCCTCCCCACATGGCCAAACCATCTCATTGTGTTTCTCTTAAGGCTTTCAATCACCTCAGCATCAACAAAACAACACTCCATCATGTCCTCATTTGTGTCTGCAGAAACAAAGGGGTTGATCATTGTCACGGGGTTTTGTGATTTTTCAATATTAAATAATACTTTAAATTTTAACTTGTCAACATTAACAAAGAATTGACTTGCAAGAATCAAGCAATGATTGATACATTATGCCGGCTTACTTCGCCGATTCTCTAAGGACGAGAATTTATTTACTTTCTCAGCAGTACACAGCAGAGACTAATTACTCACAAATGCTGTTTATTAGTACTGCTAGCCTCACGAGAAAGTGACTCCACCCCTGACAATCAATAACTAATGCTATGAACGATAAGCAGGTTCTTGCTGGTGCATTAACTCCAAGTTGCACAACGGATTAAGTTAATAAGAAGGACTGGCCTAAGTACCAGTTATGAATAATGCAGTGTTTATGCAAACTAGGAGCGATAAGTGAAATAAGCTTAATGTGGAGAAATAAAACACGGGTTTACATACATTAAGCTCAAGAAAAAGAACTGTTAATATATTGATTGCAATGAAACAAATTTACGTTAGATGTTTCAAAATGAATTCAAAAATAAGGAGAACACACTCACTCGCTCACTCACAAGCTAAACTCTTAAGCCTAGGAAAAACGAAAAGAATACTGGTCAGAGAGTGGGCTAAGTGGGATGAACTGGGTGTCGTTGCTGAGGAAGGACGCTGCCACTCATGCTGAACCTCTCGCCGATTCTCACTAGGTGGGGATTCAGGAACTCGCTGTACACACGCTGCTCCAAGCTGGGCCAACGAACCTAGGCCCACGGCGCTCTAATCCTGACTGAATTCAAATAAGCAAGGCGAGGACTGAGGCCAGCCGCTAACTGGTAACAGCTAACGGAAAGAGAATGAGCGAAATACGCCCATAATAAATCACTCAGCTTGTCGCACACAAGGACAATCACTTATGAAATAGTGAAAAATGTTCTGAAAACACTCTCGATCGGGTGAATACGTGGCGGTTGACTGAGTGATACTTACTGGGATTCCACTAGAATTCGCGGTTTCCCACCAAAGTTCAGTGTCACGAGTTTCTTTAGATAGAGAATCGTGCCACCTCGTGACATTACGCCCCATCAAAATCAAATTTTTTTCCCTCAGGAAAAAAAAATTGTCATTTTACATACATATAAATCCTAACTCAGTCACACAAGATTCACACTGTGGTGTGTGTGCTATTCTGCTACAGGAGAAAATCACAGTCACCCATGAGTGTAAAAACCTCGTATTTACGTTGATAGAAGCAAGCTTGAGGAAAAAACTCCGTGACGACGGTGAAAAATCCTGTACTCAGGTCAAACTGAGCGAAAAGTTAGCTACATTTACATTAACAACTAATTGTTATGTAGCGTGATGTATGTAATACATGGTGTAGATGTGACAGATGTGGTGTAACTGTACCTATGTGTAAAATCATGTAATACAAATTTATAGTAAATAATGACAACGAGGCAGAAGAGAAGAGGCAGCAGCTTGCGTCAGGGATGATCAGCTGTTCTGCACGGCAATGCTGCTCCCGCCAGCTGCACCTGCGAAAGCAATCAAAGTGGAGCATCAAAAGTGTCATTTCTCCCTCTCTGCCTAACAATCAGTACTTATGTTACAAAAAGTACACTATTTACATTATTAACCAGGAAAGGTAGTCAAGGCATCTCTGCAAGACATGAAACGCTGATCCAGTTTACTGGTTAAACCCTAAACTTAATTAGCAAAAAGACTGGGTGTTTGTGCAGGACATCAAACGCTGCAATTCGCTATATTAACCAGGGAACGTGGTCAAGAGCGAAAAGACTGGGCGTCTGTGCAGGACATCAAACGCTGCAATTCACCAGGGACCCAGTTTACTGGTTAAACTAACTCTACACTTACGATTAACATTAGGAAGCTGAGAATCCCTACACAATCTCAGGCAGGTCACATTTTAACACCCACCGTGGGTGTGAACACTCATATGGATAATGTGCATTCTCCGGGAATCCTCTGAGAGGCCCACAGCTCGAGATGTTCCACAAGGTAATTCATACACAGCCTCGGACCATCTCTGCTGGGTTCTCGAACTTCCCCCTTAAATTACGGTATATATGTATGTACAGGCCCTGGACATACTGTGTCCTGTGGGGCCAATGGGCGAGACGTCAGGTCTGCACCCATTTCACCACTGCCCTGTCTCTCAACTGACTCAGAGATTACGGTTGTGGTTTTAAACGGCACAGGAAGGACATGTCCCTGATTAGTGGTACGTGGACACACATTGCAGGAACACACAAAACTATCTATTTCTCATCCCATCCCTGGCCAGAAAAAGTCAGCTCGGATGCAGCCCTGGATCTTCCTTTTGCCCATGTGACCTCCTGAGGCTGACCAATGACCCTATTCTAACACTGCTAGGCGGTACTTAGTGGGAACGACAAACTGCAGTCGAACCTCGCCCTGGGGTGTTCATGACTCATGGTACAGCCGTCCTTGTTTGCGAAGGAACTTGGCTTGACCTCCCCGTGAATATTTATCACTCTACCCTTTTGTTTCTTTCGCATGGCAGCAAGTGTCGGGTCAGAATGTTGTTCTTGAACAACTTGGCTACACATCAGATCTTGTGGCTATTCAATGGTCACCAGGGTGACACAGTTTGGAGCCTCAGCCATGGCTCGTGTTTCTGCAGCCGAAGTCTGAGTGGCATCATCTTCAGTGCAACTATCCTTGGCACCTTCTATGTTGCCTATGATAAGGTCAAATAAAGGTTCTGGCATGACAACTGTGAGTGTTGTACCAGTGTAAAATGGAGATGCCACCTGGATACGTGCCTCAGGGAACAACCTCACTGATCCATCAATAAGATTAGCTTGGATCTGTCGACCTGTATACTCCTCAGGCGAACTAGACTCTGCCTGACAGAGCAACCTGAGGACCCATTGTCTCTCAGGACCTTCACAGGAATGTCTTCCACAAACACTGGCTGAACAAGGAAGGCACTGTCACCTGTGGGAGGGCCTGTGGAGGAAGCAGCTAGCCACTGATTAGGCTGCTGAATAAATGATGTGGCAAACATGGTGCCCTGAGAACTAGATGCCTGAGGGGTCGTGCTCACCATCTGAGGAGCTGGAGCATTGACCACCTGTGGAGGAGGGTTCACTGTCACTGGGGAACTAGTGAACTGTGAAGTACCTGTACTGGTGGGGTTGGCACCACTGTACGCTTGTTATGGCATGAGGACTGCATTTGCAACCTGCCTCCAATACACTAGGGCTAGTGCTGAAAGGGTTTGTCCCGACGGTCCATTGCGTGGCTGATACTGCTGCTGGTTAGGGTACCTGTTGTACCTCTTCCACTCAGGCTTCTGAGTGTTTTGCCCCTGGTCCTTCCTCTGCGATTTTGGACCTTGGCCATTATTCTGAGAACGGCCTTGTTGCTGGGGTTCAGTCTGAGATGATTTCCCAGACTTATCAGCTTTCCTGTTCCAGGTATGCTGCTTGCGAGTTTGATACCCGTATGCAGTGAAGAATGCATCAGCCTTCTCCAGCATTTGGCTGGCATCCCTTACCTGGCAGATCTTAAGCTGAGCCATAAGTTCAGTAGGCCACGACTTTTCTAGCTGTGTGCACAACATAAGGTCAATTATCCCCTCACTCATGGAAGGAGTTTCATCTTTCTCCATCCACTCATCTAAGTAAGCAGTAAGCCGGTCAAGAAACTGAAAGGCAGTCTCTTTTTCCTGTAAATGCACCCTCATGAACTGACTCTTGGCGTCGTCAACTGTAAGACCATACGCTTTGATGAGAGCGGCCTTCATCACCTCATACGTGAGATTGTCTCCACGATTTCTGTGGAGAATATTGAGTACAGGGCCCTCAAACAGGCTAAGAAACTGAAGCCGCTTAGCTGCCTCATCCAGCTGGTACAGTTGAGCCATATCTTCAAAACGAGCTATGTATGGCTCGATTCGCTCTCCTTCCTTGTATGGAGGAAGCTTGATGTGTGGGGTCGCCATAATATGTGCAGGGATAGCGCTCGTGGAGGTTGGGCCAGCTGCACCAGATGTGTCTGACGCCAAGGAATCTCGCTTGAGCTTCAACATTTCAAGTTCATGTTTTTCGCGTGCTTCTCACTTGGCATGTTCGTGTTCTCATTCTCTCTCTCGTTGTTCACACTCGTATTCGCGTTGTTCTCGCTTGTGTTCTAACTCGAGTTTGTGTTGTTTTCGTTCATGTTCACATTCTCTCTCACGTTCCTCATGCTGAATTCGACGCTCTTTGCGAGCATCATTCTCACGTTGCTGCTCGTGACTAAGCCGAGGGAGGACATACTCTTTAACTTCTCTGGGGTCGCTAAGCCCCATATCTTTAGCTTCCTGAACATAGACGTCGGAGACATGATGCTAACTCAGTCTGAGTGAACTAGAGACCAAGCACTGACTGCTATTTTGCAGAGAAAGATGCCAATAATCGAGAATAGAAAATATAGGCACAGGTTAGTGGTGACCAGTTTTATCTAATTAAACTAGTAAAGAAAGAAAATTAAACAAGTGACTATGAAAACTATTATGTAAAATTAATAGAACTGAATCAATAATCACCAGTAAGAGAGTGCCTATAGACTTTAATGATAAATACCTAAGTATGAGTGAGTGAGTATTATCTCGTGAATAACTTTAGAGCTAGGAGTTAATATCCTGGAATGAGGTCGCCAGATGTCACGGAGTTTTGTGATTTTTCAATATTAAATAAAACTTTAGATGTTAACTTGTCAATATTAACAAAAAAATGACTTGCAAAAATCAAGCAATGATTGATACTTTATGCCGACTTACTTCGCCGATTCTCTAAGGACGAGAATTTATTTACTTTCTCAGCAGTACACAGCAGTGACCAATTACTCACAAATGCTGTTTGTTAGTACTGCTAGCCTCATGAGAAAGTGACTTCACCCCTGACAATCAATAACTAATGCTATGAACGATAAGCAGGTTCTTGCTGGTGCATTAACTCCAAGTTGCACAATGGATTAAGTTAATAAGAAGGACTGGCCTAAGTACCAGTTATGAATAATGCAAAGCGTTTATGCAAACTAGGAGCGATAAGTGAAATAAGCTTAATGTGGAGAAATAAAACATGAGTTTACATACATTAAGCTCAAGAAAAAAAAACTGTTAATTTATTGATTACAATGAAACAAATTTACGTTACATGTTTCAAAATGAATTAAAAAATAAGGAGAACACACTCACTTGGTCATTCACAAGCTAAACTCTTAAGCCTAGGAAAAACGAAAAGAATACTGGTCAGAGAGTGGGCTAAGCAGGATGAACTGGGCGTCGTTGCTGAGGAAGGACGCTGCCACACACGCTGAACCTCTCGCCGATTCACACTATGGTCCTTTCACCGCAAGAAGTCCGTTCAGGGTGGGGCCAACCTGGTGAATCACCTCTAGCGATGCTGCCAAATCAACCGTAGTACATGCCTCTCTCTCTCTTATTTCCCATCTATGTGCTATTTGAAATTGTTTTTTATATTGTGTTTATAATAAAGGAAGCTATATAGTACATTGAGTATCACTTTTTAGAATTATAACAACGATTTGAATGAATTCTATGACACGTGGCAGTGCTTTTTTCCCATGTTGCCACGCCGGGGTCGGCGAGGAACCCAGGGTCAGAGAGAGGATTAGGCCTACAGGGGAAACCTCTTAAAAATAAAACGCGCCTAGACCTTTACCTCATAGGTGGTGGTGGAAAAAGAGTTGAAAATAATTAATAAATATATACAATATACATATATATAAATATATATATATATATATATATATATATATATATATATATATATATAGAGAGAGAGAGAGAGAGAGAGAGATAGATAGAGAGAGAGAGAGAGAGAGAGAGAGAGAGAGAGAGAGAGAGAGGGAGAGAGAAACAGGTGGGATGGGGGTAGGTAGGGAAACAGTGATAATCCGATAATTGGTGATCAAATTGGCAACGTCGCACTCGGGGAAATCCCAACTTCTGCCACACCCTGAACGGACTTCTTGCTGCGAAAGGACCATAGGTGGGGATTCAGGAACCCGCTGTACACACTCTGCTCCAAGCTGGGCCAACGAACCTAGTCCCACGGCACTCTAATCCTGACTGAATTCAAACAAGCGAGGCGAGGGCTGAGGCCAGCTGCTAACTGGTAACAGCTAACGGAAAGAGAGTGAGCGAAACACGCCCATAATAAATCACTCAGTGAAAGCGCTAATGTCGTGCACAAGGACGATCACTTATGAAACAGTGAAAAATGTTCTGAAAACACTCCCGATCGGGTGAATACGTGGCGGTTGACTGAGTGATACTTTCTGGGATTCCACTAGAATTCGCAGTTTCCCACCAAAGTTCGATGTCACGAGTTTATTTAGATAGAGAATCGCGCCAACTCGTGACAATCAGGGTAGTAACTTTGGACTGCTCTATTCTTTTCACCTAACTTGACCAGGATTTTTGTCCCTTTGCAGATAATATAACGTTGCACAATACAACACCACGACTCTACATCCTTTCCACAACACTTCTTCGTGACCAGCACCACATTCCAGTGTTCGTCTATTGTTCCAAGGCAACGTTCAAGATGGAGATGGCAATTTGAGGTCAAGTTAAAGTAAAAAGGTGCACAGTACTTCTTTCGGCTGAATAAAATCATCCATGGCTGGCCAAAATAAACAACGATAGGAGTTTTAATTAGGTTTTTACTGGAGATGTTTTAACCCTTTGAGTGCCTGGATTCTCTCAGATGAAATTCTCTCTCCCTTGCTCTCTACTTCCTCTCTCCTCCTCCTTCATTTTCCTTTTATTACCCAATCTCCCTCTTCCCCTTATTCTTCTTCCTTCTCTCAGAGAGAGAGAGAGAGAGAGAGAGAATCAGTCATAATGTCTAGTATCATGACGTCTATTGCAGTAAATATCAAACGGAATAGATCTCTGCAAATTAGCTTAGTACATAATCTGGTTTCGTTAGATATTTTCAGACGTATGCTAAATGATGTCAGCACAACAGAAAATAGCATTATTCAGCGTTGTGCTAATGTTATACCAAAACAACTTACCATTACGCTAATACCTGCTATCATTTCAGCAAGTTAGCGCTATCTTGTTAATTCTGAAATGGACGATACCATTTTTTTTTTCGTTCCTTCTGCATAATGTTAGTTTAGTTCTGAGCAAACGTCAATATAATTAGGTCAAATTACCTTAGCATTACATAAAGATTTGCTTGCATTATGTTCTTTTGGAATTTGCTAGTATTACGTAAAATTTGCTAACACTGTCATGCTGTTATAATATTAACGCAAAAAATTTAACCAAGAAGAAACCAGCACACCATTACTGTACATAGATTCTTTTATTATTACGTAGAGAGATGTTGCATAATGTGAAAAATTGCTACGTCAGAATGATTTAAGACAGTTCAACATATTCATGTTAACTCAGCATTGAGTAAAAATCGGTTAAAATTGTACTAAAAGCCCCAACATTACGCAGATCTTTAGCAATCAATACAGCATAGCATCACTTAATAATCCATATCTGCCAACGTTACTCACAGCTTTGCACACTAAATTACAGTGAAGTCCAAGTTTTCTTATGGGCACAAAAACACCACGAACAAGGAATGCTTCCAAGATTGTAGTGATGATTAATTTCCAAGTTTTCTTATATGAATAAACGTATTCAATAACGAAGAAATAATCACGCGCTGTCCCACATGCCCGTCTTGTTTCCTTTACGGCATTAGTAGCAAAGTTGTTTATCTCCAGCATTTGGAAACAAGATCAATTTTCAGCACTTACCTGTCTACCTACTGCCCGACGTGGCATCCTGTGAGGGGTGGTCTTTCATTAACTGCCTCAGCATCTTTCTGCAATAATAAACACAGCACAAACATATAAACACACCGTCTCTCACGCTCCGATCCTCTAAAAAACGCCGGCAATCTGCTGGATGATGATCAAGAGGAGGTACCCCTGAAAAATGCTTACGAGGATAGTTTTAAGCATTTCACTCAATAGAAAAGCCCACAGGTCTGAAAAACAAGTTGAACATGTTTCCCCCAAAAGGCCAGTTTATTAACAACAGATATCAGGCATGGTATAACTTTAACATACTAACAGAGGCTCCTTGGTTTTCATTCATTCATTGCCAGACGCCCTGTATCCCAAACGGGGTGGCCAAGGCTTAGAGTTAATTGTTTTACAGGGAGGTGCACTAATCCTCCACCAACCCCACTTGACACGTAGGGAGAACGTTATGCCAACAGCATCTGGTGTTCCCAGGCGGTCACCCATCCAAGTACTAACCAGACCCAACCTTGCTTAACTTCGCTGATCGGACGGGAAGCGGTGTACTCAACGTGGTAATAATCCCCTTATCCGAATTATCTTTACGTAGTTCTTTTTTTTTCATTTATCGTAGGTGACAAAGCATTACCGATGACTGAAAACTACTGAATAATATGGAACTATTTATTATGATCCACCTAACATACTTCGCTGATGGAATACTAAGCAGAAATATAACATTAATAGAGCATCCAGCTCAGCAAGACGGTAAGAGTGACATCACGACAATCAATCCTCCTCCTATTATCCCCCACCCCCCAGTGTTTTCCTTCAGTCTTTCCACCTAGCATCAGTTAGGAACCTAGATATGATACTGATTATTACGAGTCCTCTTATAGGTGAAGATCGGAACACTGCCATAATTTATCACCCGCCTTTATGGCCCTTGCACAGAGAATAGGTATAACTCGGTATCATTAAGTACTGTACGAGTATAATCCTGCAAATGTCCCTGATGTTGGGTGTGAAGGTGTTTTTGTGACCAGCGCTAGGATCCTGTACATGTATATGGCATTAATTAGTGTATCATGCTTAAGATCAAAGTCCAAAAGATATCCCTAATTTCTGTATGATCCTGTAGGTGTCTCTGGCTTTAACTACCTGTACTGCATAATCCTGTAGATACTCATCCTGTTGACTACTGTATGATCCGGCAGATATCCATGGCACTAACTACCTTGTGATCATACAGATGTTAATGGTGCTACTTTATGATCATGCAGATGTTAATGGTGCTACTTTATGATCATGCAGATGTTAATGGTGCTAACTACTGTATGATTCTTATAATCCGATAGATATTCATGATGCTGTTTGATCCTGCAGATATCCATGACCTTAACTACTTTATGATCATACAGATGTTAATGATGCTAACTACTGTATGGTCCTTAATATATGCTTAACTACTGTATTAATTTTAATATATACCTAACGAGTACAGTATATGAATCTTAATTTATGCCTTCCTACTGTACGAACCTCAATATATGCCAAACTAATTTATGATCCTTAAGATGTCCCTGGCAATGGGTGTGATGGGTATCAGGAGGTTGTTGAGGCTGGGACTATTTTGACACAATGAGGTCCGTGTCACTCCTGCCAGGTAGAACTCTCTGCTGATGGCACTCTGGACTACTATCGGTTGACCATCTCGGGGGATCTAGGAAAGTATGAAAAAAGATTTGATAAATTTCTTATGATGAAAGGTAAATTATCATCAGAATTAACTAGGACTGACTGTTTTGGCTGATCTGGGGAAAAAAGTATGCAAACTAAATTACCTGAGGTAACAACAACAAAAAAAAAAACTATGATAATTCATACAATGATGACTTAATTACCTAGTAGGGGGGATGGATGATTTAATGATGACAAATAAAGTATGTGGGGAAGTAGTGAAAAAAAAAAAAAAATCTTAGCAGAGAGGTCTCTGCTAAGTTAACTATTAGATGATTTTCACTAGCTCTGGGGGGCAACAGTTAAAGGAGATTGTTTCCATCACTTCCATTGCAAGAGGTCTCTGCTGCTTCAATCAAATCATCTGCAGGTACCAAAAAGAAACAAAACAAAACAGCTCATCAGACCTGGAGAGTTTAAGCTCAATAAAATTTGTCATTATATGTACCTGGCTTCTACACTCGGCAGCGCTCATGCCGCCAACACAGACGGGGTTCATGGGGCCCATGGTGACATTGTAGTAGGGACAGAAAGCATCGGGGTCCAGGTTCTTGTCACAGAATGCTGAGCAGTTGCTGAGGAATACCTGAGACTGGTGGAGGGGAATGGTACCTATATCTGAAAGGGAAATAAGATACAGTGCAACGCCTTGAGGAAGTGGAAATTATGCTGATACACTATTACGGAAATAGTGTTAATATTTGAAAAGGAAAGAAGAGAAATATGTTAATACTGAAGATACCAAAAATAATGTCAGTATTGTGGGGATACTGATGATATTATGAGAATGTGGGCGGCATCCAGAATGGAAAAATAAAGAAAGAGCACAACTTCAGGGACTGTGTTGGTACTGTGAGGATGTTAGCAATATCTGAATAAAGAAACAGAAAAATAACACCTTGACAAAGTGGAAGTTATGTCATTATGCGAGAATGGTGCTGGTATCTGAGTAGGGAAATAGAAAAATAACACCTGCAGACAGTAGGAAGTGTGCTATTATGAGTGAATGGTGCTGGTATCTCTGCAGGGGCAAATGAAACCCGTTCCCTCCAGAAGCTCTTGTTATTTCACGCTGACCAGATACTGCCACTGAACATAGCGATGAAGAACTTTTACCTAACATACTGAAACTGGGTTAGGAGGTAGGAATCAATACTTTACGACCCAGAACAACGAACATACGATGAACTCCCTCCCCAAATTTTTATTTGCAAGAATAAGCATATGAAACATTTCTGTAGTCTCCTTTCCTTATTCTGTCTTCAAAAACAAAAATGACTATGGGAGTTTTCTTCTTGTAATAAATATTTACTTTGGCAGAGAGAACACAGAAGCATGGGAAGATTCTATACTCTTCCTGTCTTTCTTGGAAAACCAAAGCATTAGTCAGAGCAGGGAACCCATTGTAAATGAATCTCATCCAATCTGACAAGGGCCCTCTTCAGGACTGGCCTAAATTGTTGTACAAGTAATCTCACAATACACATAATTTCAGCCTGTGGGTAGGCTTCATCCAGTGTCACTGTTTGTGAAGAAACCAGAACGTCCCTGTATTAAATAATATGAAATATTTGTGGTACCTTGCCTTAGGCCGGGCCAGAAGGGAAGGAAGCCGAGCTGTTTCTCGCCTATGCGAAGACCATCCAAGGAGTAGCCCAGGTCAGTCAAGGGGTCCTCGCTTATACACACAGGCCAAACCACATCTGAGAAAATAAATGAGCACATGAAATAACAATAAATAAACAAATAAATTATCCATCCATCCATCCATCCATCCATCATCCAATCCTATGTTGCCCCATGAGAAGCGTAGGAATCTGGGGCTGTTCTGGTGCCAATATTGTTTCCCATGACTAGCTGTAGTTTCACACTATTGTTGCATATTACATATAAAGTTGTTTATTCATAATTAACAATGTGCAACGTAGTATGAATGATAAACAAACAAACGCCATTTCACTGTAAAGTGTGGCTTGGGATAGGATGCGCAATCAGACATCTTCTTTTAATCAAACTTTAGAGTAATGGGAAGGCGATAGAGAAATATGAATTGTATATATGTTTAAGTCTTGGGGGAAATATTTACCTTGTTGGTATACCTTAATGTAATCAATACTATTTTATTGAAGTGTATAATGTACATGGTTTAGTTATGATGCTTCTATTCATGTATAAATCCCAGTTGTCTGTGGAGGTTTAGCACCTCTGATTTAGCTGACTCGGCGCCACACCCAGAGGGGATGGCGGCCGGCTAGTGCAGAACGCATTTATCATTCAAACGAGAGGGACCTATAACTCTGAGCTCTCTCAATGTTGCAGTTGTATCTTTCTGTGGCAAATTAAGAGAGATTTAATCACTCAGTTTCAGTTCACCTGCACACGCTACCTTCTAAGTTCCTTCAACAGGATTCTACACCGATTCCCACCATCTCCAGTGTGTGAGAAGCGTTTTGGTGGAGTGTGTCAGCCAGAAGTGACTTCGACCAGGAGCAACGTTACCTTGCTTATCAACTGTGAGGTCACGACTCAGCTGATATATATAAATTGGTGATCAGCTGTGGGGTTCCAAGCTGATATATTAGTGACTAGATGAGGAATCCATACAGCCGAAACAGATTTTTGGTGGTTGCAGTGGCGGGATTCCTGCCTGCTGTTACAGGGCTAGGCAAGTTGGTCCTGACATTTAAGGTGAGAGTGACCAGCCTCACTCATGCCTGAGTGGCACTACGTGAGCAACAAATCCCAACCATCCCTTGGATAGAAACCTACGCAAGCTTAATCCGATTGGAGCACCTTAATTACCCACTGAACCACCAGGCGCCATAATTTGGTTATATGGTTACCACCCACCGTAGTAAATGGTTTCCTGGTGTACAGGAAACCATCTGGCTTGTCACTCAGTGTAGAGTTACTCATAGGCAGAAGGAAGAAGAAAGAAAGTTAGAAAAAAAGGCAGAGGAGGGAGTGAAAAGTTACCCGTAGGCAGAAGAAAGATGAATGAATGAAGGAAAGAAAGACAGAAGAGGAAGGATAGAAGAGAGGAAGGGGCAGACATCCAAAGCAGCACTACATCGAGTGAGTGGATGGTGAGCGCCCCCACCAACCACCAAAATGAATAATGCCAAACAAATACAATACTGAACATACAGGAATGATAAAATATACATAACCAAACAAAATACTGTGGGTATATATAAACTGACAGTCTAATGAAGCCAAATACCATACACAAATAATAAATCATACTATAAAAATATATAGATTAATTACATACACATAAAGCAAGTGATTAGTTTACTGATTTATTTCTTTATTTTCTGGCAGTCTAATGGTGAGAATGCCCAACCAGAGTGGCAGCCTGTGTAATGGCATAAAACCGATCCCTAGCGGTGACAGGAGGTTTTTCAATTACGTAATACCATCTAAGGGAAAAGGCTGGTCATCTACCCTTAAGTGTACTGGACTATGGTTGCATAACTTTGCCATCCTATTTTCAATATGCATTAACTTTTTTCCCAGTCCAGGTTCAGTTTCATTGTACCCAGGGACCATGATACTAAAAATATCTCAGATTCAGATTAATTGAATATAGGGATTTTGATGCCTCTTCTATCTACTGCACTTCAGGTAATAGGTGGAAGTGCACACCATCCTATCATTTAATGCAGTGTTACCTACAAGTGAGTATACAATGAGTAACAAGAAAAATAATTTCCTGTGGTACATGTAACCAGATAACCAACAAATGGATGCCTAGTGCATAGTGGGTTAAGGAGCTATAACCTGATGTGGTCTTGAAGACTTTATTATTTAAGCCAGAATGTTGGCTAAGGATTATTGTTCACATAATGCCCCTCAAGGGAGTCATTGGTCATCATATCCATAAAATACTGACTGAACAGCCTAGCCTGGATTCCTAGGCTGCTGATGGGGGAACACGAGTGTAGTGCCATGAAGAAGAATTATAAATAAAAGGGTCCAATATCCATTTCACTAGCCACTCTTTTACAGTTCCGCTTTCCTTATTTTCTGTTCACGTTCTTGAATCCCCCCGAACCTGTGTTAGTGGGAGATACTATAAAGTCTGGATGATGACTGCATCTACCTGGTATGAGTACAGCGGGTTCCTCCAGCACAAGGATAGCGAAGTCCTGGTATCCCTCTTGCCAGTGAACGGACCGCACAGCCACGAGAGAGGTGATATTCTGTACGCCCGTGAAGTTGAACATTCGGTACTCCCCAAGGACAACATGGATCTCCCTGGAGTACAATATAAAAGTGAATATCTTTCTTACATACCCTTAGTGATATTGTAAAATTATCGGTTGCATAGGTTTTGAGCGTGTGGTGGGATATTCACTCGTTATCTTGGGATGAAATACTACTTCATCATTCAGACTACCACAGTTACCGCCCCTAGGTGTTATCCTAGGTAGACCTAATCATTTATCTACCAACTCACAATGGATGGACAGAACCTGAGTCAAGTGGCACTAGCTGTATGAACCAAGATTTGAACCCCGGTGCTATAGAACTGGCAGCTTTGTAGCTACAGTAACAACAGTAACCAGATGAACTTAACATGTTTGCAAGGACTTAAAATGACCTACACAATCTTAAAATACCAGAGAACTTACTGATGCAGGGTGCAGTCATTGAGAACCAGGACGTGTCGATTGCTTATCAGAGCACCCATGCAGCCCACAGGGGTCCAACCAATGTTATCTTAGGGGAAGAATATTAGTTTATACTCGCTATCAACAAGTAAATGTATATAGCATAAGAGTGACATCTGAATTTCAGGGTTAAACTTTCACGACGAAAATATATGAGAATTTGGCTGTAGATAGATAGAACTTTTTCCAAACACCAACAAGTAGTTTTGTTTAGCTTAGGGTGCATTTCAATCCTTTTTGTGTCAAAATAAGTCCTCAATATAAACATATTCTGTTATGCCCTATCAAAACGCCTACCCACGGCTACTAAGCAATGATTTCATATATGGTAGCTTTAGACTGGCTTTCTAACCTTGAAACCATTTTTATAAACAAGTGATACCACCAGATGCATTTATTCACTTTAGGCCGGACTATTCAAACTTGAGGACTTTAGACACAGCCTATAAGCCCTTCACTAATAAGGCATTCTTCCGAACTACATAAAACTGTCTGGCATGAACATAATAAAAAATACTTCATCAGACTGAATGGGTTAAAACAACTTAGAACTCACTTTGCAACGTGCATAAGTAACACACGGGTGTCCAACCATTAACCCCTTCAATCTGATGTTATGGTGCTAGACAGGGATGCCTTCATGAGATAACATAACAGGGAGACTCTAATTCTTGGCAACATAAATGTCCCTAAAGTCCTTCCCTAGCACCCTAAAAGGGGATGATGAACTGCAGAAAGAGAGAAACTTTTGCCTGCAGTTCAGTAGGTTCACACAGAGATGATTCACCACCACCACCAACAACAACAACTTATCTCTATCACAACTTCTCCTACCCTTTACCCTCCCCCCCACCCCCACCTCCCCCCCCGTGCTACAGCACCCGACACTCATCATACACACAACATTAACATTCTTCAAATAAACATAAGTGACACAAACACCAAAAAACAAGAAGTCACACAATTCATCAAGCAACAAAACATACACATTGCCGTCTTACAGAAACAAAACTATGCAGAACACAAAAAACACCTACATTTCATAATTTCACCACCATTAGACAAGACCGGGCCGATGGCAGTGGCGGTGGACTCATCACCCTGGTACACAAATCCATCAACTTTTCAGATACTAGTGCATACAGAAAATCAATTCTCTCCCCACATGACACAAAAGAAATACAATCAATTAAAATACGCAGTGGCAACAAAGCACACATAACAATCGCCAATACATACATTCCCCCCCAATCATCCCCCACAGTACCACACAATTACTCTCCACAAATACACCACATCACTAACATACCCATCATCATCCTGGGTGGTGATTTCAACGCCAAGGTGTCGGCCTGGCATGTCAACAACCCTGACAAGACAGAGGGCTGGTACTACAATCCCAAACAGATAATTTTTTCATCCTCAAAAATCCCCATCAACATACCCATATCCCCATCAACATACCCATATCCCACACCAAGCCCTCTTCCTTCCATCATCACCAGACATCACCACACCAAGCCCTCTTCCTGCCATCATCATCAGACATCACCGT
Organism: Coenobita brevimanus; assembly: GCF_032717465.1. Taxonomy (NCBI): domain Eukaryota; kingdom Metazoa; phylum Arthropoda; class Malacostraca; order Decapoda; family Coenobitidae; genus Coenobita; species Coenobita brevimanus. The sequence continues at coordinate 11,310,531 of NC_136999.1, forward strand.
TTGCTTCCCAGATGTCGCCCCCACAATATCCTGGAGAATGGTCAAAACCCTTGGCTCTCACCACCTCCCAATCATCACCACTACCAAAACCAGAATCACCCCAGCTGGCCATAGACACTATCTATCTATCTATTGCCAGACGCCTCAATCCCGTTTGGGGTGGCCACAAACAAATCGCCTCCAAGTCGCCCTGTCCCCCGCCATTTCACTGCCCTGCTCCCAACTCACACCCCCCTCTCTCATATACCTCTCCACCCCATCCCTCCATCTCATCCTCGGCCTCCCCTTCCCTCTTCCCCCCTCCACCTCACTCACATACACTCTCATCGTCAGTCTTTCACCCTCCATCCTCTCCACATGGCCAAACCACCTCAGTGTGTTCCTCATAATGCTTCCTATCACATCCACATCCACACCACAATGCTCCTTTATATCCTCATTCGTCAGCCTGTCTCTCCATGTGACTCCACAGGCTCCTCTTAAATAACTCATTTCCACTGCTCTCACTCTTGACTTGTGTCCTTCCAACAACGTCCAAGCTTCACTTCCATACGTTAGAGTTGGTATCACAATACTGTCATGTAGTAACTTTTTCACTTCCATGCTTACTTCCCTGTTTCTTATCACTGCTTTCAAAGAACCAGCAACCTTTCTTCCCTGCTGTACCCTTTCAAGCACTTCACCCTCCAAACCTCCATCCTTACTCATCACAACCTCGCTGTACATTCACTGACTTCACCTCTCTCAAAGACCATCACTTTACTCTTCCCTACGTTCACCTTTAGATTCCGTTTCTTACACACTCTCCCAAATTCATCCACCAAGCCTTGCAGCTCCCCTTCGTCTTCACTCAACAACACAGTATCATCTGCAAACAACAGTACAGGGAGTTTCCAAACACTATCCTCTCTCACTAGGGCCACTCCAACATCCACTACCCTACCTTGTACCTCTCTTATTACCCCATCCATGTACAGATTGAACAGCCATGGAGACATGACACATCCCTGTTTCAACCCAACTTTCAACGAGAAAAATTCACTTAGTTCACCATCCACACGCACTGCAGCCTTCGCACCATCGTACATACTCTTCACAGCATTCAACAACTTCCCATCTACTCCATATATTCTTGACACTTTCCACAATCCTTGTCTATCCACCCTGTCATATGCTTTCTCCAAATCCATGAAAGCCGCATACAACTTCTTTCCCTTCTCTAGAAACTTTTCCACTAAAGATCTAAGAATGAATATCTGATCTACACAACCTCTTCCCTTCCTAAAGCCTCCCTGTTCTTCTCCAACTAATTTCTCTGTTCTTTCTCTAACTCTGTCAATAAGTATCCTACCATACACTTTTCCTATTATATTTAGAAGACAAATGCCCCTATGATTACCACACACTTCTTTTTCCCCTTTTCCTTTGTACAAGGGAATAATTATACCTGACTTCCAATCCTCCAAGACTCTACCTTCCTCCCAGGCCAATCTTTTTTTTTTTTTTTTTTAATGCGAGGAAGAAGGAACCGAAGGCCATGAGCCCGCAATAAGAGTTCCCTCCAAGAGAAAAACAAAATACAAGAGAGAGCCAAATTCAACATCCATTCATTTCGAGATGCCTGGACACACTGCGTTTGAAAGACTGGAGATCATAGGCAGCAGGAAATACTGACAGAGGGAGACAGTTTCAGAGTTGACCTGTTGCATAAATGAAGGACTGGGAGTAACGGTTAACTCTTGCATTAGAGAGTTGGACAGAAAAGGGATGAGAGTTTGCTGCTAGACGGGTGCTACGCGCTCGTCGTAGAGGTGGAGGAATGCATGCAGACAGTTCAGAGGAGCAGTGACCACTAAAGTAGCGATAGAAAAGAGATAAAGATGCAACAGTGCGGTGAAGAGACAGAGGTTGAAGGGAGTCAGTAAGAGGAGGAGAGTTAATGAGACAAAAAGCCTTTGACTCCACTCTATTGAGAAGAGCTGTGTGTGAGGAGCCTCCTCACACATGAGAGTTGTACTCCACACAGGGGCGGATAAAACCCCTGTATAGTCAACAATTGTGCAGGGGTAAAGAAAGAACGGAGTCGGCTTAGCACACCCAATCTCTTGGAAGCAGATTTTACAAGAGATGTAATATGATCTTTCCAAGATAAGTCCCGTGTAAATGAAACCCCAAGCATGTTCAAGGATGATGCAGGATTAAGCTGAATATTATTAAACATTAGTGGGTATACCTGTGGAAGATTTTGGCGATTGATAGGTGTAAGAACTGAGTCTTTGATGCATTAAAAACAACAAGATTATTTTTACCCCAGTCAGAGATATGAGCCAAGTCAGACATTAGGTGTGCCATAGCCTCATCCCTTGTTTGTTGAAGTAACTGCTGAGATGGGCGTTGCAGGAACCGAATGGAAAGGTCAAGGGTGGAGTCATCAGCGTATGAGTGGATAGGGTTAGATGTACAGCTTAGAAGGTCATTGATGAATAGAAGGAAGAGAGTTGGTGATACGACAGAGCCCTGAGGAACACCACTGTTGATAGATTTAGGAGAAGAACGATGGCCATCTACAACAGCGGCTATAGAACGACCAGAAAGGAAGCTAACGATGAAGGCACAGATAGAGGGATAGAAACCGTAAGAGGGCAGTTTGGAAATTAAAGATTTATGCCAGACTCGATCGAAAGCCTTTGAGATGTCAAGTGCAATGGCAAAGATTTCGCCAAAGTCCCGAAAGGAGGATGACCAGGAGTCTGAAAGGTAGGTGAGAAGATCACCAGTGGAGCGTCCCTGACAGAACCCATATTGATGATCAGAAAGAAGGTTGTGATAGGAAAGATGCCTTAAAATTTTTCTATTGAGAATTGACTCGAAAACTTTTGAAATACAGGACGTTAAAGCAATTGGACGATAGTTGGAGGGTTGGGAGTGGTCACCCTTCTTTGGGACTGGCTGAATGAGAGCAAACTTTCAGCAAGAAGGAAAGGTACAAGTTGACAGACAAAGGCGAAAGCGTTTGCCTAGGCAGGGTGTAAGCACAGAAGCACAGTTCTTGAGTACAACAGGAGGGACTCCAGGCCCATATGCCTTGTTAGTATTGAGGCCAGTGATGGCAGAAAATACATCAGCTGAAGAAATTTTAATGTCAGCCATGAGGAAATCAGAGGCGGGAAGTGATGGAGGAACAGCACCGGAATCATCTAAGGTAGAATTGGAGGAGAAAGTCTGTGCAAAGAGATCTGCTTTATCAGTAGAAAAAATAGCTACAGAACCATCAGAGTAGAAAAGAGGAGGGAAGGATGATGAGGTAAAGTTGTTAGAAAGGTTTTTGGCAAGGTGCCAGAAGGAGCGGGAAGAATTCGAGTTGGAGAGTTGAGAGCATTTAGTACGGATGAAATTATTTTTAGCAGAGTGAAGAACAGACTTAGCACGATTCCGGGTAGAAACGTAAAGATGATGTGATTCAGGGGTGGGTTGGCTCCAGTACCTTTTGTAGGCTCTCTCCTCGTTGTGGACAGCATTAGAACAAGTGTGATTAAACCAAGGCTTTCTTGCGTTAGTCAAAGGATATGAGAAAGGAATGTATGCTTCCATGCCCGAGAGAATAACCTCCGTAATGCACAAGGCACACTCAGATGGCTCCCGGCCATGGAAACAATAATCATTCCAGGGAAAATCAAAGAAGTACTGCCTGAGGGCCTCCCAATCCGCGGCTCCAAAATGCCACAGGCGACGTTTCCCTGGAGAGTCCATTCTACTACTATCTCTCCCCCATGCTTCAGCATTTCACCACACACTCCATCAATTCCTGGGGCTTTCCCCGATTTAACTTTCTTCATTGTTTCCACAACTTGTATCCTACTGATTTCTTCCTGTCTTCTCACCTCCCTCCTTCTCCCAGTCATTCCCCAGCCACTTATACTCGCATTACTTCCATCCTCTATGTTCAACAATTCCTTAAAGTGTTCTCTCCATCTGCTCGCTTTTTCTCCCTTCTCCACTAGTAATCTACCATTTTTATCTTTCACTCCCCTGCTAACTTCACTTCCACCCTGTCTTACTCTTTTCACCTCTTTCCAGAACATTTTCTTACAGTCCCTCCACTTTACACTCAAATTCCTTCCAAATTCCTCATCCACTCTCTTCTTACTCCCTCTTACTAATCTTTTCACCTCTCTCTTTCTTTCTACATATAACTCTCTCTTCCGCCTCTCAACTTCTTCCACGCCCCTATTTCTCATCCATTCATTGTATGCTTTCTTCTTTTGTGCCACAGCCTGTCTCACCTCTTCAGTCCACCACGCTGTTCCTTGCACCCCCCTCCGTCTTCTCTTCCCTCCACACACCATATCACATGCTGCACATATTTCTTCTGTAAATATCCTACACACACCTTCCACGTCTCCCATCTGCTCCAATTCATATTTGCCCAGTCGTTCCTCCACTTCTCTCTTATACTCTGCCTTTTTCTCATCCTCTTGTAACCTTTCTACTCTCCTTGCAACTACTCCTTCCTCTCGTCTTTCCCTTCTTCTATTCCTCCATCTTACTTGAATCCTAATTCTGGCCACCACCAAGTAGTGGTCAGAAAGTCCACTCCCCCAACCTCTATAAGCTTTTGCATCCATTACACATCTTTGCATCCTTTCATCCACACACACATAATCAATCATTGCCTTCCTTTCATTCAGTTCACCACCCACCCTTCTCATCACTCGCCATATATACCTGTGGATCATTTTATGCCTGAAGAGGGTATTGGCTATCACCAACCCCCTCCCAGCACAAATGTCCACTAACGCACTCCCATTCTCATCTATCTCAGCAGGCACACCCCACTCACCAATTATTCCATCCACCGTCACATTCCCAACTTTACCATTCATATCACCGATCAAAAACACTCTCATTCCTTTCAAACTTTTCCATGCACACTTCTACATTGGTCCAGAACTCTTCTCTCACTCTTCTATCACGATCTTGCATTGGCACATACACACACACACAATCGCCCACATTTGTATTCCAACTTTCAACTTTACCCACACAATCCTTGACCCAACTGACCATACTGTCTTATGCTCTTCTTCCATCTTTTACTCACAACTATACATACTCCTTCCTTTGCCCTCTCATTCTCACCTACTCCTGCACATATACCCCATCCATACTCCCATTCTCTCACACTTTCTCCTCTCCATTTTGTTTCAGTTATTCCACATACATCCACTTTCGCACCCTCAAGCACCTGGACAATCTCTCTCTCTTTCACCTCATCATTCGCCATAGACACACATACACAAATTATAAGACAGCCAACTGGGAGGCCTTCACAACTGAAACAGGACAACAGTTTGAAACATCAAACAGTACATCCATCACAAACATCAACACTGTTGTGCACACTTTCAATATAATTATTCAAAACAAAGATAAAAGACACATCCCTACAGGTAACAAAAAGAGACACAAGCCTAACTTCACATTAGAAATTCAATGCCTCATCAGTCAACGCTACTCACTACAACACACCCCAACACTCCATACACAAGACACCGTACAACAAATACAAAACTCAGCACTGAGATAAACAATATAATATCAGAACAGCAAACACTAAATTGGAATAATTATCTCCAAACACTTGATCACAAAACAAACACCAGCAAACTCTACAAAACACTAAACAGCATCACACCCTCCAACAGCAACACTACACAATCACTCACTGTCATCGCAACAACATACACCATACCCTCAAACAAACAACATGCAAACACTCTCATCAATCACTTTTCACACGTCAGCCATCTAAACCCACACGCGATGACCGACATGTCATCCGACGGGAGACAGTTCCCCACAGACCCAAACTTCACACCTTTCACTTACAACCAGACGATGCACATCATTAGCAACTTTATGCACACATCTGCCTGTGACCCAGACAACATAAGCAACATACACCTTAAACACCTTGGACCACAAAGCATACACGCACTCACCAACATATCAAACTACAGTTACTCACAACATAATACCCCACATCTGGAAGCATGGCATTATCATCACTATTCCCAAACCCAACAAAGACCCCACGTTACCTTCTTCACACTGCCTCATCACACTCCTCTGCACCCCCTCTAAAATCACTGAGCAACTGGCATTACAATTAGTTACACACATCCCCCTCGCCCCATCACAACATGGTTATAGGCCACTACACTCCACAAACACTCTTCTTTCAGTCCTTAAACAAAGAGTTTTTGATGGCATGAATTCAGCTAGGCCACCACACAGAACACTCCTAGTCACACAAGACATTAGCAAAGCTTTTGATGCCATCCCTCGCCACAACCTCACAAATAAAATATTCAGCACAAACATGCACAATAACACACACACACACACACACACACACACACACACACACACACACACACACACACACACACACACACACACACACACACACACACACACACACACACACACACACACACACACACAAATGGCTGGCAAACTATTTAGCAGGAAGATGTGCACATGTAACATTTACTGGTCAGTCATCGAACATCAGATTCTTCACAAACAACGTCCCCCAAGGATCTGTTTTGTCCCATATTCTCTTTAACTTTAACATGCATGACATACCCACAACCCACACACCACAAATACACACAGCTTCCTATGCAGACAACATAACACTTACATGTACACACCAATAACGCAAAACACATCCGCACACATCCTCCAACCTTACCTCAACACACAACCCAAATGGTTCACCACAAACAGACTCACAATAGCCACCAGCCAAATCTACGGTGGCCCTTCTCACAAAATGGACAGCAGAACATAGTCACATTCCACACCTCACCATAAACAACACTTCCCTACCGCGCGCACACACACACACACACACACACACACACACACACACACACACACACACACACACACACACACACACACAAAATCCTTGGTGTAACATAAAATACATCAATGTCAGTTAAACAACACATCACAAACATTAAAAAAAACAAAAAAAAACACAAGACTCAACACTCTAAGGTCACTTGCCCATACAACATTTGGACACAACAAAGAAACCACCACCACAGTATACAAACAATATATACATTCAGTGATGAATTATGCAAGCCCTGCTTGGGCTTCTAACCTCACTAAAACTCATTACAACACTTTACAGACCATACAGAACAAGGCTCTAAAATAGTCACAGTCTGCATAGCTACTACACCCACAGACCACCTACACCAAGAAACCAAAGTCTTCAAAGACAAGGATCGTCTGGACGTGAGAGGCACACAAATTCTTGCCGCAGCCTCCACAAACCCACACCATCAACTACACTACATGGCAGCACTTCCCCAGACACCAAGGAACATCAAAACAACACCCAGCACACGGTATCATACACAAATACTGTCATCGTTCCCCCTTGCCCGCCTCAAACCAGCTTCCAGAAGCATATCCATGCTCAGATCACTCGCCGCTCCATTCAGTCACTCTAAGATAACACACCGCTGCATGCACAGCCTCCTGATATCCACCCTTCTGAATCCTACCTCCCTCGTGAGGACAGAGTCCACCTGGCCAGGCTGAGATATGAGCATCATCCAGCCCTCTTGAGTTATTAAAAGAGGCCAGATGACTCCATCGCTGACGCCTGTCCAGGATGCAACAGCATCCCATACTATTAAGCACATTATGGGAGACTGCATTGTACGCAACTGCCTGTACCGACAACACTACACACACTCCCTGAGAGCTCTTTGGGAAAGCCCGGTCTCGGCCGTGGCTTTCCTTAGGGTCTCGGGACTGTTCGGCCAGTCTGCCTAGGGAACAATTACTACTACTACTATAACAACAACATCTGAAGACATATTTTCCATCATATTCATGCAGCATTATTCACAACTATTATATTCAGCTTAGGCGAAACTTGCTGAACCGGAGGGGTCCGATATTCCCTTTGCTATACAAGAGGTCTCCTAAAAGCAGAATGAAATTATAAGGAAATAGTAAATCAATAAAACACATCACTGGACTGAAGGGATTAACCTGGAAAGGGGGAAGGAAATATTAACTACTAATTCTTCCCACAGTCACATGATTCTATTTAGCTTAGGGGTGGCTTTCTGTCCTCTAGGAGTTAAATCAGCATCCAGTAGTGTCAGTCTTGAATATAATCACTCAGCCATATAATAGTATACAATATACAGTACTTAGTTTATGATATACAGTAATTCGTCACCATTCTACATGGTAATTAATCAGTAATATCAGTTGACAGCATAGTATATAATATATCGTAACTAATCGACAATATATAACAATTATCGGCCTACAATATATCTAGTCTACAATATAACTAGTTTACAGTATAACATTTTTATCAGAGACTATTTAATACTCTCTGGTATAAACCAATCTCTAATATCAAGATCCCCAAACAAAACTCAGTTGAATAACTAACTGGAACCTTACACAGTTAGCGACAGAGGGGGGGGGGATATCATATAAAGGCAGCACATACAGAGGACTTATATCATGGAGACTGAATCTTAGGGATAGAGAAGTTAGAGATTGAATTTACTACTGTATCTGAGACAGATGGGGACGCCCACCATCCACTCACTCGAGGTAGTGCTGCTTTGGGTGTCTGCCCTTTCCTGTCTTCCTTCCTCTTCTTTCTTTCCTTTACTCTTTCCTCTTCCTTCTGCCTACAGGGGACTTTACACTCCCTCTTCTGTCTTACTTTCCTTCATTTTTTCCTCTTCCTTCTGCCTATGGGTGACTCTACACTAAGTGACAAGCCAAATGGTTTCCTGTACACCAGGTAAACATTAACTATGCTGGGTGGTAACCATATATCCAAATTATGGCGCCTGGTGATTTAGTGAGTAATTAAGGTGACCAAATCGGATTTGAGCTGGTGCAGGTTTATATCCAAGGGATCGTTGGGGTTTATTGCTCCTGTAATGCCACTCAGGGATGAGTGAGGCTGGTCACTCATCTTAAATGTCAGGACCAACTTGCCTAGCCCCGGGCTCTTACGCTCCTCTTGGGGCAACACAGGATTGGATGATGGATGGATGGATGGATCTGGGATAGAAAATTACAATGGAGAATTGTGATATCATACCATGAGGCAAGTATAGCATAGCCAACCAAGGCCATGCACCACGGTGTGCCACTCCCCCACGTTGGTGCTCTGCCAGGGTGCTACGGCCACAGCTCTCACTTGCTGGAGGAACGGTCAGCAGTTAGATTATAAGTACGATTACGGATAATATAGATTCACTTGTTATGAAATTCTTGCACCATATTCTGCGAAACGATACATTTGTTAGACTCCAAAGGTCACAGAATTGTACAGTAGTACCTATACTAGGTTAAAAAAAAATGCTTACCATTTATCCTAATGACATGAATAAATTTTGTCTGTAATAGCATCTGCATAATTTCTGTATGCATGTATAATTCATCCAAAACTGTTATATGCTCACAGTCAACAACAATAAACACAATATCAAAATAAGTACAATATAATGATTACACTGTAACTGTCAAATCCCAGCACAGACAATTAATTTTCAGAATGTGGGTAACGTTCTCATAACAAATACAATTTCACAATTTGGACATAATTAGAATTAAACTCACACAGATCCGTTGGTTTTGAAGGGCAGCACACCAGCTTGTTGCCAGTCCTGCGAAAGAGTGCAGACTTATTACATAATCATCACCACCATCACTTGCTGTCATCACAGTTATCACCATCTTTGTCATCATCATCATCACAACCATCATCACAATTATCATCCAACAGGGTGGGCACAATCCGAGAACAACAGAGAGAGAAAAGGGAGGAGACACAAAAGTGCGACCAATCACAGCCAGTGTCCACAGAATATGGGTTATACTGTATCATCATCATCATCATCATCACCATTCTTTATGGAATTAATATTCTCGTATAGTTACTGATACAAGCTAGGTCGACAACAAAGAGATATACAGTAACCATAAAAGAGAATGTCCAAGTGTAATATGCCCAATAAGTCGATAATAAGAGGTGCTACAAAACCATCTAGAATATGACCGAGGCACAAACAGGCCCTGACACAAATGGAGCCACAGTGGGTTCCACCTGACAATATGACATAAGGTAAAGGAAAGGTCAGGTGGTTACAGTATATCACTAATAATAATATTATCCCTTATGATTGCATTTTCCACTAATAAATTATACTGAAGACTGATACATAGGTAATGAATATCAGGAAATATCTTTTTTGGATGGCAGTTTCAAGATTAACAAATACTGGTACCCATCAGAACACTATACAGTAGCCTACTAGTTTAGGACAATGAATGAAGATGGTTTATGGTTTAGATTTATGTCTTGCCACTGGACTAAGGTTATTAATGCATATATATATATATATATATATATATATATATATATATATATATATATATATATATATATATATTGTTACGTTGTCCGCCTTTCCGTTCCCACGGATGCAGCCGTTACAGCTGGGCTAGGGGGATTATGCAGTATGTATCCGCGTCATTCGCGGAGTTTACATTAGCGAGTGCTACAAATTCTTTTGTTTCTTTCGTTCCCGCCACTGAGGGCAATTTTATTTTATACCATGCTGAGTATGCATTTGATTATTTTGATTGTCTTATGTGAGCTACCAGTATATTTAATGATGTTTTGCTTGCATTAGAAGTACCAATTCATTGTATAGAGAGAGAGAGGGGCACGAATATAAGTTCTTATTAATTAATTTGATTATGCGTTCGCGCTTTGCCGTGCACGAGCCTTGATCAGGTTCAGTCTCTTCCCAGCTAGCTTCCGTATCGTGCGTGTGTGCACAGTCTCTCTCTCCCCAGTCATTTTTTTTTTCTGCCGAGCTGGCGTTTTCATTTAAGTTTATTTTTATTCTTTTGTTGCTGACTGAGGGAAGTAATTATTTTATTTTGTTTTTGTAACCGTGTTGTCTTTGGAGGGCCAGTTTGGCTCACCGTGGTCTTCTCGCTGCCTTTGTTAACGTTCCCCAACACACGTACATACACACACACACCCCTAACCCCTACACAGTTAATCCCATCTCTTTGCTCAAGGCTAGTGAGAACCATCGTGAGCTATTAACTGCGTTCCCCCCTTGGACACGGGTTAAGTAGAAGTCGTCACCACTGGAAGTAAGTGGGAGGTGTTCCTGTATACTGTCTCGGGCGGTATTGCTTCCGGTAGTGACGATAGTAGGCTAGATCTATAGGTAGGCTGTTCCGTTTTATTATCAAAGTACAGAGTGTTGCGTTCTTAAGTAAGTACTTTTCCGTTGCGCAGTTTTTCTCTAGTTTGCGGAGTGTCAGTGCCGGGGTCTGCGTTATTTTTGCAACGCAGTGGAGGCCGATCATCTAAGGCTGACTTGTTGTCTTTTTGTAATAGCCCCGGGCTGTCGCCACCGTAACAGTGGCGACCTCGCATTAGGATATCCTAACAGTGCCTTTTTTTTGCTAGGATATCGTTACCTTGGCGTTCTCTGTGCTTTGAGGTGAAGTTGATGTGTTTGTAGTTTCTCAGTCAGCATTAGTATTTCATTATTCAGTACTGCCATTGATTTGTCGCCATGGAGTCACGCGTGTCTACACCAGATCGCGTACGTGCTGAGTCACCTGTGTATATGGAACAACGAGAGGCACATAGCAAAGGTACTCCCCGTGTGAGCCCTGAGTTTGACTATGGTGCTGAGTTGCCTCGTTTTGCTACCCCACTATTACCATCTATGATGCCGCCGAGCCAGTTTAGAGCAGTTCCCCCGGGTATGTCTGGTGCTTTCCCTGGAGCTGTTCATTCCACTCCCATATACCCTGGAGTTTTGTCACCGGAGGCTCAGTTGCAGTTGGAGTTAAAAAAGATGGAGATGCAGCGTGCAAAAGAAGAGAGGGAGATGGAGATGCAGCGTGCAAGAGAGGAGATGGAGTTGCAGCGTGAAAAAATGCGATTTGAGCTGGAGAAGACTCGCTTGGAGGTGACTGCTAATAGACCAACTTCAGATACCCAAACCTCAGGCCGTGCAGAGGATTGGGAGAGTTGGTTCTCAAGGAGTCTAAAATTAGTGCCAGCATTTGATGAGTTGAAGGTGACAGAATGGTTTGTCAGGTTTGAGAAGAAGGCTAGGGAGTTTGAGTGGCCAAGGCAGCGCTGGGTGGGGTTGGTATCTAATGTGCTGAAGGGAAAAGCCTTTGAAGTGTATAATAGGTTGAGCCCTGAGGATGTAGATGATTATGAATTTAAAACAGCCATCCTGAAGGCATATGAACTTAGACCAGAGGCTTATCGGTTGTTGTTCCGTGGTGCTCGGAAAAGGCCTGCTGACACCTATATGGCCTACGCCAGGTATCTGGAGGAGAGGTTAGACGAGTGGTTGCTGAGTGAGAGCGCCACTTCGTATAACGAGGTGCGTGAACTGCTTTTGATGGAATATTTTACCAACATGGCTGACAAAGAAATTGGTGTTAAAATTAGGGAGAAGAGATTCAAGACCGTGAAGGAAGCAGCGACGTGGGCTGATGACCGGGTGTTTGCCTTGCGGAGTATGGGGGTCAAGTACGCTAATTTTCAGTATTCCAGGGAGAGGACTGTGAGTGGCCCTGCCTGGGATAAATCTTCCGTGAATCAGTCCAAGGGAAGTTCAGAGGAGAAAAAGAATTCAGGGAGAAAGAGTCCTGTATCCAGTTCGAAGCTAGTTTGTTACTTTTGCAAACAGAGTGGGCACATCAAGCCTAACTGCCCTAAGTGGAAGGCCTCCCAAAATGCCAAACCAGTGGCACTAATTGTAGGTTCGAGTCAGGTGAACGAGAGGAGTTGGGAGAGTGGTAACGGTGAGGGAGAAGTCTGTGGAAAGCTGGAGTTCAGCCGGCTGTGCTCGCTGCCAGCTCAGGCTGAAAAGGTTACCCAACATGCTACGCCACCTCCGGATGAACTGCCTCAGAAATCGTCCCTAGACTGGTGTAAACCTTTTATATGTCACGGCACAGTGAAAATTCATGGGATCAGTTATCCAGTTACTGTGGCTCGTGATACCTGTGCACAACAGTCTGTGTGCAGAAACGTGACTGGAGGGCCTGTAAACTCAGGGAAGTATGTGCTGTGTAGAGGCATGAACTCAGATGAATACTATGATTATGTTCATGTGGAACTCGATTGCCCCATTGTTCAGGCTGCAGCTCAAGTAGCTGTTGCTGATGTAATGCCAGTAGAGGGGATTGATTTTCTGCTGGGGAACGACCTGGCTGGGGAGAAAGTATTTCCATCTCTTCCCCCACCAGTTGTTGTGGCAGAGAAGTGTTTTGACGCCCCAGAAATTGGTATTGAAGTTGATGCAGAAGTGGAAGCCATGTTCCCGGTCTGTGCAATTACAAGATCTATGGCACAGGTTGCAGCCCGGGAGGAAGAACTGGTGAAGTCACAGGTTCTTGGGGTCGACTGTGGTGAGGCAGGGCCACCAATGGAGGAACCTAGTGAGCAGAGTGTTGCTGTAGTGGGTGAGGAGAGTGGGAATGCGTGCATGGGCGCCGCCACTTCCCACTCAGGACACTAGAGGTGGTGTTGAGTGTGTCTGTGTGGAGACTGAACCCAGCCCATCGACTGAATTAGGAGAATTTCAGGACGCTGGGGTCGACTGCGGGGATGCAGGACCACCGTCAAACGCGCCTGAGGAACAGAGTGTCACTGTTGAGGGTAGAGGTGATGATGATGTCAGTGTGGAGTCTGACATTCCTCCCCCTGTCGAGTGTACTAGAGGTGACGCTGAGATTGATCGCCCTTCGCAATCCAGTGTCCCGACCAGTCCCTTATCTCAGTCCTCAGTAGAGCTGGCGGGTGTTGGGCCAGCAGAATTGAGGGTGAAGCAACAGGAGGATGTAACATTAAAGCCCTTGTTTGCTCGAGTAGGGGAAGAAAGAAGTATGGAGTGTGGTAAGGAGTTCCTGATTAAAGACAATGTTTTACATCGCCGATGGACGCCCACTGGCGCCACGGTGGATGGAGGAGTGGGTGAGTTAGTGCAGGTGGTGGTGCCTGTGCAGTATAGGGTGCCGTTAATACAGTTAGCACATGAGGGACCTTTAGCAGGTCACTTGGGAAACAGAAAGACAGTGCAGCGCTTAAGATATAACTTTTGGTGGCCAAGTATGCCGGGACAAGTTGCTGCGTACATCAAGAGCTGTCACACGTGTCAGATAGTGGGCAAGCCTAATCAAGTTCTTCCTGTGGCCCCTTTGACTCCCATTCCTGCAGTTGAACCTCCGTTTACCCGGGTAATCATTGATATCGTGGGCCCTTTACCTCCTACTTCTGCTGGAAACAAGTATTTGTTAACCATAATGGATGTTACAACGCGATACCCAGAGGCTATACCAATCAGAAGCATGCAGGCGAAGTCAGTAGTCAAGCAACTTATCCTGTTCTTTACTCATTTTGGCCTGCCCAAGGAGTTGCAGTCAGACCGTGGAGTGAATTTTACATCTAATTTGTTTAAGCAGACAATGACAGAGTTGGGCATCAAACACATTTTGTCCAGTGCCTACCATCCGCAGTCACAAGGTGCCCTGGAGAGGCATCATCAGACCTTAAAGACCATGCTGCGCAGCTTCTGCTATGATAGTGGAAAGGATTGGGGCTTAGCGGTACCCTTTGTTATGTTTGCAGTGAGAGAGGTACCAACCGAGTCGTTAGGGTTTTCACCCAATGAGTTAGTGTTTGGGCACAGAGTTCGTGGTCCCTTGGATGTGGTGCGAGAGGCCTGGAGTAACAACAAATCTGGCAACCAGGAATCCATGCTTGACTATGTCTGCCGCACTCGGGAGAGACTGCATTGCGCTTTAGAGCTTGCCCGTGACCATCTAATCGGGGCTCAAGCGAAAATGAAGGCTCATTACGATAAGGTCAGAAGTCGTGAGTTTAAGCAAGGAGATGAAGTTTTGGCACTGCTGCCCATGCAAGGAAAACCTCTGGCGGCTAGATTCAGTGGTCCTTATATTGTGAAGAAGAGAGTTGGGGAACTTGACTATCTAATTGTTACCCCAGATAGGCGGAAGAGTACTCAGTTGTGCCACATTAATATGTTGAAGCCATACTACCGCCCAGTTGATTCTCATTGTGGGATGACTGCTGATGTCTCTCACCTGGGATGTGAAGGACGGGGAAGGGAGGACGTGGCATCAAGGGAACGTGCTGTGGAGGGAGCTGTTGGTGCCGGTGATGTGAGTAGTGGACCAGGGTTACAGCCACAGTCCCTGGAAAGTGACTTTGGAGTGGACGTTGAGGGAACCAGGGATAAGAGCGCTCCTGTAGTTTTGGCGGTTGGTAGTGAGTTGGAGGAGCAGGAGGAAGTGCTTAGTCGTGGTGAGATGTTACCAGCTGACCTATGGGAGGGCAATGGTTATGCAGCTCTGGTGGAGAAATTGCGACACCTTGAGCCAGTAAAGCGAGAAGAGCTGTGCAACAGATTATGGAAACATCCGAAAGTTTTTGGAGATTCACCGGGATTGACAACTTGGGCTACTCATGACATTGACGTTGGGGATAGTAAGCCTGTAAAATTAGCTCCTTACCGCATCAACCCTATCAGACAGAAAGCTCTCGATAGTGAGATCAAGTATATGTTGGACCATGGATTGATCAAGAGGAGTTTCAGTGAGTGGAGTTCACCAGTTACCTTGCAGCCGAAGCCAGATGGGAAGGTTAGGTTGTGTGTGGACTTCCGGAAGGTTAACTCACTGTCTAAGACCGATGCTTATCCCTTGCCTCGGGTCGATGACTCTGTGGACAAGGTGGGAAATGCCACTTATATCACCAAACTTGACTTAGTAAAAGGATACTGGCAGGTCCCGCTGACGGAACGGGCTAAACAAGTGGCTAGCTTTGTTGTCAGTGGTGCAGTATATCAGTGCCAGGTGATGCCTTATGGATTGAAGAATGCTCCAGCCACTCTCCAGAGGCTTATGGATAAAGTGGTGGATGGCATACCCAATTGTGTCGTTTACATCGATGATGTCATTGTGTATGACACCAAGTGGGAGGAGCACCTTGATCATGTGGAAATGCTCATTAAGCGGTTGGAGGAAGCTGGCTTAGTAGTCAACTTAGACAAGTGCGAGTTCGTACGTGCTAAGGTCCAGTACCTTGGATTTGTTGTGGGACATGGGCAAGTGGCTCCACCTCGGGCTAAGGTGGATGCCATTTCCAACTTTGCAGCACCCCAGTGTCGCCGTGCCCTCCAGCGATTTTTGGGCATGATCGGCTATTACCGAAGATTCATTGGGAATTACTCCACAGTGCTTGCCCCTCTTACTGACTTATTGCGCAAGGATAAGAAGTGGCAGTGGACAGCCGAGTGTAAGCAAGCTTTTATTACGGTTAAGTCTCTGCTGTGCCACCACCCTATATTGCGTGCACCAGATTTTGACAAACCTTTTGTGCTGGCAGTTGATGCTAGCCGAGTAGGGGTAGGAGCAGTGTTGATGCAGCCAGATGAGGGCCAGGTTGAACATCCCATATCATACTTCTCAAAGAAGTTTAATAGAGCCCAGAAGAACTATTCCGTCATAGAGCAGGAGTTATTAGCGATTATCCTGGCCCTGCAACACTTTGCTGTCTACCTGCCCCCTTTTGGCCCTGTGATCAAGATTTATTCAGACCATCATCCCCTGCAGTTTTTGAACAGGTTTAAATTTAAGAACCAGCGTTTGACCCACTGGAGTTTGCTTTTGCAAGAGTACAATTTAGAAGTTAGGCATATTAAGGGGACTGATAACGTAATTGCTGATTGTTTATCCAGGGAGGGGTCAGGGTCTTGATTCGAAAATTTTGATCCAGGGCTCAAAATTTTCCCTTGGGGAAGGGCAGTGTTACGTTGTCCGCCTTTCCGTTCCCACGGATGCAGCCGTTACAGCTGGGCTAGGGGGATTATGCAGTATGTATCCGCGTCATTCGCGGAGTTTACATTAGCGAGTGCTACAAATTCTTTTGTTTCTTTCGTTCCCGCCACTGAGGGCAATTTTATTTTATACCATGCTGAGTATGCATTTGATTATTTTGATTGTCTTATGTGAGCTACCAGTATATTTAATGATGTTTTGCTTGCATTAGAAGTACCAATTCATTGTATAGAGAGAGAGAGGGGCACAAATATAAGTTCTTATTAATTAATTTGATTATGCGTTCGCGCTTTGCCGTGCACGAGCCTTGATCAGGTTCAGTCTCTTCCCAGCTAGCTTCCGTATCGTGCGTGTGTGCACAGTCTCTCTCTCCCCAGTCATTTTTTTTTCTGCCGAGCTGGCGTTTTCATTTAAGTTTATTTTTATTCTTTTGTTGCTGACTGAGGGAAGTAATTATTTTATTTTGTTTTTGTAACCGTGTTGTCTTTGGAGGGCCAGTTTGGCTCACCGTGGTCTTCTCGCTGCCTTTGTTAACGTTCCCCAACACACGTACATACACACACCCCTAACCCCTACACAGTTAATCCCATTTCTTTGCTCAAGGCTAGTGAGAACCATCGTGAGCTATTAACTGCGTTCCCCCCTTGGACACGGGTTAAGTAGAAGTCGTCACCACTGGAAGTAAGTGGGAGGTGTTCCTGTATACTGTCTCGGGCGGTATTGCTTCCGGTAGTGACGATAGTAGGCTAGATCTATAGGTAGGCTGTTCCGTTTTATTATCAAAGTACAGAGTGTTGCGTTCTTAAGTAAGTACTTTTCCGTTGCGCAGTTTTTCTCTAGTTTGCGGAGTGTCAGTGCCGGGGTCTGCGTTATTTTTGCAACGCAGTGGAGGCCGATCATCTAAGGCTGACTTGTCTTTTTGTAATAGCCCCGGGCTTTCGCCACCGTAACAGTGGCGACCTCGCATCAGGATATCCTAACAGTGCCTTTTTCTTGCTAGGATATCGTTACCTTGGCGTTCTCTGTGCTTTGAGGTGAAGTTGATGTGTTTGTAGTTTCTCAGTCAGCATTAGTATTTCATTATTCAGTACTGCCATTGATTTGTCGCCATGGAGTCACGCGTGTCTACACCAGATCGCGTACGTGCTGAGTCACCTGTGTATATGGAACAACGAGAGGCACATAGCAAAGGTACTCCCCGTGTGAGCCCTGAGTTTGACTATGGTGCTGAGTTGCCTCGTTTTGCTACCCCACTATTACCATCTATGATGCCGCCGAGCCAGTTTAGAGCAGTTCCCCCGGGTATGTCTGGTGCTTTCCCTGGAGCTGTTCATTCCACTCCCATATACCCTGGAGTTTTGTCACCGGAGGCTCAGTTGCAGTTGGAGTTAAAAAAGATGAAGATGCAGCGTGCAAAAGAAGAGAGGGAGATGGAGATGCAGCGTGCAAGAGAGATGGAGTTGCAGCGTGAAAAAATGCGATTTGAGCTGAAGACTCGCTTGGAGGTGACTGCTAATAGACCAACTTCAGATACCCAAACCTCAGGCCGTGCAGAGGATTGGGAGAGTTGGTTCTCAAGGAGTCTAAAATTAGTGCCAGCATTTGATGAGTTGAAGGTGACAGAATGGTTTGTCAGGTTTGAGAAGGCTAGGGAGTTTGAGTGGCCAAGGCAGCGCTGGGTGGGGTTGGTATCTAATGTGCTGAAGGGAAAAGCCTTTGAAGTGTATAATAGGTTGAGCTCTGAGGATGTAGATGATTATGATGAATTTAAAACAGCCATCCTGAAGGCATATGAACTTAGACCAGAGGCTTATCGGTTGTTGTTCCGTGGTGCTCGGAAAAGGCCTGCTGACACCTATATGGCCTACGCCAGGTATCTGGAGGAGAGGTTAGACGAGTGGTTGCTGAGTGAGAGCGCCACTTCGTATAACGAGGTGCGTGAACTGCTTTTGATGGAATATTTTACCAACATGGCTGACAAAGAAATTGGTGTTAAAATTAGGGAGAAGAGATTCAAGACCGTGAAGGAAGCAGCGACGTGGGCTGATGACCGGGTGTTTGCCTTGCGGAGTATGGGGGTCAAGTACGCTAATTTTCAGTATTCCAGGGAGAGGACTGTGAGTGGCCCTGCCTGGGATAAATCTCCCGTGAATCAGTCCAAGGGAAGTTCAGAGGAGAAAAAGAATTCAGGGAGAAAGAGCCCTGTATCCAGTTCGAAGCTAGTTTGTTACTTTTGCAAACAGAGTGGGCACATCAAGCCTAACTGCCCTAAGTGGAAGGCCTCCCAAAATGCCAAACCAGTGGCACTAATTGTAGGTTCGAGTCAGGTGAACGAGAGGAGTTGGGAGAGTGGTAACGGTGAGGGAGAAGTCTGTGGAAAGCTGGAGTTCAGCCGGCTGTGCTCGCTGCCAGCTCAGGCTGAAAAGGTTACCCAACATGCTACGCCACCTCCGGATGAACTGCCTCAGAAATCGTCCCTAGACTGGTGTAAACCTTTTATATGTCACGGCACAGTGAAAATTCATGGGATCAGTTATCCAGTTACTGTGGTTCGTGATACCTGTGCACAACAGTCTGTGTGCAGAAACGTGACTGGAGGGCCTGTAAACTCAGGGAAGTATGTGCTGTGTAGAGGCATGAACTCAGATGAATACTATGATTATGTTCATGTGGAACTCGATTGCCCCATTGTTCAGGCTGCAGCTCAAGTAGCTGTTGCTGATGTAATGCCAGTAGAGGGGATTGATTTTCTGCTGGGGAACGACCTGGCTGGGGAGAAAGTATTTCCATCTCTTCCCCCACCAGTTGTTGTGGCAGAGAAGTGTTTTGACGCCCCAGAAATTGGTATTGAAGTTGATGCAGAAGTGGAAGCCATGTTCCCGGTCTGTGCAATTACAAGATCTATGGCACAGGTTGCAGCCCGGGAGGAAGAACTGGTGAAGTCACAGGTTCTTGGGGTCGACTGTGGTGAGGCAGGGCCACCAATGGAGGAACCTAGTGAGCAGAGTGTTGCTGTAGTGGGTGAGGAGAGTGGGAATGCGTGCATGGGCGCCGCCCCACTTCCCACTCAGGACACTAGAGGTGGTGTTGAGTGTGTCTGTGTGGAGACTGAACCCAGCCCATCGACTGAATTAGGAGAATTTCAGGACGCTGGGGTCGACTGTGGGGATGCAGGACCACCGTCAAACGCGCCTGAGGAACAGAGTGTCACTGTTGAGGGTAGAGGTGATGATGATGTCAGTGTGGAGTCTGACATTCCTCCCCCTGTCGAGTGTACTAGAGGTGACGCTGAGATTGATCGCCCTTCGCAATCCAGTGTCCCGACCAGTCCCTTATCTCAGTCCTCAGTAGAGCTGGCGGGTGTTGGGTCAGCAGAATTGAGGGTGAAGCAACAGGAGGATGTAACATTAAAGCCCTTGTTTGCTCGAGTAGGGGAAGAAAGAAGTATGGAGTGTGGTAAGGAGTTCCTGATTAAAGACAATGTTTTACATCGCCGATGGACGCCCACTGGCGCCACGGTGGATGGAGGAGTGGGTGAGTTAGTGCAGGTGGTGGTGCCTGTGCAGTATAGGGTGCCGTTAATACAGTTAGCACATGAGGGACCTTTAGCAGGTCACTTGGGAAACAGAAAGACAGTGCAGCGCTTAAGATATAACTTTTGGTGGCCAAGTATGCCGGGACAAGTTGCTGCGTACATCAAGAGCTGTCACACGTGTCAGATAGTGGGCAAGCCTAATCAAGTTCTTCCTGTGGCCCCTTTGACTCCCATTCCTGCAGTTGAACCTCCGTTTACCCGGGTAATCATTGATATCGTGGGCCCTTTACCTCCTACTTCTGCTGGAAACAAGTATTTGTTAACCATAATGGATGTTACAACGCGATACCCAGAGGCTATACCAATCAGAAGCATGCAGGCGAAGTCAGTAGTCAAGCAACTTATCCTGTTCTTTACTCATTTTGGCCTGCCCAAGGAGTTGCAGTCAGACCGTGGAGTGAATTTTACATCTAATTTGTTTAAGCAGACAATGACAGAGTTGGGCATCAAACACATTTTGTCCAGTGCCTACCATCCGCAGTCACAAGGTGCCCTGGAGAGGCATCATCAGACCTTAAAGACCATGCTGCGCAGCTTCTGCTATGATAGTGGAAAGGATTGGGGCTTAGCGGTACTCTTTGTTATGTTTGCAGTGAGAGAGGTACCAACTGAGTCGTTAGGGTTTTCACCCAATGAGTTAGTGTTTGGGCACAGAGTTCGTGGTCCCTTGGATGTGGTGCGAGAGGCCTGGAGTAACAACAAATCTGGCAACCAGGAATCCATGCTTGACTATGTCTGCCGCACTCGGGAGAGACTGCATTGCGCTTTAGAGCTTGCCCGTGACCATCTAATCGGGGCTCAAGTGAAAATGAAGGCTCATTACGATAAGGTCAGAAGTCGTGAGTTTAAGCAAGGAGATGAAGTTTTGGCACTGCTGCCCATGCAAGGAAAACCTCTGGCGGCTAGATTCAGTGGTCCTTATATTGTGAAGAAGAGAGTTGGGGAACTTGACTATCTAATTGTTACCCCAGATAGGCGGAAGAGTACTCAGTTGTGCCACATTAATATGTTGAAGCCATACTACCGCCCAGTTGATTCTCATTGTGGGATGACTGCTGATGTCTCTCACCTGGGATGTGAAGGACGGGGAAGGGAGGACGTGGCATCAAGGGAACGTGCTGTGGAGGGAGCTGTTGGTGCCGGTGATGTGAGTAGTGGACCAGGGTTACAGCCACAGTCCCTGGAAGGTGACTTTGGAGTGGACGTTGAGGGAACCAGGGATAAGAGCGCTCCTGTAGTTTTGGCGGTTGGTAGTGAGTTGGAGGAGCAGGAGGAAGTGCTTAGTCGTGGTGAGATGTTACCAGCTGACCTATGGGAGGGCAATGGTTATGCAGCTCTGGTGGAGAAATTGCGACACCTTGAGCCAGTAAAGCGAGAAGAGCTGTGCAACAGATTATGGAAACATCCGAAAGTTTTTGGAGATTCACCGGGATTGACAACTTGGGCTACTCATGACATTGACGTTGGGGATAGTAAGCCTGTAAAATTAGCTCCTTACCGCATCAACCCTATCAGACAGAAAGCTCTCGATAGTGAGATCAAGTATATGTTGGACCATGGATTGATCAAGAGGAGTTTCAGTGAGTGGAGTTCACTAGTTACCTTGCAGCCGAAGCCAGATGGGAAGGTTAGGTTGTGTGTGGACTTCCGGAAGGTTAACTCACTGTCTAAGACCGATGCTTATCCCTTGCCTCGGGTCGATGACTCTGTGGACAAGGTGGGAAATGCCACTTATATCACCAAACTTGACTTAGTAAAAGGATACTGGCAGGTCCCGCTGACGGAACGGGCTAAACAAGTGGCTAGCTTTGTTGTCAGTGGTGCAGTATATCAGTGCCAGGTGATGCCTTATGGATTGAAGAATGCTCCAGCCACTTTCCAGAGGCTTATGGATAAAGTGGTGGATGGCATACCCAATTGTGTCGTTTACATCGATGATGTCATTGTGTATGACACCAAGTGGGAGGAGCACCTTGATCATGTGGAAATGCTCATTAAGCGGTTGGAGGAAGCTGGCTTAGTAGTCAACTTAGACAAGTGCGAGTTCGTACGTGCTAAGGTCCAGTACCTTGGATTTGTTGTGGGACATGGGCAAGTGGCTCCACCTCGGGCTAAGGTGGATGCCATTTCCAACTTTGCAGCACCCCAGTGTCGCCGTGCCCTCCAGCGATTTTTGGGCATGATCGGCTATTACCGAAGATTCATTGGGAATTACTCCACAGTGCTTGCCCCTCTTACTGACTTATTGCGCAAGGATAAGAAGTGGCAGTGGACAGCCGAGTGTGAGCAAGCTTTTATTACGGTTAAGTCTCTGCTGTGCCACCACCCTATATTGCGTGCACCAGATTTTGACAAACCTTTTGTGCTGGCAGTTGATGCTAGCCGAGTAGGGGTAGGAGCAGTGTTGATGCAGCCAGATGAGGGCCAGGTTGAACATCCCATATCATACTTCTCAAAGAAGTTTAATAGAGCCCAGAAGAACTATTCCGTCATAGAGCAGGAGTTATTAGCGATTATCCTGGCCCTGCAACACTTTGCTGTCTACCTGCCCCCTTTTGGCCCTGTGATCAAGATTTATTCAGAATATCATCCCCTGCAGTTTTTGAACAGGTTTAAATTTAAGAACCAGCGTTTGACCCACTGGAGTTTGCTTTTGCAAGAGTACAATTTAGAAGTTAGGCATATTAAGGGGACTGATAACGTAATTGCTGATTGTTTATCCAGGGAGGGGTCAGGGTCTTGATTCGAAAATTTTGATCCAGGGCTCAAAATTTTCCCTTGGGGAAGGGCGTGTTACGTTGTCCGCCTTTCCATTCCCACGGATGCAGCCGTTACAGCTGGGCTAGGGGGATTATGCAGTATGTATCCGCGTCATTCGCGGAGTTTACATTAGCGAGTGCTACAAATTCTTTTGTTTCTTTCGTTCCCGCCACTGAGGGCAATTTTATTTTATACCATGCTGAGTATGCATTTGATTATTTTGATTGTCTTATGTGAGCTACCAGTATATTTAATGATGTTTTGCTTGCATTAGAAGTACCAATTCATTGTATAGAGAGAGAGAGGGGCACGAATATAAGTTCTTATTAATTAATTTGATTATGCGTTCGCGCTTTGCCGTGCACGAGCCTTGATCAGGTTCAGTCTCTTCCCAGCTAGCTTCCGTATCGTGCGTGTGTGCACAGTCTCTCTCTCCCCAGTCATTTTTTTTTCTGCCGAGCTGGCGTTTTCATTTAAGTTTATTTTTATTCTTTTGTTGCTGACTGAGGGAAGTAATTATTTTATTTTGTTTTTGTAACCGTGTTGTCTTTGGAGGGCCAGTTTGGCTCACCGTGGTCTCGCTGCCTTTGTTAACGTTCCCCAACACACGTACATACACACACACACCCCTAACCCCTACACAGTTAATCCCATCTCTTTGCTCAAGGCTAGTGAGAACCATCGTGAGCTATTAACTGCGTTCCCCCCTTGGACACGGGTTAAGTAGAAGTCGTCACCACTGGAAGTAAGTGGGAGGTGTTCCTGTATACTGTCTCGGGCGGTATTGCTTCCGGTAGTGACGATAGTAGGCTAGATCTATAGGTAGGCTGTTCCGTTTTATTATCAAGGTACAGAGTGTTGCGTTCTTAAGTAAGTACTTTTCCGTTGCGCAGTTTTTCTCTAGTTTGCGGAGTGTCAGTGCCGGGGTCTGCGTTATTTTTGCAACGCAGTGGAGGCCGATCGTCTAAGGCTGACTTGTTGTCTTTTTGTAATAGCCCCGGGCTGTCGCCACCGTAACAGTGGCGACCTCGCATCAGGATATCCTAACAGTGCCTTTTTCTTGCTAGGATATCGTTACCTTGGCGTTCTCTGTGCTTTGAGGTGAAGTTGATGTGTTTGTAGTTTCTCAGTCAGCATTAGTATTTCATTATTCAGTACTGCCATTGATTTGTCGCCATGGAGTCACGCGTGTCTACACCAGATCGCGTACGTGCTGAGTCACCTGTGTATATGGAACAACGAGAGGCACATAGCAAAGGTACTCCCCGTGTGAGCCCTGAGTTTGACTATGGTGCTGAGTTGCCTCGTTTTGCTACCCCACTATTACCATCTATGATGCCGCCGAGCCAGTTTAGAGCAGTTCCCCCGGGTATGTCTGGTGCTTTCCCTGGAGCTGTTCATTCCACTCCCATATACCCTGGAGTTTTGTCACCGGAGGCTCAGTTGCAGTTGGAGTTAAAAAAGATGGAGATGCAGCGTGCAAAAGAAGAGAGGGAGATGGAGATGCAGCGTGCAAGAGAGGAGATGGAGTTGCAGCGTGAAAAAATGCGATTTGAGCTGGAGAAGACTCGCTTGGAGGTGACTGCTAATAGACCAACTTCAGATACCCAAACCTCAGGCCGTGCAGAGGATTGGGAGAGTTGGTTCTCAAGGAGTCTAAAATTAGTGCCAGCATTTGATGAGTTGAAGGTGACAGAATGGTTTGTCAGGTTTGAGAAGAAGGCTAGGGAGTTTGAGTGGCCAAGGCAGCGCTGGGTGGGGTTGGTATCTAATGTGCTGAAGGGAAAAGCCTTTGAAGTGTATAATAGGTTGAGCTCTGAGGATGTAGATGATTATGATGAATTTAAAACAGCCATCCTGAAGGCATATGAACTTAGACCAGAGGCTTATCGGTTGTTGTTCCGTGGTGCTCGGAAAAGGCCTGCTGACACCTATATGGCCTACGCCAGGTATCTGGAGGAGAGGTTAGACGAGTGGTTGCTGAGTGAGAGCGCCACTTCGTATAACGAGGTGCGTGAACTGCTTTTGATGGAATATTTTACCAACATGGCTGACAAAGAAATTGGTGTTAAAATTAGGGAGAAGAGATTCAAGACCGTGAAGGAAGCAGCGACGTGGGCTGATGACCGGGTGTTTGCCTTGCGGAGTATGGGGGTCAAGTACGCTAATTTTCAGTATTCCAGGGAGAGGACTGTGAGTGGCCCTGCCTGGGATAAATCTCCCGTGAATCAGTCCAAGGGAAGTTCAGAGGAGAAAAAGAATTCAGGGAGAAAGAGCCCTGTATCCAGTTCGAAGCTAGTTTGTTACTTTTGCAAACAGAGTGGGCACATCAAGCCTAACTGCCCTAAGTGGAAGGCCTCCCCAAAATGCCAAACCAGTGGCACTAATTGTAGGTTCGAGTCAGGTGAACGAGAGGAGTTGGGAGAGTGGTAACGGTGAGGGAGAAGTCTGTGGAAAGCTGGAGTTCAGCCGGCTGTGCTCGCTGCCAGCTCAGGCTGAAAAGGTTACCCAACATGCTACGCCACCTCCGGATGAACTGCCTCAGAAATCGTCCCTAGACTGGTGTAAACCTTTTATATGTCACGGCACAGTGAAAATTCATGGGATCAGTTATCCAGTTACTGTGGCTCGTGATACCTGTGCACAACAGTCTGTGTGCAGAAACGTGACTGGAGGGCCTGTAAACTCAGGGAAGTATGTGCTGTGTAGAGGCATGAACTCAGATGAATACTATGATTATGTTCATGTGGAACTCGATTGCCCCATTGTTCAGGCTGCAGCTCAAGTAGCTGTTGCTGATGTAATGCCAGTAGAGGGGATTGATTTTCTGCTGGGGAACGACCTGGCTGGGGAGAAAGTATTTCCATCTCTTCCCCCACCAGTTGTTGTGGCAGAGAAGTGTTTTGACGCCCCAGAAATTGGTATTGAAGTTGATGCAGAAGTGGAAGCCATGTTCCCGGTCTGTGCAATTACAAGATCTATGGCACAGGTTGCAGCCCGGGAGGAAGAACTGGTGAAGTCACAGGTTCTTGGGGTCGACTGTGGTGAGGCAGGGCCACCAATGGAGGAACCTAGTGAGCAGAGTGTTGCTGTAGTGGGTGAGGAGAGTGGGAATGCGTGCATGGGCGCCGCCCCACTTCCCACTCAGGACACTAGAGGTGGTGTTGAGTGTGTCTGTGTGGAGACTGAACCCAGCCCATCGACTGAATTAGAATTTCAGGACGCTGGGGTCGACTGCGGGGATGCAGGACCACCGTCAAACGCGCCTGAGGAACAGAGTGTCACTGTTGAGGGTAGAGGTGATGATGATGTCAGTGTGGAGTCTGACATTCCTCCCCCTGTCGAGTGTACTAGAGGTGACGCTGAGATTGATCGCCCTTCGCAATCCAGTGTCCCGACCAGTCCCTTATCTCAGTCCTCAGTAGAGCTGGCGGGTGTTGGGCCAGCAGAATTGAGGGTGAAGCAACAGGAGGATGTAACATTAAAGCCCTTGTTTGCTCGAGTAGGGGAAGAAAGAAGTATGGAGTGTGGTAAGGAGTTCCTGATTAAAGACAATGTTTTACATCGCCGATGGACGCCCACTGGCGCCACGGTGGATGGAGGAGTGGGTGAGTTAGTGCAGGTGGTGGTGCCTGTGCAGTATAGGGTGCCGTTAATACAGTTAGCACATGAGGGACCTTTAGCAGGTCACTTGGGAAACAGAAAGACAGTGCAGCGCTTAAGATATAACTTTTGGTGGCCAAGTATGCCGGGACAAGTTGCTGCGTACATCAAGAGCTGTCACACGTGTCAGATAGTGGGCAAGCCTAATCAAGTTCTTCCTGTGGCCCCTTTGACTCCCATTCCTGCAGTTGAACCTCCGTTTACCCGGGTAATCATTGATATCGTGGGCCCTTTACCTCCTACTTCTGCTGGAAACAAGTATTTGTTAACCATAATGGATGTTACAACGCGATACCCAGAGGCTATACCAATCAGAAGCATGCAGGCGAAGTCAGTAGTCAAGCAACTTATCCTGTTCTTTACTCATTTTGGCCTGCCCAAGGAGTTGCAGTCAGACCGTGGAGTGAATTTTACATCTAATTTGTTTAAGCAGACAATGACAGAGTTGGGCATCAAACACATTTTGTCCAGTGCCTGCCATCCACAGTCACAAGGTGCCCTGGAGAGGCATCATCAGACCTTAAAGACCATGCTGCGCAGCTTCTGCTATGATAGTGGAAAGGATTGGGGCTTAGCGGTACCCTTTGTTATGTTTGCAGTGAGAGAGGTACCAACTGAGTCGTTAGGGTTTTCACCCAATGAGTTAGTGTTTGGGCACAGAGTTCGTGGTCCCTTGGATGTGGTGCGAGAGGCCTGGAGTAACAACAAATCTGGCAACCAGGAATCCATGCTTGACTATGTCTGCCGCACTCGGGAGAGACTGCATTGCGCTTTAGAGCTTGCCCGTGACCATCTAATCGGGGCTCAAGCGAAAATGAAGGCTCATTACGATAAGGTCAGAAGTCGTGAGTTTAAGCAAGGAGATGAAGTTTTGGCACTGCTGCCCATGCAAGGAAAACCTCTGGCGGCTAGATTCAGTGGTCCTTATATTGTGAAGAAGAGAGTTGGGGAACTTGACTATCTAATTGTTACCCCAGATAGGCGGAAGAGTACTCAGTTGTGCCACATTAATATGTTGAAGCCATACTACCGCCCAGTTGATTCTCATTGTGGGATGACTGCTGATGTCTCTCACCTGGGATGTGAAGGACGGGGAAGGGAGGACGTGGCATCAAGGGAACGTGCTGTGGAGGGAGCTGTTGGTGCCGGTGATGTGAGTAGTGGACCAGGGTTACAGCCACAGTCCCTGGAAGGTGACTTTGGAGTGGACGTTGAGGGAACCAGGGATAAGAGCGCTCCTGTAGTTTTGGCGGTTGGTAGTGAGTTGGAGGAGCAGGAAGAAGTGCTTAGTCGTGGTGAGATGTTACCAGCTGACCTATGGGAGGGCAATGGTTATGCAGCTCTGGTGGAGAAATTGCGACACCTTGAGCCAGTAAAGCGAGAAGAGCTGTGCAACAGATTATGGAAACATCCGAAAGTTTTTGGAGATTCACCGGGATTGACAACTTGGGCTACTCATGACATTGACGTTGGGGATAGTAAGCCTGTAAAATTAGCTCCTTACCGCATCAACCCTATCAGACAGAAAGCTCTCGATAGTGAGATCAAGTATATGTTGGACCATGGATTGATCAAGAGGAGTTTCAGTGAGTGGAGTTCACCAGTTACCTTGCAGCCGAAGCCAGATGGGAAGGTTAGGTTGTGTGTGGACTTCCGGAAGGTTAACTCACTGTCTAAGACCGATGCTTATCCCTTGCCTCGGGTCGATGACTCTGTGGACAAGGTGGGAAATGCCACTTATATCACCAAACTTGACTTAGTAAAAGGATACTGGCAGGTCCCGCTGACGGAACGGGCTAAACAAGTGGCTAGCTTTGTTGTCAGTGGTGCAGTATATCAGTGCCAGGTGATGCCTTATGGATTGAAGAATGCTCCAGCCACTTTCCAGAGGCTTATGGATAAAGTGGTGGATGGCATACCCAATTGTGTCGTTTACATCGATGATGTCATTGTGTATGACACCAAGTGGGAGGAGCACCTTGATCATGTGGAAATGCTCATTAAGCGGTTGGAGGAAGCTGGCTTAGTAGTCAACTTAGACAAGTGCGAGTTCGTACGTGCTAAGGTCCAGTACCTTGGATTTGTTGTGGGACATGGGCAAGTGGCTCCACCTCGGGCTAAGGTGGATGCCATTTCCAACTTTGCAGCACCCCAGTGTCGCCGTGCCCTCCAGCGATTTTTGGGCATGATCGGCTATTACCGAAGATTCATTGGGAATTACTCCACAGTGCTTGCCCCTCTTACTGACTTATTGCGCAAGGATAAGAAGTGGCAGTGGACAGCCGAGTGTGAGCAAGCTTTTATTACGGTTAAGTCTCTGCTGTGCCACCACCCTATATTGCGTGCACCAGATTTTGACAAACCTTTTGTGCTGGCAGTTGATGCTAGCCGAGTAGGGGTAGGAGCAGTGTTGATGCAGCCAGATGAGGGCCAGGTTGAACATCCCATATCATACTTCTCAAAGAAGTTTAATAGAGCCCAGAAGAACTATTCCGTCATAGAGCAGGAGTTATTAGCGATTATCCTGGCCCTGCAACACTTTGCTGTCTACCTGCCCCCTTTTGGCCCTGTGATCAAGATTTATTCAGACCATCATCCCCTGCAGTTTTTGAACAGGTTTAAATTTAAGAACCAGCGTTTGACCCACTGGAGTTTGCTTTTGCAAGAGTACAATTTAGAAGTTAGGCATATTAAGGGGACTGATAACGTAATTGCTGATTGTTTATCCAGGGAGGGGTCAGGGTCTTGATTCGAAAATTTTGATCCAGGGCTCAAAATTTTCCCTTGGGGAAGGGCGTGTTACGTTGTCCGCCTTTCCGTTCCCACGGATGCAGCCGTTACAGCTGGGCTAGGGGGATTATGCAGTATGTATCCGCGTCATTCGCGGAGTTTACATTAGCGAGTGCTACAAATTCTTTTGTTTCTTTCGTTCCCGCCACTGAGGGCAATTTTATTTTATACCATGCTGAGTATGCATTTGATTATTTTGATTGTCTTATGTGAGCTACCAGTATATTTAATGATGTTTTGCTTGCATTAGAAGTACCAATTCATTGTATAGAGAGAGAGAGGGGCACGAATATAAGTTCTTATTAATTAATTTGATTATGCGTTCGCGCTTTGCCGTGCACGAGCCTTGATCAGGTTCAGTCTCTTCCCAGCTAGCTTCCGTATCGTGCGTGTGTGCACACTCTCTCCCCAGTCATTTTTTTTCTGCCGAGCTGGCGTTTTCATTTAAGTTTATTTTTATTCTTTTGTTGCTGACTGAGGGAAGTAATTATTTTATTTTGTTTTTGTAACCGTGTTGTCTTTGGAGGGCCAGTTTGGCTCACCGTGGTCTTCTCGCTGCCTTTGTTAACGTTCCCCAACACACGTACATACACACACACACCCCTAACCCCTACACAGTTAATCCCATCTCTTTGCTCAAGGCTAGTGAGAACCATCGTGAGCTATTAACTGCGTTCCCCCTTGGACACGGGTTAAGTAGAAGTCGTCACCACTGGAAGTAAGTGGGAGGTGTTCCTGTATACTGTCTCGGGCGGTATTACTTCCGGTAGTGACGATAGTAGGCTAGATCTATAGGTAGGCTGTTCCGTTTTATTATCAAAGTACAGAGTGTTGCGTTCTTAAGTAAGTACTTTTCCGTTGCGCAGTTTTTCTCTAGTTTGCGGAGTGTCAGTGCCGGGGTCTGCGTTATTTTTTGCAACGCAGTGGAGGCCGATCATCTAAGGCTGACTTGTTGTCTTTTTTGTGATAGCCCCGGGCTGGCGCCACCGTAACAATATATATATATATATATATATATATATATATATATATATATACTCAGCAGTTTGAGTATCCGCTGCAGGCCCGGCCTATCCCGACCGAAGTGGGGACGCGTACAGCCAATGTATCACCATCAAATGGCTTAGGCTGTCTGGTAGAGAGTGTATGTAGGGTGAGAAGTGCTTGTAAGTGTAACTATAGTGCTGAAGTGACTTTGGATATATATATATATATATATATATATATATATATATATATATATATATATATATACGCACACACACACACACATGTACAGTATATATATATATATATATATATATATACAGTATATATATATATATATATATATATATATACTGTGTGTATTTTGCACCAACTTTTCCCAAGAAAATGAGACTGTAGTAGCTGGAACATCTAGGTTCACAACTGTACTACTGGATGAAGAGACATGGGGAAAAGTTCTATCCACTAATCTGATCAACCCGAGAACCAAACTCGGGTCCTTGCAGTTGCAAGCTGGACGTATTAACCAAAGAACCACCAACTTAACTCCTATTAAGTGAATGTACTACAAGGTGAAGATAACATGATACGAGGTGTCGCTTTCATTTCCAGAATCTCTGTTGATTATGATCTGACATCAAATGATAATGATGATCTAAAATCTCAATTTGTGATTCTGGGTGAATTTGCAGCTATCACAGTAATAGTCATATGATATCAAATTCAAACCAATTGCGAGAATTAAGTTCCCCTATTTCTGTCGTTAAATATAATGGTCACAGTGATTTTTATCTCTGAACATCTTACTGAATGTCATATTTGTCTTTCCGAAAAAGAAAAAAAAAACAGACAAAAGTCGTTATAATGAAATGGCAGCAGAAAATGTAGTGTTTAGTTGCAGAATGATCTGGGTCTGATGACAAACCCTAGAACAGCGGTTCTCAAACTTTTTAGACTCAATTTGGAATATTTCAAGACTTCGCGACCCACAGGGTAAGAGAGAGAGAGAGAGAGAGAGAGAGAGAGAGAGAGAGAGAGAGAGAGAGAGAGAGAGAGAGACAGACAGACAGAGAGGGAGTAACCGGTATATAGCCTATCGTAGTTATTATGAATATGCTAATTGTGTAATATGGATAATTACAGTTTCAATCAAATAAAATACACTGAAAGCATTAGGCTTATTCTATGTCCCTGCCATCCCTCAATATTTCTCTCGCGACCCACCTTTGGGTCGCGACCCATAGTTTGAGAATCACTGCCCTACAAGAAGAGGAAAACGAGAAAATAATAATCATAATAATGGAAAAGAAAAAGAAGCCCTACTCAGATAACAGTAGCAGGAGGACCCTCGAAGAAAAAGAAAGACAGAAAAAGACCATGGAAAAAGCCCCCAACTCACATATCAACATCACAGGACGTCCCATGCCTACTGACGAACTCTGGAAGGGGCAGGGATACAAGGTCATGCTGGAGGGCGGGGCAGTTAACCAGGGTGCATGTTCCTTCTACACCACGGTACCCGATGCAGGGGTCTGTTGGCACACAGAGAGGAAATTTATATGCTTTGCTGCTGGTTTTATTTGTAGGGTCAGAAGTACTGATGGGTTGATAGCTAGATGGACAGAATGAACAACGAACTGACAGACCAACAGGTAGGTAGGTAGGTAAGTAGATAGGTAGGTGGGTGGGTAGGTAGGTAGTAGGTAGGTAGGTAGATAGATGGATAATCAGATAGACAGACAAAAAGATAGTTAGATGGACAGAGACATAAAGACAGATAAACAGACTGACTAGTAGTAGCAGCAGTAGTTGTAGCCCAAGATCCATGTGAATGTGAACTCAGTGAACTACAACCCACCATCCTCCTTTTAGGGAATAAGGGGTGAAATAAGGGACGTTTGCATGGCAGCTCCACTGTTCAGTCATACCGATGCCAACACATGAAGGCATCCCTCTCCATCACTACATAGACAGACAGCTAATTTGACTGGAGGATAACACGATAATAGGCCCCTTCTTAACCGCACTGCCCGATACAAAAATATATATTCGTCTCTGCAGCTGACATACAGAATTATGATTTATGTGGATTTGGAGGTGAATTTATTGGCGGATGATCTGATTGACTGACTGGTACTTAGGATCGTATTTTAAGTGGATTTGGGTATCTCGCAACACCTCTTCCTTGGCGATTCATTCTGCACATTAAACCCCATTATCCTAAAATGTTGCTAATGCAAACTATGTCGATATTAAAAGCATATAGAAGAATATTGTCATAGATAAAATAAATAGCTAAGGAAAAGGTGTTACGAAGCGTCCTATGTCATTTTGAAAATTTGGTGTGTTTTTTGTACCCATCCATGAGTGGAACTATGATGAACAATAAATAAAGAACTATAGCACAATTAAAGGATAAATACTGACATTTCATCCCATGTAGTAGTGAGATACTGGATAATGATCATGATCATGATGATGATGATAGTAATAGCGATGATGGAGATGACCGTAATGAGGATGGTAATGGTGATAATTGGGTGACGATGCCAACGGTGGTGAAATCAGTGACAGTGATGATGAATGAGGGTGCTGCCAGTGATGGCGATGATGGTGAGTGATGATGTGATGAATGATAATGATGATGAGAAACAGTAAAGATGGTGTCGATGACGGTGCTGGTGATAATAATGATGAAAACTGTAGGTAAAGAAGGTGAAGATGACGGTGCTGGTGATAATGATGATGAAAATGGCAATGTAGATGACAACAAGTTCAACAACGATGATAATGACAACAGTGATAATGATGATACAAGGGAATTCTATGAAGATATGACTCACCTCCAAGATAACCTAGAGCAGCAGTCTTCTGGGCAAGTGTGGAGGAGGTACACCACCACCACCACACCACCATCCACACCACGCTGTTGAACCGAAAGAGGGGAAAGCAAGATGAGAGGAAATTAGCGTTAAATAATGGTAACACATAACACACATAACACATAATCTATAGATATATACTTCAGAAAAAAAACCTTTGTTAAATACATACATACGCACATACGATGGGACGGGAAAGTGATGAAATTAGTGTTGCATATGATATAAACATACATAATTACACATATCCATGTATACTACATTCATACATACAATGGTGACAAAGTGTATGGCATGTAGGAGGACTACTGGGCCTGGGGAGCAGGCTGTGAAGCCGGCAGTATGCCCAGAGTCGGCCACGAAAAAAAAAAAAAAAAAAAGGGATGGGCAGAAGAAATTAGTGTTAATATGAGACACATAACACATTAATAAATTTGAGGGAAACAAAGCAAAGTAGTGTTATATAATGATACATATTATATGTTCATACATAGGCTGAGGCAGAGAAATGAAAGTGAGTTTTATACAATGATACACAATATTCATTCATACATACATACTTAAGATGGGAGGAAAGGGGAGGAAGGAGTACAGTACTGAATAAGGGGATAAGGGAGAGGGAAGGGGGAAGGTGAAAAATAATGACCTAAAGGAGGAAGGATGGGAAGGAAGGGGCAAGGGGGGAGAAATTAGGTGAAACTGATAACACACGTAAGACAGGGGAAGGGATGCTCAACCCCTTCAGTACAAAAAGTTTTTTTTTACATTCTTGCTATTAACTTACTTTATTGAGCTTGAGATATTTTCCTAACTGTAAGGGATAGATAACTGCGATTAGTATTCCCTTCAACACTAGATATCTTTTCTAAGTTAAATATAAATGATAGGAAATAGAAACAATGGGGGGGGGGTTATATCACAGAATATCGGAAGGAAGGAATATGAGAGAATGCAGTGATTATTATTATTATTATTAGTAGTAGTAGTAGTAGTAGTAGCAGCAGCAGCAGTAACAACAACAACAACAACAACAACAATAATCATAATAATAATAATAATAATAATAATGATAAAATAACAAATAAAAATAATACGTGAGGCGGGAGAGGTAGGAGGAAGTTAAACAGCACTGAATAAAGGGAACGATAGGGAAAGGTAGTGAAAAATACTGATCAATAATTATATACGTACCCGAGGGAGGGGGAGGGGTAGAGTGAATGAGCAAAGAATAAAGGGAAGAGGAAAGGAAGATGGGAAAAGGGAAAAGCGATGAGTAAATCTGATACAGAGAAGGTGAGGAGAGTGACATCAATACTGAAACGAGAGAGAGAGAGAGAGAGAGAGAGAGAGAGAGAGAGAGAGAGAGAGAACATAATATTAGAGATGGGCGCAGTGAAACAGTAAGAAAAAAAATGAGGGGGGGGGAGCGAATGTGAAAAACTGTTAGATATACAAAACAGCAAATATTACATTCTGTACATACAACTACACACACAGCTGACATGCGTTATATTGGTGTGCATTAAAATATTCCTAAAAGTAGCGGGAAATCATGTCTGTTTCATGACTTAGATGATATAATGAAAGTCTACAGTCTGGTTTCCTCAAAGTTAAATGAGACTGGGGATTACACGACTTAAATGCAAAAATATTTCCTTTTAATAAAGTGGTTAATCCTTTCATGATCCACCAACACCATGACCTGCGAGCAAATCTAATTTTGACCTAATCATAGTCACTTTTTTATCGATTCACCTGGCCTGCGCAGTACTCTTACAGTATTTTCCCCTATCATACTTACTCCCATAATGCCTGCTCTATTCTAAGTCCTAATCATTTAACCACTTACAGTAACGAGAAATTATAACTACACGACTTGCACAATGATCAGGCGAGGATAGAAGTCGAGCCGGGACTGTTGTATTTCAATTTACAACAGACACAATTTAAATGTGTGCATACATTTTCTATTTGAACAGTTCACAACATCTACACACCAACCTTGGTCGAGGAGAGGCCATGCTAACATCCACTTGTTTAGGATTGAAAGCGACAAAGTGTGGTTTAAGAGACAGCAGTGTTGGACAGTGGTGGCAGTGAGGCAGAGTGGGCCGGAGATCCGAGATTCAGAGAATGAGGCTGGCGGGCAGGCAGGGGTGAGAATTTCCCATCCAGACTCAGGCTTGCCACACCTCACTCACTATCGTTTCTCACACAAAATTTCTCTACGTGCATGTTGCAAATTATATACAGCATTTTCCATCAGGCGTAGGCGAGTTCAAACACAATCTAAAGTATGCCTTAGCCTAAAGCTGCATACCAGGGAGATCTTGATATTACCGGAGGTTTAAGTAGGAAGTAATGCACGTACTGGCAACTGCAAACCTCCGGTCAACACCTCCGTCACACGTCTCTACGATTTCAATTTTTCCTTCTAAATGTTCCGTATAATATTTTCAAACGAATAAGACGGGTTTAGAGATGGTCTAAAGCATGCCTTAGCTCATAATGTACGCATAGATGCCTCAAGTGTTGGCATCTGCGCGCTTCACCTATGACGTCACAAGGTGTTGTGTGGACACGCAGGAAATCCCAATTCAAGGTGACCTGAGATACTCTACCTTTCTTACTCTGGTTAACGCTAGACGACTTTACTCCTCTGCAATGCCTCACAAGGTAAAAAGGTTACGATAACTCTCAATAGACACCTCTCTCTCAATCCCGCGACTCCATTCTGCTACCTCCGGTTGATTTTATTCACTTGAAAGGTGACTTCGTGCTGTGGATAATCTAATGAAGGCTTTCTATCTAGCCCCTCTGGTTCGAAAAGTCTCTTCTGAGCTGCGAAGGAAGGAATAATGAAGAATTAGCACAAGGCCATAATGCAGCTATGGTAGCCAATTGTAGGAGTAAACGGACAATAAAGGCTGGATGAAACAGAAATATAAAGGTGAGAGGTAAAACAGAAGAGCAGAAGGGGATAGCAAGGAGAGAAAGACTGGAGACAAAAAGGCCCCTTTTCACCTCTCACGACAAGCAGGGATACTGGGGAAGTATTCTTCCCTTCCCTCCTCCCCAGGGGGCTCATGAGCAACGAAAAGAATCAGAATACAGTAAGAAATGTAAAATACGTCTAATGATTGTATGTTTAATACCTTCGATCCTGGAGTGGAAAGCACACTCCCCATTTTTTGCGATAATTTCGTGTAGGACGAAAATGGAACCTGTATGACCTTCGTATATGGCAGCTGGGTGTACAGTATTATGTACTTTGAGATGCAGGTTGACTGTACGTAAGGGCCAAAGGTGTTCCATAAATGACCCTTGCAAGTTGGGGTTTTGCACTCCAGTTTGTGATTTAAGTTTTAAGCATACGACCTTCAGGGATAACCACGACGGTCTTTCCTGAGCTAAATAAAGTCGTCTAGTGTTGACCAGGTAAACTAGAGAAGTAGTCATTGCATTATTCAGAGATATTAATAGCGCTTATCTCTTCAACATGGGTGGCGTTTTCATCGGAATAGAACTGTCTGGCAGGGACAAAACTAAAATAAAACCCCGTCATGTACAGACTAAGTTCTTGTATAGTTTTCCGTATATTTTATTCTTGTTGCCACCAGACGATCATCTTCAGCTGAGTAAAGGCCTCTCGAAGTGACAGGAAGATCCATTAACCTTATCAGTGCCTCTAGTTTTGAGAGAGAGAGAGAGAGAGAGAGAGAGAGAGAGAGAGAGACTAAATTACAAAACTCATCAGGTTCCACAAAAAATCACACAAATTTCATAACCTGCAGTCACTCACCGCTTCAGTACAAGGACGTCTGGTTTAATTTTGTTGTTTGTTCTTTTGCGGTTTTCTTTTCTCGCTCTCTGGACCCTACCTCACCCCATCTGTAGGTGGGAAAAGAGGACTGAATGATGATGATGATGATCTTATTTAACCTCGTTCGCAGTGAAACATTTTTCTTTAATCTCTTCGGTACAATGATGACTAAAATTTCTGAAGCCTATAATGGTGATGATGATGATGACGATGATGATGATGATGATGACGATTCTAAAATTCTGAGGGATGTTACGATGATGATAAAAATAATAATGAGCTTCTTTAACTTTGTTCGTAGTGAACAATTTTGATTAATCTCTTCGGTACAATAATTAAAATTCCTGAAGCATGCGGTGATGATGATGATGATGATGATGATGATGATGATGATATGTTGATGATGAAGATGACGATGGTATGTTGTTGTTGTTGATGATGATGACGATGACGATAATATGTAATGGTTGATGATGATGATGACTGACGAGGATATGTTGATGATGATGCAATGACGATGATATGTTATTTGCTGACGATGATGATGACAGAATATGTTGCCTTATGCCTGGATAATGGCTACTGTGTACCGTGGGATGCAAACTACCATATCCAAGACCGTATAAGCGTTCCGTAAACTATCATCATCATCATCCAGACCGTTCTCTGCACCTGAAGACTGGGTGAGGTTGTCGTTTTGTCAGCGAGTAAAATGAAAGGGTGAGAGACTACTAATCCCTGTCAACTCTTCCTTTTTACCCACACCCGCAGGGAATACGGGGCTGCTTGGTTACCACCCAGCGTAGTGTGTTTCTCGGCTACCAGAATTTCACGTGGCTTGATACTCTGTAGAATCACCTGCAGACAGAACTATATTGAGTGAATGGATGATAGCGCCCCAACCTACCACGAAAAGACCAGAGAGAGAGAGAGAGAGAGAGAGAGAGAGAGAGAGAATTACACAGACTAGTTTTAATATTGCGGGGTTACAAATACTCTCCAGATACCTCTCTAGATACGATTTTATTATTATTATTATTATTCCTGCCTTCAATCTGTGTGTGTGTGTGTGTGTGTGTGTGTGTGTGTGTGTGTGTGTGTGTGTATTATCTGTCCGTCTGCGTCTCTGTCTCATGTATCCCTGTGTGTGTATCTCTGCGAGTGTCTATACCTGTCAAGATTCTTACTTTTTTATAGTCTTAACCTAGAATCTCTGTCCTCTGGTGAAAAGTGCGATGATGATGATGATGATGATAACCATAATAATAATAATAATCTTAATCATCATCATCATCATCTTCATCACCTACTGCCAGACGCCACAATCCGTTAAGGGGAGGGGCACTAACCCCCTGCCAGCCCACTTGCAGACACGTAAGGAACACGTATGAGTTGGTTATATGGTTACTACCCACCGTTGTAAATGGTTTCCTGGCTTACAGGAAACCATTAGGCTTGTCACTCAATGTAAAGCCACCTGAAAAGGAAAGAAGAGCAATACGAGAGTGACAGGAAAGACAGGAGATATAGGAAGAAAGGAGGGCAGACAGAAAAAGAAGAATAAAGGTGAAGAATGAAGTAGGCAGCACTATATCTTGAGTGAATGATGGTCGCCACCATCTACCACCACCACAATAATAATAATAATAATAATAATAATAATAATAATAATAATAATAACAATAATAATAATATAAATGATGATGACTGTGACGGCAGTGGGTACTGATCATTAAGTCAAGTTCTATATGGAAGTCATGGATGAAAAAAAAAAAAAAGACCAATGGTTAAAAAAAAAGGAGGGGAAATATAGTAATCCAGCTTGTCGCTCTTGCGTTAACTACAAACAACTGGACGAACTTTACAACAAATTATTTACTTGGAACTTCTCTCCAGATTTCATTACATCTCTGTCTTGGCTGTTTGTTCTGCACATCAGCATTAATATTCTACAGCAAGATTATTGATATAAACTTTAGTAAAAAAAATCATTAGTAATATGCACGGCAATCTTAGAGATGTAAATCACGAAAAAAATCGCTGAAGAAGAGGTGTTACGAAGCCTTCAGTCCAGTAGTAGGAAAGCGAGATGGCGTAAGGGAGTATGGAGGAGGGGAAGGGGAGAGAGAGAGCACACTAACTGGTAGGGAAGATTAAAGTCCAAGCTATTTTTTTTTTTTTTAAGGACCAAAAACACCAACAACAAAGAATTCTCCAAAGATGGTAGCGAAGATTAACGTCCAAGTCTTCTTATATGAATAAAAGTATCCAACAACGAAGAAATAATTACGAGTTGCCACATATATCTGTCTTGTTTCCTTTACGGCATTAATGACAACGTTATTAATCACCAGCATTAGGACACAACTTCAACTTTCAGCACTTACCTGTCTATCTACTGCCCGACGTCGCATCCTGTGAAGGGTGGTCTTTCATTAATTACCTCAGCATCTTTCCGCAATAATGAAGAGAGTAATAACATACAAACATACCGTCTCTCTCTTACTCTAGGCAAGATCTAAAGACTAGTCTTCAGATCTTGACTCTATGGTCCGCTCTGAACAACGCCGGCAATTTGCTGGATGGTGATCGAGTGGAGGTGCCACTGAAAAATGCTTATGAGGGTAGTTTGTAAGCTTTTCATTCTTTAGATAAACCACAGGTCTGAAACACTTCAGTATTTTTCCAAACAGGGCGAATTTGTTAACTATAGGTATTAGGCAAGAAATAACGGTAATATGAAGGGATTATTCCCCCGAGCCAGATAGATCATATAGCCCTGCTAAGGTTACAGGAGAGCGCCACCCCTCCCAGCAAAGGAAGCTACCCAGGCGCGGCGCGACCTCTCGACCTCACAAACTTCAGTCATACGCTTTACCACTAAGCCACCCCGCTCCCCTCGGTAATATGAAAGTAGAGGCTCCTTAATCATACAGAATAAATAAACCCATTGTCCGGGATGCATATCCCCGGTCTATTGGAGTTCGGCAGCCTACCCCATTTATGTTAGGTTAGGGTAGATTAGAACACAATCTGTGAAGTACTTTTTGCCGGGAAATACACTGAGAAAAGTTAGATGAGAATCATGTGGTTAGTTTGTGAGGTACGACCCGAGCGTCACCCACGGTTCGTGTCTTGTGAAGGTGCCAAAATAGCAATAGACATCGGGAATATGCAAGGTAATGGGAATAAGAATATGAATCTGTGATTCCTTTACGTCTTTTTTTTTTGTTTAATTATCGTAGGTGATAAAAACTTACCGATTACTGAAAACTACTAAATAAAATGGAACTGTTTATTATGAGCCACCTTCCATGCTCCGTAGATGGAATATTAAGTAAAATTATAACATTAATAAAGCATCCTGCTCAGCAAGACATTACTAGTGACGTCACGAAAAACAACCTGGCAATATCTTCTTCTCCACCCCCTCCTCCCCCCTGCTGTTTCTTTTTGTCTTCACTTAGCAGTAGTTAGGTACACTGAGGGAAGACTGGAACACTGCAATAATTTATTACCTGACTTCATGGCCCTTGTTCATATTGATAGAGTTGTGAGTATTGGATTTTTTTTTTCCTGCATTGCCTTCTTAGTGTTTATTTCTATATTGCATATTGCAATGCGTGTTTTGATGTCTTAAGTGAGCCGAAAGACTGCAGAACACGGCCAAAATTAGCAATGTTACTGTGCAATTTTTTTTTCTATTGTTTATGCATTGTTTTCTTTGTGTTTAGGGTTATAATGCATATTGCAATGTGTAGTTTGATGTCTACAAACAACCGAAACACTGCAGAGCGCAGCCAAAACTGGGAGGGGTACTGTGCATATATAGGTTGGGTACAGATAGGGTATGGACACAGTAAAGTATATATATATATATATACAGTACCCTCGCTTCCATTACTATAGTTTTGTCGGACAGTACTACCATGCTGGACTAAATCCCACCTGGACAAACAACAGACCTTACGGGAAAAATGAATAATGTCAGACAAGCCTTGAAAAGGTACCCTCCAAATTCAACTTAACTACATTTTGACACAAGTAAGATTTTACCAACCATTAAGGTGAGTGCTGATGTGCTTGGGGGGAAGGGAGAGGGGTTTCCGAGGCTGTAGAAGGTCCTACTGACCCCCTGGAGGAAAGCCTTCAGGATCCTGAGAAGGTCTCTCTGCCTCAACCAATCTCTCATAGTCACACTATGACACATCGTCGTCGTCGTCATCATCAGGGGGAAGTGCTGCTGCTCGTGCCTGTTTTAGAGGTTCCTTCAAGGCTCTCCTCCCATCATTTCACGTTACTAGTCACGAGGAAGACGTACTGGACTGGTACGGCAGTACTAGGGAAACGTTCCTAAGTGTTATCCACCTTCCCTCGTGCGCACGGGTAGTAGTACTGGAAGCAGCATGTCAGTAGTAGAAAAGAACTCATCGGATTTGGCCCACTTTGCGCAGCCGATCAGTAGTAGCCCAACAAATCCGTACTACTGTAATAAATCATTATTACTATTTATTTTTCCGATCGTAATGGACACGAATAGTACTGGACAAACGCTTACTGGACACGAGGGTACTGTGTATATCTGTCTATCTATCTATCTATCTATCTATCTATCTATATATATATATATATATATATATACACACACACACACACACACACACACACGAGTGTTCGTGGGCCCTTCGGGCCCCTCGCACTTGCTCCTGCGGAGGGCTCTCGCGTTTATATGCTGTTCTAGTGTAACGTTGTCACTCGGATTTCGTGCTGCTAACCAATTGATCGTGTTATTTGCAGCTTCGGGAATGGAACCCAAGTTGTCCAAACGCAAGTCCGAAATACTTTAGTTGTACCTGTGGGCAAAAAATTCTACGGAGATCCTATGCCGGGCACGAGGAGCAGCGTTTTTTGGTCAAAATGTGATCACTCATTAAATATAGTAAAAGTTTTTCAATCGTGATGGGACCAAGTTTTTTCACATCAGTGAATTTTTTGCGATTTCTGTGCCAATTTTGGTGAGATTTGAATGTGTAGTTTCGGCTGCCCAATATACTCACACACACACACACACACACACACACACACACACACACACACACACACACACACACACACACACACACACACACACACACACATACACACACACACACACACACACACACACACACACACACACACACACGGCTACTGCTACAGTATATATATATATATATATATATATATATATATATATATATATATATATATATATATATATATATATATATATATATATATATATATACAGTAATCCCTCATTTATCCAGATATAATAGAGCCAAAGGCATGCCTGGGTAGTGGCAACATCCCGATAATGAGCACTATTCCCCTACCATACCCAAACCCTACCTACACCCAACATCCAACCTATACCTAACCTAGTGCCTGTGCTTGATTTGGCAGTGTTTTCCGGTCGTTCAGGCATATTTAAATATAAAAAAACACATAGGAATATCCAAAGTAATGCTAAACACAAAGAAAACCATGCAGAAAAACCACTGAAAACAAAAAAAACACCCTAGCTATATACTACTCAATGTACAGTACCCCTCCTTATTTTGGCTGTGCTTTCCTGTCATTCTGCCATATTTTGACATCAAAACATACATAGGATTTTCCAAAATAATTTTCAACACCAAGAAAACCATGCGAAAAAATACACTGAAAACCAAAATACACCCTACCTATACATTACTATATGTAGGCTACAATACCTCTTCTAATTTTGGCACTGTTATCAGGTGAGTCTGCCATATTTAGACATCAGAACACACATAGGAATATCCAGATTAATGCTAAACACCAAGAAAACCATGAAAAAAACACTAAAAAAAAAAAAAAACACCCTACCTATACACTTCTGTGTGTACAGTACCCCTCCTGATTTTGGCACTGTTTTCAGGTCATTCTGCCATAATTAGACCTCAAAACACACATAGGAATATCCAAAGTTATGCAATACACCAAGAAAACCATGAAAAAAACATTGAAAATAAAAAAAACACCCAACCTCTGCACTACTGTATGTACAGCATCCCTCCTAATTTTGACACTGTTTTCCTGTCATTCTGCGATATTTAGACATCAAAGCACACATAGGATTATCCATGTCAATGCTAAACATCAAGAAAACAATGCATAACCAACCAAAATCCACAAAAACCCTGAAGACGGTTTGAAAATCAGTTTCGTGTGATGGGTGATTGCTCCCGGGGCTCAAAAAAAAAAAAAAAAAAAAAAAAAAAAAAATCCGCGGCCAAATATGCCACCGAAAATTGGTTATATTGTATAAATTGTATGCCATTATCTTTTCTGGTGTTTATACTGTAAGCTAATAAAAACACATAAAACTGATAAGTAAAAGTACAGAAATGTAGTGAGAATAAAGTGTTCAGGAGTAAAACTTACCCTCATTTGCTTTCCACCATCTTAGTGCAAAATTTGGCAGCACCTTCCACGAGTTAAACATATGTCTAGGTGCAGAATTTCATGAGCTTTTTCGTGGATTCTGCAGAATTTTGATATGACAAATAGTAGTCGAATAAATCGCAAAAAACTTTGAAAACTCACTAGTCAGTGTCATCACCACGAAGGAGGGTAGTGACGGAGGGAGCAAGGGGAGATCCGGGAGGGTGTGGAGGAAGGACGGGAGTGGGGAAGAAATGAGGCTGTGGGCAGGATCCTCCTTCTGTCACGAGGCAGATGGTCTGTTACAAGGCCTAAAGAATACAACAGGTCAAACCGCGGCCGGACGAAAACTCGTCAATCTTCGCGCATGACGTCACGCGGCCAGCAGTGGTGCTGGCTCACTCAGTTCTCTTGAGGTCAAAGTGCTGTTCACAACTATTCAATACCTACTAATTGTGCAGTATGCGGGTGTTATGAAGATTCTGGAAAGAAGGTTAAGGGTGTCAGTTTCTTTAGATTACCAAGAAATGATGAGGTTCATCAAAAGTGGATACATTTGGGTAAGAGAAAAGACCTCTTTAATCCAGACATAGCCCAAGTATGCAGTCTTTGTTTTGGGCAAATAGCATTTAAAAGGTCACTCAAATATGAACTGCTGGACATACCAATACCTCTAAATCAAAGAAGACTAGAGGATG
The DNA here is from genome assembly GCF_032717465.1 of Coenobita brevimanus. NCBI lineage: Eukaryota > Metazoa > Arthropoda > Malacostraca > Decapoda > Coenobitidae > Coenobita > Coenobita brevimanus. Next base: position 11,355,165 of record NC_136999.1, read on the forward strand.
ATGCACTTCCAACCCTGATTTTACCAAATTCTAAATGCAAGCATGTGACTCACGACTTCGTGTTACTAAGAAGGAATATTTTTCAAAGACACTTCTCAACAGTTACCATGAAGGTATCAAAAGGGAGGACATATTCACTATATTTTTCTTGCAATAACTTCTATACAAATTTATCTATTTTCCTTTGTATTTATCTATCTATCCCTCCATCTAATATATACTGAATTTATATTGCATGAGGTTCGGAGGAACACCTCAATTACACCATCTCTCTCCATCTCTCTCTCTCTCTCTCTCTCTCTCTCTCTCTCTCTCTCTCTCTCTCTCTCATTATATATTGACATGTATGCAATGTTATGTAGACATATACGTGGATATACTGTATAGAAAATCGTATATATAAAGGGGGCTAATAAATATTCACTACATTTTTCTTGCGGTAACTATGCCATACAAGCCTTTCTATCTATCTGTCTATCTAATGTACACTGATTTTATACTGTATATATAGATATAATATACGCAAAGAACAGAGAAATACATACATACATACATACATAGGCTTATATAGAAAATTTATTGCAAGAAATACATTATAAAAATTCTTATATTGTATTCTTTAGGCCTTGGTCTGTTAGACACTGAGTGGCCATGCAGAAACACAACTCATGGTGACCAGGGAACTTTCGATGTTCAGTAGAGAGGCGGACGGTCTCTGTCACTGAATGTGTACTAGTGGCTTGTAGTCTGTGTTCGATGGTGGTGATGGCTGGGAAAGACTTCACCTGGCGGCTGCATGATATTGGACATTTGGTAGGGATGTGTATGGACGGTTTGACACCGCTTGCAGGTTACAGTCGTATTACTCGGGTGCTGGAGGTTCCTTGGGAGTGATTGGACGAACACGCAGCTTTGACCATTCAGTACAGAGGTGGATGGACAATTTAGCTCTGGTTGTGGGTTACAGACTACTTCCCGCTCATGGCTTGAGCCCAGTGGCCACGATACAGAATGTTTGAACGTGTCGGCTTACCGGCTGAAGTTCTCGGGGACTTTTACATCTGCACTAGCAAATAATACGGATAATGATTAGACAGAGCCAAAGTCCAGATTCCGGATAATGAACATGTCAAGATACTAGGCGTCCGGATACATGAGGGACTACTATATATATATATATATATATATATATATCCATATATCTATATCTATCTATCTATCTCTCTCTCTCTCTCTCTCTCTCTCTCTCTCTCTCTCTCTCTATATATATATATATATATATATATATATATATATATATATATATATATATATATATATATATATATAAAGGAGGCATCCAGAGCATGCAACCATTAGTGAATCTGGGCCCTGGTCTTCAAAACTAGCCCATCTGTATTTGATTTCCTGGGACGTAAATACATCACGTAGGTATACTACATGCCGTGCATAGAGTAATACATTACACATTCAAATCGGGATAACATTTCCTACACTGTTAACGTCTAATATATTATTGCCTCATTCATATTATATATAACATGATGAAGGTACAAAATTCATTTAGGTACCTTAAATTCACTAAGTTATCATTGAACGCCTGGCAGTGCAAAGTGACCAAAGCAATTTGAAACTCAGTGATGGGGCAACTGTACAAGTTGTCATAGGTGTACAAATTCACCGACTGAGTCTAAAACCATATTTAGATTCTTCTCAGCTTGAGCTTGGTTGTTGAGTTACAGCCAAAGTTCGCATTTCACTTGCTACAGTCACAAAATTCACTTGAAGAGTCTTGAAAATAATTACTACAGTAATCACTAGATTATCTGGACTCTTCATATCCGACATGCTCCATAGTCAGACATTCGACCATGGCTGTATTATCCATATACATATTTATTTGTCAGTATCTGAACACAATATTTCTGACATCGCCAGCTGGCAGCCTACAAATTGAAAAAATCAGTTCGGTGGCCGGCCGGCCTCTCTGGCCAAGTGCGGGTAATTGACCCTAACTCACAAGCTGAGCAAATATGGCAGTCCAGTTCCTCACCGAGCAGTCAAAGACCCCTGGCTGCCCGGATCACTCAAAGGCTACTGACCATGCTCAAGTAATACAGACCCTAACACACAAGCTGAGCAGATATGGCTGACCACCTCCTCACTGAATCGTCAAGGTCCCCTGGCCTCCTGGATCACTTTGAGCTAACGGCCGTGCGTGAATAATACAGACCCTAACCCACAAGCTGAGCAGTAATGGCTTTCTGCCTCACTGCCGAATGGTTAAAGTCGCCTGGCCCCCCTCCTAAGCCGAGCCACACGCTGGTAAAAGAATGTAACCCACCAGCTGAGTGGAAATGGCTGTCTGCTTCCTTACCGAATGGTCAGAGTCTCCTGGCCCCCATCTTGAGCTCAGCAGCATGCTGGTAAAAGAACGTAACCCACCAGCTGAGCAGAAATTGCCGTCTGCCTTCCTACCGAATAGTCAGAGTCGCCTGGCCAGTCAGTAGAGACATGGCATCACATCACTATGTTCAGTGGCAGTTACCACACGTCCCCACTCTTAGTTCAGCTCCAACGGATAGATAAAGAGGAGATTTCCGACATTTGTTAAGTGAATTACTAGTGATGAGCAGTACCAGTGATTATATTTAGTTATAACACCAATTAATTTGTTGGCCAGTATTGGTGGTATCGATTACCGATACTGATAGCTAAGTAGTTTCATAATTAATACCTTTTTAGTCCAACTAACTACCTAGAAATTTAATAAAATAACTCAATGGGCTCAGTCCGGGTTACAATAGTTATATGGTCACTATTTCAGGGGATCTTGAGCACCAAAACTGCCATTCAGTGCACTAATAAATCTTAACATCATCACTTTCTAATGACATAGTATTTTTGACAATACATTCTCAGTTAACTGGAAAGTCTATTTTAGTACTCATAGGCTGCTAATCGATACCTAGTCATCATTATCGATAACTAAGATAAACAGTTAGTATAAGAAATATCAATATTTTGGTATTGATGCAGCCACAACGAGTGATTACGTTAGTCACTAGACCACACGGGATTACTGAACACCAACTAGAGGCCAGCGGGTTGCAGCACTTGTCTGCCGTTCACTGGATGGCAAGTATTATACTTTATTAAAGCTCATTTTGCAACATTCATCCTCTTCATTTGTTTATTTGTGGATTTTTGCTTTTTATGCATTGTTTTCTTGGTGTCTTGCATTTTAGTGGATAATCCCATGTGTGTTTTTATGTCTATACAACAAAGACCGAAGAACACTGCCACACTTAGAAGGGGTACCGTACATAAAGGTAGGGTATTTGTGGATTTTTGTTGTTTATGCATTGTTTTCTTAGTGTCTAGTATTTTATTGGATATTCCCAAGTGTGCTTTGATGTCTAAATAACTGAAAGACCGAGGAACACTGCCACATTTAGGTGGGATGGTGTACATATAGGTTAGGTATGGGTAGGTCATTGGTGGTAGGATATTGCTTCGTATCTAGATACACTGATGGCTCTATTACGTTGGATAATCGAGTGACTACTTATATATCATAGTACCAACATTTTTTTATGCGGAAATTCATTAAATTATTTGGATATTACATGCTACCATAATTTTCTGTGGATATTAAAAAAATGGATATGATACTCCATACTACCATCATTTTCTAAGGAAATGTCTTTAAATGATTTGAATGTTACTTAGCACCGTCATTTTAAAAAATTTCTAACATTGTTAAATCATTACTTGCTGCCACCATTTTTTTTGTGGAAGTTTTTATTATTGACCACTTTTGTTCCTATGTACCATAATTTTTTGTTGAAAAATCAAGAATAGATCAAGATGTTAGTTATTACCATCAACTTTTGCTGGAATTTTATATATTTATATTGATATAATTCTAAATGGTTACCATAATTTTTTTGTGGAAGTTTTTAAAAATGGTTTGAATTTTACTCGGTAGGCTACCATCATTTTTTGTGAAGTTTTCATTACTGTCTAAATTTTAATTGCTACTACCTTTTTTTGAAGAAATTTTTAATATTGACCAAATTGTTGTTTTCTTCCATCATTTTTTGTTGAAAATATTAATATTGATCAAAATGCTACTTGCTGCGATTGATATGTGATGAAATATTGAATATTGATAAAATGCTTCTCGCTGCCATCAATATTTGTAGAATTCAAACAAAAATCTAGTGAAGGCATTCACGGGGTAGAATGCTGAATCGTGCCTGATGACCAAAGAGAAAACACTACAATATAATTAAAGATCTGCAGTTTTCCCTTTGGCCTTCGGGCATGATTCAACTTTCTACTCCATGGGCTCCTTCACTTGATTAAACATGACTTTTGTCTTTTTCTTACCGTATTCATTTTCAGTGCTATATAAAGTCTCTCTCTCTCTCTCTCTCTCTCTCTCTCTCTCTCTGTATACAGTATATGCAAGCATAATAATGGAAGACAAAAATCTTCAAAGGCAATGAACAGGATATAAAAAATAAAGACGAAAATCTTCAAAGGCAATGAACAGAAAATAAAATAAAGGATGTTATTGGGGATGTATATAAATCAACGAATATAATAAACTAATTTTCTGTGTAATGTAAAATAAAAAAGACAATAACACAGGTATATATACTATACATACAGTAAACTCTCAAGTATCTGTCATTGCAATATCTGGCCCAGTGCAATATCTGGCTCTTTTTGCTCGGCTCTATTAAAGAAATATCTAATGAAATTATGCAACATCTGGCGCCAACTGGGAAGCAACCGGCGGTTCTATGCAATATCCGGCAGCAAGACATATCATCCGGCTCAGATGTGGGAGCCAACCAACGCCCAGGAAAGCCCCACAAAATGCCAGCCAATAAGAACGGCCCACCTGGCACGCCGAGCCTACCCTTGCTCTTTCATTCACTCTAATGGATCTCATGCAGTGAGGACGTATCTACAATGTATGCGCTCTGCTCTTGTGACCATGCAGTGGCAAAACCCTAGTGCTGTGACTCATTCTGTGGCCTCCCATGCCTCGCTCGTTGTTGTTGCAAAGCTTGTGGCCTCAGTGCTTCATGTCCTAGTACTCTATCGTGATTCGGAAATTACTGTACACGTAATTACTGCCACTAGTCCACAGGGGATTAAGTTGGGATTAAGTGCATTCTACCGTACTACATCGTTTACAACTCTGCCATTCATTGATGGCGACACTAGGTGACTACGTAGTACACTATGTACTGCATTACTGTACTGTATCAATACTGTATTGTTGGAGGGTACTATGCAATATCTGGCGTTCTGCATGGGAGTTGGCTGAATTATGCTGGATAACTAAGAGTTTACTTATATATATATATATATATATATATATATATATATATATCCAGGGGCATGATCCCATTGCTACCTGGCGCATCCCCGGGTGGCGGATAGGGGAAGACCTTGTAGATATACAAGGTACCGTCTTATAAGGCGCGGACCATGGGATCCACTATAGATATATAGGGCATGGCAGAAAGTGTCATATCAGGAGTATGTTGTGAAGGAGATAAAATGGTCGTGTTAACTGGAGATTTCACTGGGACCTGCGCAAGTATTCAGAATTGCATAGGTTATGTGTTATGGCCATTGCTGATAGAAATAAAATCCAAATCTCCCCAGTGGGGTCAAGGTCATTGTAAAAAACAGTAGAAAGAGACTAGTGACTGCAGGACAGTTACAGAATTCTAATTCTACTTCTTCTTCTTTTTCTTATTTTTTTATGAAATGGAGGAGTAGGAGATGGAAAGGACAGGAAGAAGGAGTCCATACAAGAAGGTTGGAAAGGTAACAAGAGGATGAGAAAAAGGCAGAATATAAGAGAGAAGTGGAGGAGCGATTGAGTAAATATGGATTGGAGCAGATTGGGGACGTGGAAGGTGCGTGCAAGATATTCACAGAAGAAATCTGTGCAGTATGTGAGGTGGTTTCTGGGGTGACGAGAAGACCAAAGAGGGTGCAAGGAACAACATAGTACAATGAAGAGGTGAGACAGGCTGTGGCGCAAAAGAAGTAAGCATATAGTGAGAGGATGAGGAACAAGAGTATGGAGAAAGTTGAGAGACGGAAGAAAGAGTTATATGTAGATAGGACGAGAGAGATGAAAAGATTAGTAAGAGAAAGATGAGAGTGGATGAGGAATTTGGAAGGAATTTGAGTTTAAAGTGGTGAGAACGTAAGAAAATGTCCTGGAAAGAGGTAAAGAGAGTTAGACAGGGTGATAAGAAGTAAGTTGGGAAGTGAAAGATAAAAATGGTTGATTGCTAGTGGAGAAAGGAAAAAACTGAGCAGATGGAGAGAACACTTTAAGGAATTGTTGAACATGGAGAATGAAAGTAATGCACGTATGATAGGCCGGGGAATGGCTAGGAGAAGGAGGGATGTGAGAAGAGAGGACGAAATTAGTTGGATGGTAGTGGAAGCAGTGAAGAAAGTCAAAATGGGGAAAGCCCCAGGAATTGATGGAGTGTGTGGTGAAATGCTGAAGCATGGGGGACAGATAGTAGTAGAATGTGTCTGGAAGATGTACAGATTGGCTTGGGAGGACGCCAGAGTCCCGGAGGATTGGAAGTCAGGTATAATTATTCCTCTGTACAAAGGAAATGGGGAATAAGAAGTGTGTGGTAATCATAAGGGCATTTGTCGTCTTAGTGTAATAGGAAAAGTATATGGTAGGTTACTTACTGACAGAGTTAGGGAAATAACAGAGGAATTAGTTTGAGAAGAACAGTGAGGTTTTAAGATGAGAAGATGTTGTGTAGGTCAGTTAATCATTCTTAGGTCTTTGGTGGAAAAGTCTTTAGAGAAAGGAAAGAAGTTGTATGCAGCCTTCATGGATTTGGACAAAGTATATGACAGGGTGGATAGACAAGGAATCTGGAAGGTATTAAGAATATATGGAGTAAGTGGGAAGTTGTTGAATGTCGTGTAGAGTACGTATGAGGGTGCTAAAGCTGCAGTGCGAGTGGAAAGTGAACTGAGTGAATTTTTCTTTTTCAGTGTTGGATTGAAACAAGGATGTATCATGCATGTCCCCATGCTTGTTCAATCTGTATATGGATAGGGTTACAAAAGAGATACAGGGTAGGGCAATGGATGTTGTAGCAACCCTAATAAGAGAAGGCAGTGTTTGGAAACTCCCTGTACGGTTGTTTGCAGATAATTCTGTATTGTTAAGCGAAGACAAAGGGGAGCTGCAAGGCTTGGTGAATGAGTCTGGGGGAGTGTGTAAGAAACGGAATCTAAAGGTGAATGTAGGGAAGAGTAAAGTTATAGTATTCGAGGGAAATGAAGCCACTGAATGTACAGTCAGGCAGGATGAGGAGGAAATGGAAAATGTGAGTACATTTAAGTACTTGGTTAGTGTGATGAGTAAGAATGGAAGTTAGAGGCTGAAGTGCTTGAAACGGTACAACAGAGGAGAAAGGTTGTTGGTTCTTTGAAAGCTGTGATAAGGAACAGGGAAGTGAGCACGAAAGTAAAAAAAAGTCGCTGCATGACAGTATTGTGGTACCAACTCTAACGAATGGAAGTGAGGCTTGGGCCTTGTTGGAAGGACGAAAGTCAAGAGTGGGAGCAGTGGGAATGAGTTCTTTGAGAAGAGCATGTGGGGTTACGTGGAGAGACAGACTGACAAATGAGAAAGTGAAGGAGCATTGTGGTGTGGGTGTGGATGTGACAGAAAGCGTTAGGAGAAATACAGTGAGGTGGTTTGGCTATGTGAAGAGGATGGAGAGCGAGAAACTAACAAGGAGAGTGTATGCGAGTGAGGTGGAGGGGGAGGAGAGGGAGGGGGGCAGCCGAGGATGAGATAGGGGATGGAGTGGAGATGTATATGGGAGAGGGCTGTGTGAACTGGTAGTAAGGCAGTGAAATGGCGTTGGACAGGGTGACACGGAGGCGGTTTGTTTGTGGCCACCCCTTACAAATTGAGGCGTTTGGCAATAGATAGAATGACAGATTATTATTTTATCATTATTATTATTATTATTATTATTATTATTAGTTATTATTATTATTATTATTATTATGTTTTTTGTTTTTTTCAAATAACAGAACAGAGGAAGGAAACACAAATGAAAAGAAAGAAAATCCATACAGCAGGGTACTGGTGTCCTCCATTCATAAAAAGTCTTTAACAGTAGGACTTAGGACTTTTTTTTTAATTGCGATATTTCAAAGACTGTTTCGCCTGGAGTCTTGAAACTTGGTCAGCTTAGGCAGACGGCTGTCAGCTTTTTTTTTTTTTTTTTTTTTTGCCAAGCGTAGTGGCAATCCGTCAAACGGATCTCCAGATACTGTATTGTCCAGAGCACAGAAAAGTGTGTCAGCCATGCCATCTCAAGAACCCTTTATGCTAGGAAGCTAGAATTTTGCTACAATATAGGCTTAAGGCGAACGGAGTGCGGAAAGAAGTATTCTGAGATCGCCCGTGGTAAAAAAAAAAAAAAGAGACTTTTTCAGATATTCCGGATGTCACTTAATATTCTATGAAGTATTAAAGCAAGAGCCAGCAAACTTGGTGGACCTACAGACTGTGATGACCCAAGGTGACATGCACCAGACCAGTGACAACCTCAAGGTCTCTGTATGGCTCAGTTTCTAGTAGGCAAAGGCCGTGGGAAGTTTTTCTTTATCAAAATTGGCCATGGACAATTTTACGATGTTCTAGTTATTATTATTATTATTATTATTATTATTATTTTTATTATTATTATTAGTATTAGTATTACTTTTATACGTTTTCATCGGCTCATCTCTCTCTCTCTCTCTCTCTCTCTCTCTCTCTCTCTCTCTCTTTCTGTGTGTGTGTGTGTGTGAGAGAGAGAGAGAGAGAGAGAGAGAGAGAGAGAGAGAGAGAGAGAGAGAGAGAGAGAGAGAGAGAGAGAATAACTAAAGCATTTTTTTTAACCTGCTAACTTGGTAGAAAGATAGAAGAAAAGCCAAGGAGGATATATATCGCTTTTTATGACAATAGGTTAAAGGCCAAGGTCACAGGAAGGTCAAATATAAAATTAGCAACATTAACTTAAGGAGTTTTTAACCAAATTTTGCCAAAGTGATGAAGTGTTGAAGGTAAGACAAAAAGTGATTCAGTCTTGAAAAGAATCAGTCAAAGGACAAGGTCACACGGAAAGGACAAATTTCGACCCATATACAAGTAAATATGAGTGCTAACAAAATAATTCGAAAAAATTTGAACGGATTTCAGCCATATTTTATGGAAGGTTCGGAGGCGAGGTAAAGAGAAATTCTGTTGTTCCTGGGAGCAATAGGTCAAAGATCAAAGTCACAGAGTATGATCATCTTGAACAATTTTTATCCAGTTTTGACCAAACTTGTAGAAAGGCTGAGAAGAAGACAAACAAAAGGATTCAGTTTCGAGAACACTCAGTCTAAGGTCAAGGTCAGCGGGAAAGGTCAGATTCAAGGTCACAAGGCAACGTCAAATCAAAAAGTTTTGATCTGATCTGAACCCAGCTTAGTGGAATGGTTAAGGATAATTTAAAATGAAGGGACTTAATTTTCACTGCAATCAGTCAAAGGTCAAGGCCACAGCACGGTCAAAATTCGATCAGTGTGTCTGTTGTGAGAACAAATTAAAACATTTTTCACCTGATCTGAACCTAACATTGTGGGTGAACTGGGGACAACCCTGAGACTGACTTACTGTTTTTTAGAACAAGTGATGAAAGGTCAAGATCACATAACAATATTAAAAAAAAAAATAGTTTTTATACGATTTAGACTATACGAGTATTTTGTGATGGGGTTCAGGTTACAACAAGGATAATGTGATTTGATATTTTGAACGATCAGTCAAAGGCCATGGTCACAAGGAAATGTCAAAGATCAAGGTCACTGGGAGAAGTCAGCTCAAACGCTGTTGATCTTACGTGAAGCAAAGTTGTTGGAAAGGTTAAGGGTTAGACAAGAATGAATTCATTCAGTATTGAGAGTAATCCGTCGATTATCAAGATTGAGGGGCAAAGTGAAATATTCGGCCCTTAGACCAGTTGGTGCATGTGAGTGTTGCAATCTCTGAATGCCTGTTGTTGTTGTTGTTCTTGCTGCTGCTGCTAACCAACAGCAGACATCGTACCACTTCACTTCCAGACTCTTGAATACTGCCGCTCAAAGACCACCCATATCAGACGAGTTAGTGAAAGCCATATTATCTAAACTCTCCTGTGTGAAATGAAACGAACAAAGTAATAGCAAAGGAGGAGTAAATAATTATAAACCCTGAAACCTCGCGATGATTTTTATTCACTCTCTGATGATTTTATGCAGCTAAGGAAAATCATTTCGTATTCAAGAGGTTAATGTGGGCTATGTTTAACCCCTCCAGTTGAAAGATCTCGCCTAATATATATGTATGAAATCGTCTGAAGGCAGCCTGAATAAGCCAGATAAAGAAGTCATCATCGTGTTGAAAGCAGTATCTCCTGCTCGAAACCTCTTTTGCCGAGCTTGCCATACTGCTTCGATATTTCTGAATCCTTGAAGGTGAGAAAGAATACTGGTGCGAGAGATTTCTTATCCCAATAAATCGATTAACGGTGACAATATTTTTACGCTATGACTCAGGGTCAGCTGAATGATGTCGTTTGTCATTAACTGAAATGAGTACAACAGAGGATGCAAACATGTGAAGGTTTACAGTTTTATATTCTCTCTCTCTCTCTCTCTCTCTCTCTCTCTCTCTCTCTCATGCAAACATGAGAAGGTTTACAGTTTTATATTCTCTCTCTCTCTCTCTCTCTCTCTCTCTCTCTCATGCAAACATGAGAAGGTTTACAGTTTTATATTCTGTCTCTCTCTCTCTCTCTCTCTCTCTCTCTCTCTCTCTCTCTCTCTCTCTCTCTCTCTCTCTCTCTCTCTCTCTCTCTCTCTCTCTCTCTCTCTCTCTCTCTCGGTGAGCAATGTTGTGGTCTGTCCAAGGATCTCTCCTTGCCCTGCAGAGCTATATGGTCCACTGGTCCTTGTAGTGACCAAAACTAGTGTCCACTGCAACAGTCTCCCATGCAATGCATTTCCCATGTGGTCTCGCAGGCATCAAACGTGATCTCCAGGCAACAACAGCACAGGCGACCCTGGCTGGTGTGCTTTTCTTGCCCGCAGGAGCAAAGCGGGTGAGTCCGCGGCCATGCCGGGAAAGTCAGACAAGGGTGAGCATCAAATCAGTTCACCGGCACCAGGTCCAGCTAGCTCACCAGCACCGGCTCCAGTCTCCTCAGCAGCAGCAGCTCCAGCTCCTCTGGCAATGTCTTGCCAGGGCCACGGGCATCTATCATCACTACAGCAGCTCACTGCGCTCTCAGCAGCACTAGGCCACGCACATAGTACTTCCCTCTCTCACAATAAAGCCTTGTAACATAGAGTATGCTGTACCGCTTCAATAATATACAAACTAGACCGAACAGCACCGAGTTTGATGTTGTCCTGTGTGGCAGTGGGACACTCGTCCCGCTACATTGGTGACTCCCAGAGCTATCCCACACAATGGACAACACCAAGCAGCCCCATCCCTGGCCCAGTGGCCTCAGCCATGGCCCAGCAGCTCCAGCCTCCCCCAACAGCCCCAGCCCTGACCCAGCAGCTCCAGTTCTGACCCAGCAACCCAGCCCTGGCCTAGCATCAGCTTCCTTGGTCCAGCAGGCTCAGCCCTGGCCCAACAACCCCAGCCATGGTCCAACAGCCTCAGCCCTGACCCAGTGGCCCCAGCCCTGGCCCAGCAGCTAGAGCCCTGACCCAGTAGTTCCAGCCCTGGCCCAACAGCCCCAGCCATGGCCCAACAGCCCCAGCCATGGCCCAACAGCCCCAGCCATAGCCCAACAGCCCTAGCCATGGCCCAACAGCCCCAGCCATGGTCCAGCAGCCCCAGCCCTGGCCCTAGCAGCCTGGGCCCCAGGACCTCCCACCACAGCAGGTTAGGTCCCAGCAGCTCCTGCTGCAGCAGCGTTGGCCTCAGCAATCCTGACCCCAGCAGCCCAGGTCCTAGCAGCCATGGCCCCAGCAGCCCCGACCCCAGCAGCCCCAGACGCAGGGGCCCCAGACTCAGCAGCCCAAACCCCTGTGCACACACATCATGCCCGCTTGACGTGTGGGTTCCATCGTCTGCCTCACCAGATTACCCTACCCATGGCGACATTAACACCTCTGTTCTTCCTCCAAAGTTTTCTTCTCCCGTTCCTGCCGTGGATGCTACCGGCGGATACACTACCCATAGTGGCCACGGCGTACGCATCCCAGGGTGCTATGTCTCACACACTGGAGCCAGCCATCTTCCCACAGTACCCAGGGTGGAAGGGGAGTATTGTAGTGACCGCCACCAGCGTCCACTACAACAGTCTCCTCTGCATCCACTTCCCTTGGCGGTCCCGGAGACAACATAAGCGCGCACCAGGCAACAATGGCACAAGGGTTTCCTGGCTGGTGTGCCCTTCTTGCCCACAGGAGCAGAGCGGGTGAGTCCGCGGCCATACCGGGAAAGTCAGACAAGGGTGAGCATCAACATCAGTTCACCAGCACCTGGTCCATCCAGTTCACTGGCACCAGGTTCAGTTAGCTCACCAGCACCGGTTCCAGTCTCCTCAGCAGCAGCAGCTCCAGCTCCTCTGACAAGACCACCGGCTTCTATCATCACTACAGCAGCTCACTGCGCTCTCAGTGGCACTAGGCCACACACATAGTACTTCCTTATCTCACAACAAAGCCTTGTAACATACAGTATGCTGTACGGCTTCAATAATATACAAACTAGACCCAACAACACCGAGTTTGATATTGTCCTGTGTGGCAGTGGGACACTCGTCCCGCTACACCTAGCTAGGGGTATTCTTTCTCTCTATCTCTCTCTCTTTCTCTCTCTTTCTGACACACACACTCTAGTCTTCACCCACAACTATACAGACCTCACCTACACCCTCATTCGACACTCATATCCATTCAGGACGAGGAGGATGGGAGAAACAGTATATTATCATCATCATCATCATCATCATCATCATCATCATCATCATCATCCAGGTCTCTGTTTCCCTCCCAAGGGTAGGGAAAATTATAAACAAACTAAGCAGATGGATCTCTCGGATGATCGCAAGTAATTTCCTGATATCTCTTTCACATTTCAAAAATTCTAGACAATTCTCTTTTTTTCCACCTTACACTCAAGTCTCACGTACACCTTTGAGCCACATTTCTTGCACTTCTATCCATCGTACACTTACAGTAATACTTAAAAACACTCCTTACCCACGTACACCCCAGCCCCACCGACCCTTCATCCACCTGCACTCAAACCAACCTGCACAGACACTTGCACCTACATCCACCTCTACATTCAGCAAGACCGTCACATCCCAACCCATATTACACTTACATCCACCTACACCTACATAGACCTAAACCTACACCCTCACCCAGTTACACTCAAACCCACTTACACCCACGTATTCAGAGGTCTATCTATCTATCTATTGCCAGACGCCTCAATCCCGTTTGGGGTGGCCACAAACAAATCGCCTCCAAGTCGCCCTGTCCCCCGCCATTTCACTGCCCTGCTCCCAACTCACACCCCCCTCTCTCATATACCTCTCCACCCCATCCCTCCATCTCATCCTCGGCCTCCCCCTCCCTCTTCCCCCCTCCACCTCACTCACATACACTCTCTTCGTCAGTCTTTCACCTTCCATCCTCTCCACATGGCCAAACCACCTCAGTGTGTTCCTCATAACGCTTCCTATCACATCCACATCCACACCGCAACGCTCCTTTATATCCTCATTCGTCAGCCTGTCTCTCCACGTGACTCCACAGGCTCCTCTTAAATAACTCATTTCCACTGCTTTCACTCTTGACTTGTGTCCTTCCAACAATGTCCAAGCTTCACTTCCGTACGTTAGAGTTGGTATCACAATACTGTCATGTAGTAACTTTTTCACTTCCATGCTCACTTCCCTGTTTCTTATCACTGCTTTCAAGGAACCAGCAACCTTTCTTCCCTGCTGTACCCTTTCAAGCACTTCACCCTCCAAACCTCCATCCTTACTCATCACACTACCCAAATACTTAAACGTACTCACATTTTCCAATTCCTCACCATCCAACCTCGCTGTACATTCACTAACTTCACCTCTCTCAAAGACCATCACTTTACTCTTCCCTACATTCACTTTTAGGTTCCGTTTCTTACACACTCTCTCAAACTCATCCACCAAGCCTTGCAGCTCCCCTTCGTCTTCACTCAACAACACAGTATCATCTGCAAACAACAGTACAGGGAGTTTCCAAACACTATCCTCTCTCACCAGGGCCGCTCCAACATCCACTACCCTACCTTGTACCTCTTTTATTACCCCATCCATGTACAGATTGAACAACCATGGAGACATGACACATCCCTGTTTCAACCCAACTTTCAAAGAGAAAAATTCACTTAGTTCACCATCCACACGCACTGCAGCCTTCGCACCATCGTACATACTCTTCACAGCGTTCAACAACTTCCCATCTACTCCATATATTCTTAACACTCTCCACAATCCTTGTCTATCCACCCTGTCATATGCTTTCTCCAAATCCATGAAAGCCGCATACAACTTCTTTCCCTTCTCTAGAAACTTTTCCACTAAAGATCTAAGAATGAATATCTGATCTACACAACCTCTTCCCTTCCTAAAGCCTCCCTGTTCTTCTCCAACTAATTTCTCTGTTCTTTCTCTAACTCTGTCTATAAGTATCCTACCATACACTTTTCCTATTATACTAAGAAGACAAATGCCCCTCTGATTACCACACACTTCTTTTTCCCCTTTCCCTTTGTACAAGGGAATAATTATACCTGACTTCCAATCCTCCGGGACTCTACCTTCCTCCCAGGCCAATCTGCACATCTTCCACATCCATTCTACTACTATCTCTCCCCCATGCTTCAGCATTTCACCACACACTCCATCAATTCCTGGGACTTTCCCCGATTTAACTTTCTTCATTGCTTCCATAACTTCTATCCTACTGATTTCTTCCTGTCAGAGGTGCGTGGTAAATTTAGAAGATGAGGGAGCTGGATGTGAAGTATTGTGGCCAGGGCATCTCCACGGAATACCTTGATATGAAACTTGAATGAAGCAGCATACATGGTCGCAGTCATTGGGTTCTGAACACATTTTGCAAACTGGGAGCTACATATGGCCTTGTCATACACTTTTTAATGATGATGATGATGATGATGATGATTATGTATACTAATAAAGCAGTTTTGTGTGTGTGTGTGTGTGTGTGTGTGTGTGTGTGTGTGTGTGTGTGTTGGAGGTGGGGGAAGCTAGTTGCCGGGTGTAGTGGGTGGGGTGGGCAGGGTGGATGGGCAGGGCTGGTGAGTGGGAAGAGAAACTGGGTGAGCAAGGCGTGTGGGTGGGTAGAGTGGGTGGTGGTTGTGTGAGTGGGAGGATGGATGGATGGCTGGGCTGAGGCAGAGTGGGTAGACTTGGCAAAGTGAATGGAATGGGTGAGTTGAGTGGACAGTGTGGATGAGCTGAGTGAGCAGAGTGGAGTGGGAGGTGGGTGAGCAAGGTGAGTGGATGGGTGGGGAGGTGGGTTTGTGGGGCCGTGTGTGGAGGTGTAACAAGCTTCCCGGAGGAACTATAGGTGCCAGGCATACAGCAGTAGTTTAGCTGGTTGGGTAATGTGGGTTTGGTGCGTGGATGAGGGAAAATAAGTCCATTGGAGGATAGGTTCTCGGAGTAAACAGTTCCATGATTGGAAGAGGTCCATGTGGAAAAAATTTCCTCGGAGGAATATGTGCTTTCGGGAATTCAGTCCAAGTAGAAACACTCTGTTGGTCCAGTAGGTAATAAAGATTCATGAGGAAAACAAATCCTTGAAAGAAAAATCCGCCCATGTGAGGATCCTTGAGGGAAAATAGGTTCATGGGAGAAAACAGGCCCATATGAAAAAGTAAGTCCATAGGGGTAAAAAGAAGGTCCATTAAAGAAATAAATCCATCGAGAAATAGGTATTGTGGGGGAAACAGGTCCATGGAGGGAAATAGGTCAAATGAGAAAATAGGTCCAAGAAGAAAACAGGTCCAGTGGAGAAAATGGATCCATTGGAAAAAAAAATGGGTCCATGGGGTGAAAATAGTTCCATGGGGGGAAATGGGTGGGTGAGGAGAGACTCTTAGGGGGTTTAGCTGGGGGCAAGCTTATGTGTTGGCTATTCTTTTTTTATTTATTTTTTTATTACAGGTCACTGGCATCATATTCATACTTAACCTCATGTCCAGGCGTCTCTACTCTGAGTGCCAAGCCAAATGGTGTCCTGTGTACAAGGAAACCATTTACTTTGTGGGGGTAACCGTATAACCAATGACGCCTAGTGCATTACTGAGTTAACACACTCCAACTGGGTAGAGTTTGCATGAGTTCCACCTGAGGGGAATTTATTTTTTTAATGCAAGGAAGAAGGAACCAAAGGCCAGGAGCCCGGAAACCGTTCCTTTCAAGAAAAAACAAAAACAATACAAAAGAGAGCCAAATTCAAGAGCTGTTCGTTTCGAGATGCTTGGATACACTGTGGTTGAAAGACTGGAGATCATAGGAAGTAGAAAATACAGACAGAAGGAGACAGTTCCAGAGTTGACCTGTTGCATAAATGAAAGACTGGGAGTAACGGTTAACTCTTGCATTAGAGAGTTGGACAGAAAAGGGATGAGAATTTGTTGCTAGTTGGGTGCTACGCGCCCATCATAGAGGTGGAGGGATGCAAGCAGACATTTCAGAGGAGCAGTGACCATTGAAGTTGTGACAGAAAAGAAATAAAGATGCAACAGTGTGGCGAAGAGACAGAGGTTGAAGGGAGCCAGTAAGAGGAGGAGAGTTAATGAGATGAAAAGCCTTTGACTCCACCCTACTGAGAAGAGCTGTATGTGGGAAGCCTCCCCACAAATGAGAGCTGTACTCCACACAGGGGCGAATAAAACCTATGAATAAAGTCAACAACTGTGCAGGGGTAAAGAAGGTATAGATTCAGCTTAGCACACCTAATCTCTTGGAAGAAGATTTGACAAGAGATGTAATATGATCTTTCCAAGATAAGTCCTGTGTGAATGAAATCTCAAGCATATTCAAGGATGATGCAGGATTGAGCTGGATATTATTAAACATTAGTGGATACTCCTGTGGCAGATTTTGTTGAGTTGATAGGTGAAAGAACTGGAGTCTTTGATGCATTAAAAACAACCAGAATATTTTTACCCCAGTCAGAGATACGAGCAAAGTCAGACATTAGGTGTGCCGTAGCCTAATTCCTTGTTTGTTGAAGTAACTGCTGAGATGGACGTTGTGGGAACTGAATGGAAAGGTGAAGGATGGAACCATCAGCGTACGAGTGGATAGAGTTAGATGTACAGCTTAGAAGGTCATTGATGAATAAAAGGAAAAGAGCTGGCGATAGGGCAGAGCCCTGAAGAACACCACTGTTGATAGATCCAGGAGAAGAACAATGGACATCTACAAAAGCAGCTATAGAACGACCAGAAAGGAAGCTATACAGTAGATGAAGGCTCAGATAGAGGGATGGAAAGTGTAAGAGGGCAGTTTGGAAATTAAAGATTTATGCCAGACTCGACTGAAAGCCTTTGAGACGTCAACTGCAATGGCAAAGCTTTTGCCAAAGTCCCAAAAGGAAGATGACCAGAAGTCTGCAAAGGTAGGTGAGAAGATCACCAATGGAACGTCCCTGACTGAACCCATATACTGACGGTCAGAAAGAAGCTTTTGATAGGAAAGATGCTTTAAAATTTATAGTTAAGAATTGACTCAAAATCTTTTGAGATACAGGATGTTAAAGTAATTGGACGATAGTTAGAGGGTTGGGAATGGCCACTCTTTTTTGGGACTGGCTGAATGAGGGCAAACTTCCAGCAAGAAGGAAAGGTACAAGTTGATAGACAAAGGCGAAAGAGTTTACCTAGGCAGGGTGAAAGCACAGAAGCACAGTTCTTAAGAACAGTGGGAGGGACTCCATCAGGCCCATATGCCTTGTTAGTATTGAGGCCAGTTAGGGCAGAAAATACATCAGCTGAAGAAATTTTCATGTCAGCGATGAGGAAGTCAGAGGGGGGAAGTGATGGAGGAACAGCACCGGAATCGTCTAAGGTGGAACTGGAGGGGAAAGTCTGAGCAAAGAAATCTGCTTTATGAGTAGAGGAAATAGCTACAGAGCCATCAGAGTAGAAAAGAGAAAGGAAGGATGATGAGGTAAAGTTGTTAGAAAGGGTTTTGGCAAGGTGCCAGAAGGAGTGGGAAGAATTCGAGTTGGAGAGTTGAGAGCAGTTAGTACGGATGAATTGTTTTTTATAGCAGAAAGAAGAATAGACTTAGCACAATTCCGGGCAGAAACATAAAAAGAAATGTGATTCAGGGGCGGGTTAGCTCCGGTACCTTTTATAGGCCCTCTCCTTGTGGACAGCATTAGAACAAGTGTGATTAAACCAAGGCTTTCTTGCATGAGACAAAGGATATGAGAAAGGAATGTATGCTTCAATGCCCGAGAGAATAACCTCTGTATTGCGCAAGGCACACTGAGATGGCTCCCGGCCATGGAAGCAATAATCATTCCATGGAAAATCAAAGAAGTGCTGCCTAAGTGCTTCTCAATCCGCAGCTCCGAAGTGCCACAATCGACGTTTCCTTGGAGGGTCCACAGGCTGTAATAGAGCGATAGGATAGGTTAAGGTAAAAAAGATGTGATCGGAGGAGCCCAAAGGAAAGGAAAGATGAACAGTGTAAGCCGTAGATTCGTTGTAAGGAAGAGGTCAAGTATGTTGGAGTTCTCTCCAAGGCAGTCAGGGATATGGATAGGGTGCTGTACAAGCTGCTCTAGGTCATTAAAGATAGAAAAGATGTAGGCTTGTTCACCAGGTGGATCAGTGAAAGGAGAGGAGAGCCAAAGGTGGCAGTGAACATTGAAGTCTCCTAGAATGGAGATTTGGGAGAAAGGAGAAATGAATAGAATATGTTCCATCGTAGAAGTAAGATAGTCAGAGAATTTTTCATAGTAGATTTAGGGGATAAGTAAACAGCACAGATATATTGAGTCAGAGAATGACAGGAAAGCTGAAGCCAGAGAGTAGAGAATTCAGAAGAAGCAAGTTCAGGAACACGAGAGCAAGATAGGTCGTTGCATACATGTACACAACAGCCACCTTTGGCTTTGAAATGAGTATAGAGAAAGTAGGAGGATACAGAAAAGGGTTTGCCATCAGTTGCCTCAGACAGCTGAGTCTCAGTTAGGAAGAGAAGGTGAGGTCTAGAGGAGGCGAGATGGTGCTCAACAAAGAGAAAGTTAGAGGAAAGGCCACGAATGTTGCAGAAATGAAGAAGTGAGTCAGACAGTGGTTCCAGGCAGCTAGTTGAGTCGTCACCGGGAGAAGGGAGGATGGTGGGGGCATTTATGGTCCTCCCCCCGGGGACTCCTAGGCTTAGTTTTCAGTCGCCATTTTTCTTTTCCAGTTTTGAAAAGGAAGTGTAGTGTGTGCAGTGCATGTAGTTTGGTGTTGACAGAGGAACTTGTACTGGAGAGCATGCTGGTCTACTCTCTGTGTTACTGAAACACTGAACAAGCTCAGCAATGGGGGATGGTCAGGAAGTAGTCCCGAGGGCTGATGAAACGGGAGCTCCAGCCCTCCCTGTCAGCAGCTTTCCATTCTACCTTGGGAGTACTGCCCTGCTCGACTGGTGCTACAGCCTACTCCTCGCATAATGCCACTCAGGTACAAAAGGGGCTGATCACCATTGCCTTAAATGTCGGGAGTGAGTAGCCTAGCTCCGGGTCCCTACGCTCCTGTTTATTTGGAGGAAAATGGTGTGACTGATGATGATGATGAGGAAGATGACGATGATGATGATGATACTTTCAACATATCCATTACTGCCATCATCATCATCATCATCATCACCATCATCATCATCGTCATCATTCTCGCTTCAGAGTTTTATTTGATTTACATATGTTTTATCATAACGAAACTGTTACTGTAGTAAGGATTTTTATCACATCTCTGCTTTACGTAGTTTAAGATTTATATCCATAATAATGCATTATTTGCAAAATATTACTCCTTTTTATTAAGCTATTACGAGAACCTAAAATAATGAGAGCTCCTCTTTCAATTAAATGAATATCTTACAAAGATCTCTGCTCAGTTCATTACCATTAATTCATTCATTTGCATGTTGTGCTTTATTAATAATTGTCACTTAAAAGTCAATTAATTATAATCCACCTAATATGAGAGATGTTTTACCAGAGACGTAAAAGTGTATCAGCTGTAACTGACTGATACTGAAAGACAAACTTAGAGAGACATCCACAGATCCATAATAAGTTGGTCCGAAATGTGTGGGAAGATCAAAACCTAATAAACAATGCGGAACTTAATGCTGACTTAAAACAGCGACTGGATAAATATGTATTTTTATTCTTTTTCCCAGAGTAGGCAGCAATCTCGGTTTATTTCGTCCCCTATTTTTATGAATCCTCAGATTGTGACTTAGGATATGAATGCTTTGTTGAAAACACCAAATTACATGTAAGTGTATCTGTCCATTCCACCCACCGACACCGAATGGCAGAAATCCTTCCTTCTTTGAGTCCAACTTTCCGTTGTGGTCAAGCCAGCGGTCTGGCGTGAACTTGTGGGGTTGGTGCCAGTATCGGGGGCTGTGATGGACCGAGGTGTTGGAGCTGCTGATTAGGGTGCCCTAAGATTTAAAAAAAAAAAAAAAATGCATCATATAACTCCTTAGTCCAAGAACTTTGTGTGTGTGTGTGTGTGTGTGTGTGTGTGTGTGTGTGTGTGTGTGTGTGTGTGTGTGTGTGTGTGTGTGTTACTTCCACATGATTTTACCAGCACTTCGAGGGACTAGTAATGAAAGGATCAGAAACAGTCTCCATTAACCCTTTTGCTACGATAAGTTTTCCATAAGCTTTATTAAGTTAGATGGTGGCAACGAGAGTAAAATTAAATCAAAGACTCAAAATTCCCTGGGGAAGCCAGGATGATTTCCACAAAGCTATGGTATACTAGCATACTTCTGCACAAATTCCTATGATCATTAAAGAACATGCAAGAACATAGGAGCTCCAAAGGTGTATGTTTGTGTGGTTTGACCTTTGGCTTCATAAATACATTAAAAGGTCTACAAAAAAGTCTGGATGGATTTGGGCAAGAAATAGTTGTACCAAGTTTGATGTGAAACTGCGAAGAAATAAAGGAAGGGCACCAAAGTGAAATATATTGGAAATGAGGGTGAAGAGACCAAATGGTGTACTCGGGCTGAATGGGTTAACACTTTCAACATGTGAAACATCATCCTTATCGTCGGCAGGCCAAACCCAGGAAATATGCCTAAAAAAAACTTTTGATGGCATTTTTTGTTCAGAGCTGGCAACCGTGCTAGTATCACTGTGGTCCAGGCATTTAGAATCACTCGGTTGCCAAAATGGCATTTGATCTTTAAGGTCAAATTTGGAGGTCAAAAGGTTAAATAAAGTCAAATTTTGTTTCCCTTCTTATCTTGTACTTTCAAATAATGTTAGGTTTGGCATGAAATATTGAGGAAATAATGAGATACAAGGGTTTTAAAATCCATAATAGTTGGTAAACGTGAAGAAATCTTTCAATATAAATATCAATCTATCTCGCAGACATAAAAGGACTTGCAAAGACCGCACCAGAGGAACACGAAGAATTCCTGACATGAAATTTCTTTGTGAAACGACATGCAGGCAGATTTAACCAAGTTTCAGTCGACCAAGCCTCCGAATGGGTAAACATGGTGTGCAAGCTCTCCAACGGAATAATTGGCATTAAGCAGAACGACGGCAAGAGACCGGTTTTGCACAACCTGGTCCGAGAGGTCCCAGGTATCGGAGGACACTTTGCATCTCTTTGGCCTTCGCATTGACGATTCAGGAAAATTTCTCAACCCGAAAAGATAGCCTTCCATCCAAAATGAAAGGACTGGGATGCTGCATCCAAGCTTGAGGCCCAGTTTTGGCGATTCAAGGTGTTCACAACATCCGATAAAGAAGACATATCCGCTGCTGTGACAAGGCTGAGATCACTGACTACCAACGACATTGCCACAGAAGAGGTAACTGCAGACCTCCTCACTGCCAAAGACAGAGGGGAGGATGTCGTGTTACAGAATGTAAAGAAGAGATTAGTGGAGAAGACTGTGCCTTTCTTCGATCGCCAGAAACACCAGAAGTCAAAGACGTTTGCAACGCTGTACAAAACACCTGTGCAAGACCGAAAGCAGAGGGTCACCAAGACATTCAAAGTGGACAGGCAACTGATACAGAGATTGTTCAATGCGTCACAAGCTGGGCGAGTAGTCGATCTTCACAAAGTATTGGAGCATGAACTGTCAGTCGTACCACCCAGTTTGGCAAACACAGATAAAACGATGAATAGTATCTAGTGGTCTGCAATGCTTCCCTTGCTAACCACTGATCTTGGTGTAGAGAAAGTCAAAGGAACACCGGATACAAGAGGAAAATCATGCATCATAATCGATGGCCATGCACTAATTCAGTCCCTAGTGAAGCCACCAATGTGCAAGACCTTCGGTGACTATGCCAAAAACTTCGATAAGACTGAGGCGATGCAGTTCCGTGGCATGGTTTCCAGGACTGAAGTTGTGTTTGACCAGTACAGACCTTTATCTATCAAGTCAGCTACGAGGACCAGAAGAGTTGGGCAGGTGAAGCGACCAACCTGAAAGGAGGTCGACGCTTCAGATGAAAACAAGGAAGAGCTTGCCATGTTCCTAAGTGGCAGACTTGTCAAGCACAATGACAGACAAGGAGATAGTTGTTAGTGGCAGCAAACCAGATGAATATTCGACAACACAGGGAGTCATCCCAACACTACAGGCAAACCACGAGGAGGCGGACACAAGGATCGTCCTCCATGCCCTTCAAGCCATTGTTGCTGGATATGAAAGCATAATCGCCAAGTGTCGTGACACAAACGTCCTCCCCAGGGACGAACCGTGCCAGGTGTAGCTGCACCTCCAAGGAGCAGGAATACTTTCCAGTGCGTGTCATCAACGAGAACCTCCCTCGAGTAGTAGTGAATGTGCTTGAGTTCCACGCAATAACTGGCTGCGATATTGTCCCGTCCTTTGCTGGGCATGGGAAGGAATCGTGTTTGAGTGTGTATTTGCAACATCCAGAGCTGTTGCAAGGTGTTGGTAAGGATGATCTGTTATGCAAAGTTAAAGAGTTCGTATGTATGTTGTACAAGGCACTGTACTCTACTTCGGTTGTTGATAGGGCCAGACATGACTTGCTCCAGAAAGATAAAAAGGCGATTGAAATGCTGCCACCAACGAGTGACACACTGAAGTACATCTCTCATGTACCAGCCACCAGGTCAAAGTGTGGCCGCAGGCAAACAAACCTGACGTCGTTATCCCAAGCCCTCAGGAGACAGGAGGTTGACAGGTAATGAACAAACGGTTAGAAGTGGTGTGGTTACGGAAGCCATTTGTTCCAAGCAGCTGTTTGCTGATGGTTACTTGTGGATGCAAAACCAAGTGTCGGACACAAGCCTGCGTTTGTCATCGGATGGGGCAACCATATTTACATGCATGCGGTTGTGATGCAGACAGATGCCTTAACAACGCAGGCAGTAGACATGGTCAACAGCAACATTGCCAAAGGTAATGGGACACAGTGAAAATGATATTCAACCATCGTAGTGCCTTCTTGATGAAGAATCTGATTTATTTTCAGGAAGAGGTGACGTTAAAGGAATGGATCTTTACTCTGTGTGTAATCCGACCCATAAAAGAGTAACGAGCATTTTGAATCCTAAATTCCTTCACAATTACCTATTATTTTGCAACTTACAACCCTTGTATCTCATTAATTCCTCAGTGTATCTTGCCAAACCTTACATTATTTGGAAGTACACGACAGAAGAGGGAAAACACAAAATTTGACCTTATTTGACTTTTTGACGTCTAAATTTGACCTTAAAGGTCAAATGTCATATTGGCAACCGGGTGTTTCTAGAACTTCATACCATAGTGATACTTTCTAGCATGGATGCCAGCTTTGAACAAAAAATACCATCAAAAGTTTTTTTTGGGGTCTTGGCCTGCTGACTATTATAGTATTATCACGATAAACATATTGTCTCCACAGATTCTATTAGCTTGTGAGAAATGTACGTATCTTATTACTGGTACCATAAAAGCGATCGTTAAGCAATTAAGGACACCTCTTCTAACAAATGGCTAAATGTCTTCTTAAATCTAAAGATCATATTCTCGTTAGCGTAGATGACTTTCTGTCACTGCTTCCTCATCAGTGTATTTTGCATATTGCAGCCACATAATTTTTTTGAGCGGTTTAATACATTCTGATAATGACATGGCTTGAGCATAATGATACAAAGAAAACAGAATACAGTATTTACCGGACCGGCCATATGTAAAAATAATGTGAAGTGCTGAGGAGTGTACTTAAGTGACCAGAGTACCACCTCCTTATTGCCCAACTTGTTACTGACCTTGGGAATAATGTAGCCGGCCAGGGTGGTGTCCTCTGTCACTTGGTGCTGGATACCGTAGGTACTCAGTGACGACACTCTTAAAGTCTCATGAATCACCGCCTCCATGTATGGCACCCTGGGGGGGGAGGATAAATAAGTTTAACATGTGGGTTTAATTCTTCCGTCTGATCAATTTACAACACTGTAATCAAGACAAAAAGACAGTAATAGTATATTCCATATTACCTCCATTGAAGTGTAGGGACCCGAGGCTAGACGACCGTAGTCTGATAAATTTAAGAGCAGATGGATAGTCTACATCTCTTGGTGGCAACATGACAAAAACTTCTAGTAACCTTATGGTTATAAAAACTTTGCAGGGCCGTCACTACAAATAATGTAATCTAACCACCAGACACAAGTCAACCACACTTGCGTGTTTCTGACCTGGGCCTATCCTGCAGTGTGACCTGAGTTTCCCGGGGCAGGGCCTTATCTATCTCAGCTTGCATCCTGCGCTGGATGTGTGGGTTGGTGGCCATGTAGTAGATCATCCAGATTAACGTGTCTTTGGTCGCCTCACTCCCCGCAACGAACAAGTCGAAGATCAGGAGGCCCAGATCTCTTTCTGGTGAGGATGATGCAAGGGTCAGGAAGTGCCATTTTATTGTCATTAAACGTTTCACTCAAATGACGTACATTTCAGTCGTATTCTTATTGTCTTCAAACGATTCTCAACAACTAAGGAAGGACGGATAGTATGAAAGGCTAAATTATGTCTATATCTAATGCCTCCAGATCCCGACTCTCCCCTAAGCTAAATACACAAGTTGGAAGATAGCAAGGAAAAAAAAAGTATGTCACCGGCCTGAAGATGTTAAAATATCATTAGAAAATTGTCAACTTAACTTACTCTCTCCGACAAGGAGAGTATGTTTTAACCCCTGTTTGTTTGTTAGTTTGTCTGTTAGCAGGATTACTCAAATTAAACTAAAAGAAAGATTTGTACGAAATTTGGTGGGTAGACAGCCCATGTCCCAGGGAAAAATCGATTAACTTTTGGGACCGATCCGGATCGTATTACAGATTCTGGATCCGGAATACATATCTTGTGAAACCCTAATCGGTGATGAGAAATCCTAACCCATTATGAATGGAAAGATGCGCTCTATTGAGTTTTCCTCTTGTTGAAGTAGTAAGTTAATTGTATGTTGCCATACAACTTCAAAAAGTCTCTCTTAAGCTATATAAAAAAAAAAAAAAGGATGGAAATAATAAGACTACAATAAAAAAAAAAGTCCTCTGGGTTATGGAGTTCTTTCACTTCCAGCACGTTTTTTCCTGATTCTGCAAGACAATTTCATTTAAAATAGGAGCAATTTTTCCATCAGCAGGGGTTACATATAGTGTCCTGTAACCTAATAAACACCCTCTGAGAGTTTAGCAACAGCGTCAGGTGATAACAGCAATGAATCAGAAACGTCATATGAATGACAGTCAGATATGCAGCCGAGGTCAATAACAAAGAACTAGGAAGCGCTCAGAGAGCGCATGCCTCCGTCAATGCCATTAAATAGGATCCGGATCCGGATCTGGATTCGACCGAAAATTTAATCAGTTCTTTCGTGGTCCATGGCCCACTTTTCCAAAAAAATTCGTTGAAAGTCATTGAGAACTTTTGGAGATACAGTACGGAATACAACGGATCCGGACACGCCCTCCAAATCTGATAATTTCTTCCTTGGCCCATGGCCCACCCTTCCACAAAATTTCATCAATCTCCTTTTATAACTTTTTGAGTAATACCGGATCCGGGTCCGTGGATATAGGATCCGGATCGGTATTCAGATCCGCCTCCAAATTTAATAAATTTTTTCTCGGTCCATGACCCACCTTTCCACAAAATTTCATTGAAATTCATTTGAAACTTTTGGAGATACTGTGTGGGATACTCCGGATCCGGATTCGGAACCGGTCCGAAATTTATTAATTTCTTCCTTGGCCCACCCTTCCACAAAATTTCATCAATATCTGTTCATAAGTTTTTGAGTAATCCTGCTGACAAACAGACAGACGGACAACAAACCAGCGCAGTATATATATATATATATATATATATATATATATATATATATATATATATATATATATAGATATATATAGATAGATAGATAGATAGATAGATAGATTCCTCTCATCACGCCATCCATATATATATTGAACAACCATGGGGACATCATAGTACAGCAGATATGTGAAATATTTTGGTAGAATTGTGCCTTGGACGATAGAAGCATGAAATTTGGCACAGAGTTAGATCGTGCCCTTTGGAAGATATCTGGCTATAGGGCCATCGGCGATTTTCCCTGTGACAAAATTGGCTGCCATTTTCCAAGATGGACACCATCAGCTATTATAGCCCCTTGAAGGGGTAGGTAAAGTCCATTGTAGTGGTAAGAGAACCGAATAATATGTATCAAGTACATCATCTCAACAATATATATGTCTAGTATGGTTGATAATGCCAAGTATCCTTATTCGATGATCATAAAGAGCTATCTGTATAATTTTAGCGAGGGCGGAATAAGAAAAACTGGAGTAACATAGAGTATCTCGGTTTCTTCCATCAGGTGTGTAGCAGTGTAACAATGGAGAAAATGTACAAGGTGGTGGAACCAGTACAGGTTGAGACATCAACACATTGTCTAACAAGAGATTGGAGCAAATGTGTTCTGTGCCAGGAAGAAACATCAGATGTGCATCTCTGTGTGGCTGAGTCCAGACTTGACACGCAGGGAGCTGGCTACAAGACAATTGCTGACCTTCTTGTGGGTTTCAGTAGGATTGGTCGTTTATCACGAACAGTTATTCTATCACGTCTTGATGACGGTGAGGGCACTGAGGCAACACTACAGCATTATAAAACCATGTGGCACGACCCATGTAGGCTTCAGTATAACAAAACAGAACTACAGCTTGCAGAAAAGAGGAAGAGACCCATAGAAGATGCTGCAAATGACTGTAAGAAGTTCGCCCGTCATAGTCTGGGTAAGACAGGTATATCCAATGGAACATGCTTATTCTGTGGCAAACCTGCACCAGCTGGAGTGTCCATGTGCAAAGCAGCAACATTCGGGTTGATGACCGGGTCCAACAATGTGCCTTCAAATTGCAGTACAAACTAGTACTTGCCAAATTGAGTAGAGGAGACCTAATTGAGCAAGACGCCTAGTATCATGTGCAGCGCCTAGTCTCCTTGAAAAACAGAGCAAGAGAAACCAGAACATTTGAAGAGTGTGATGTGGACACAGTAAACCATGACTTTGCATTTGCTGAACCGGTATTCTATACTGAAGATGCCTGCAAGGACTCTGTAACTGTAACTGTAACTCAAAAGCCTGGTGAATCAGTACAGCATTAGACTGACGTTACTTGGGACTGAGGTAGTAGGACGCATCCACTCCACCAAGCTCAAAGACAGAATATTGGGTTATTTTCCGGATATGGCAGCTCACAAGCACTTGGTCCTGATCGGTGTGTCGCCTTGCCAATGTTCCACGCTTTCAATTGGTGCACCACGGTGTCAAGCTTTGAGGCAGGGGCAAGGGGACAGCAAGGGACACCTGGAACACCTATGGAAATGTCACCCCAGCATTCTGCGCCTTGGCCGCCAGACCTAGCCCACAGCCAACAGAGGAATGGCTGGGACCACTGGAGTGATTTGTGGTCCTGATATAATTATGATCGTACCATTAGGCAGGAGTGTGTCAACGAGTCAAGGAAGGAACTTTTCTCCCAGAAAGTAGACCAATTGATGGTTTGCATCCTACACAGGCTGCATTCATCCAGCATATCAAGGGGGTTGCCTATCAGGCTGGTCACTGCTGGGCACAGATGATGATCGCAGCTCCAGTGTTTTCATCTCCATGTGAATGGGGATGGAATAAGGTCCAGGGTGTCTGGGAAATATGTTGAACAACACTACCAGAAGAACACAAAAGCTTGTAGGGTACTCATATGTTGCGGCTGCAAGAAGGGCTGCAGAGGACACTGCAAGTGTTGGAGTGCTGCTCTACGATGCACTGCTCTTTGTGTCTGTGGTGGACTTTCCACTGACTGATTTCTTAGAATAACAATATTTGAAATTATCTACCACTTGCTTACATACAGGCCACCTTCGGCGGCCTGTAAGCCAGTAGTGTAGTGTAGTGTAGTGTAGTTAGTGCAGTTAGTGTAGATGGTGTAATTAGTGATGCGTTGTTTGTGTACTGTAGTTGTGTTAGTGTAGTTAATGTAGTGTAGTGTAGTTAGTGTAATGTATTTAGTGTAGTGTGGTGTAGTTAATGGAGTGTAGTGTAGGTAGCGTAGGTAGTGTAGTGTAGTGTAGTACAGTTAGTATAGTTTAGTTGACCATCCTCGCTTGGCCAACAGGGTCTGTTACCATAACTATGGAACCATTGGTCTGACTGGCTTGGAAATTGTTTTATTCGTCAAGTTAGTTCATTTTAACTGTACCCTACCCTATGACACAATGCGCTACGGTGCGCCGTTTTGGCTGTGTTACGGTAAACAAACTAACATACAGTAATCTAGACTTACTGTATATAAACTACTGATGTGATGTACATACGGTAATACGAATGAATCAGTTCTCCTATCACTACAGTGAACTTCAGCTACCATTTCAAAGGGACTATAACAGCCAGTGGTGGCCATCTTGGAAAACGGCCTCCAGTTTTGTCACAGGACAAATCTGCGATGGTCCTATTGCCAGTTATCTTCATTTTCATTAAGGTATAAATGTAAGTGTGCCAAATTTCATGCTTCCATCATTAAAGGCACAGTATATTCACATAGCTGCAGTACTATCACACAACCTTTTTGCACGCCCACACTGATCGTGAACCATTCACACAGATGCCCATTTACCCTTACACATGCCTCACTACCATCATAAACACTCTTGACGGCACCTAGCAGCTTACCATCTACTCTGTACACGTGCAAAACCTTCCACAACCCTTCTCTGTCTACTTTGTCTTGTTGTATGCTTTTTCCAGGTCCATAAATGTCATAAACACTATATAATCCTTCTCACAAGCCTCCACTATCTGTCTCACTGCATATATTTGATCCACAGATCCTCTGCCACTCCTAAAGCCACCCTGTTCGTCACTCACTAGGACTTCTGATGTCGCTCTTAATTTCTCTACAATAATACTTCCATATACCTTCCCTGCAACACTCAATAGACTTATACCACAGTAATTCTTGTACTCACTTCTATCACCATTTCTTTTGTCCGTGGTACCATACATTTGCTGCCTTTTTCCACTCTACTTGCATAGTTTCACTCATCTATGCCTCCTTACATATCTCCAACAAGCACTTCGTTTCCCTCTCTCCACTACACTTAACCACTGGATGTCTGGTGACTTATACTACCACCTGCCCCCTCTGTATGGGCATTTTCCCCATAGTTGCTTGTTTTCAAACCTTAATATCTTGGAAAGTATAGTAGTGAGGGAAACAAATTAAAAGCCATATTACTCACCAACTCTTCTTGCGAATAAATGCATCCCCAGTTCTCTAAGTGGTTGCGTTGATGAGTAAGGACGTAAAAAATATACGTAATTTTTCGCCACGAGGCAGGCGGTATTTGCGTGTGTGCTAGCAGCCCTGACTTTGGCTTTGCTTTCAACGTTATAAATTCTCCATTACTAGACAGACTAGACACAGCTGAATCCAAGATATGCCCTATGGCACTATCACTTAGCCCTTTCCTAGTATCCTTGGAAAGAGGCTTGGCAATGGTGTATGAGGCAAGGTGTCCATGTGAGGCAGGAACAGAATTGGACGAGAGGCTTAAGAAAACATTGTCCTACACCTGGCAAAGGCACAGAAACGACTGAGGTATGCTTGCCTCAGGTGCCAGGAGGCTATCCTCACCCTTTGGTGACGAGATCAAGTGGCGGCCACTTCAAACTGTGGCGCAAAAACTCTTGTGGTTATAGCCGTTCTCCGGCCTCCCTGGCCCACTGATTTTACATCGGATATATAACATCACCCGGCACTTAGGGAGTTAATCATCTCTGTACACACCTCATCAACCGCAGCTGCTTTCCCATTTTTCAGCTGCTTCTCTGTGTTCCTCACTTGTGCCAGTGTCACCATTTAGCACTGCATTCCCTTTCTGTACAGCCCCCAAACAAATTATGTTAACAATCACTTTGCTCTCTCCATTTCCGTTCATCAGACTTTCAAAATATTCTTTCTATCGGGTTCTTACTTCATCCCCATGGGTTAATAATCCACCACTTCCCTCCTTCATACTTTCACATTTCTTTCCACTGTCACCTCTACATTTCTGCACCTTTTTCCAGAATAACTTTCTATTTTCGGAGTAGTTTGCATTCATTTTTCTTCCTAGATCATCAGTTACCTCCTTCATTTTCCTCTTTACTAGTCTCTTTATGTGCTTCTTGCTCTCAGTATATTCAGTTCTTATTTCCTGTATCCATTCTAGCTAATTCTTCCTCTTTTCCTCCGCTGCTCTCTTACCCTCTTCATCCTACCATGCTGCACCTTTCTTCTTTGTTGTTACTCTTGCCCCACCGCACAACGCTTCAGCATTTCTAAGCAATCCCTATATAAATTCCACAAGCTGTCCAGATCCATTTCATTCTAATTCACTGATTCTAACTCCTCCCCTACTTTGGCCCTGTATTCATCTGCCACTTCTTTCATCCTCAGGTTCTCGACTTTCAGTCTCTCCTCCTGACTACTCCTCTTTCTCATGGTCCACCTCACTCCACGCAGCTTGATCTTGTGTATCACAATCATATGATCCGACAAACCTCCTCATCGTCCTCTCCTGTCGTCGTATCAGCAACACTTCCCAGCATCGATATCTCTACGAGCACGTAATCAATCAGGCTCCTATTAGCACGATCTCCATTCCCTCTATACCACGTATATTTATGTGCATCTTTGTTTGAAACACACACACACACACACACACACACACACACACACACACACACAAACACAAACACACACAGAGAGACACACACACAAACACAAACACACACAGAGAGACACACACACAGTGGTAACGTTCTCGCTTGCCAACTGGTGGACGGGAGTTCGCGCCTCGCTCAGGTTCCGAAAAGTTTCACTGACGAAGTGGGTGGTTACTGTCCCCCTTGAGCAAGGGGACGGGTGTGTGCGTGTGTGAAGGTCACAGTCTTGCCCTTAGATCGGACTATATGAGCTCTCAGCTCCCTTCCGGGAGGGTAAAAGCTGACGATCACGACCATCGAGTGATCCTGACCGACCCGGTGAATTACACACACAGACACACACAAACACACACATATTGTTACTTCCCTGTCCCACACTGCCACAGTCTCCAATAGCGGTAGTACAGTATAGGAAGGACTTTGCCCAGTGAGTTGTTCTTTCTATGGCCAGCCTTTCGGGGTGCAACAAGACCAGCTGAGGCGTTGTAAATAAACACTGGCTTCTTAGGTTCACTGTCTTTATATTCCAGATAATTGAACTTAATGCTTGCCAACTTCACTTCACTGTTTTCACAAGTACCGAAGATATACAAACTTCACTAACTGCACTGACAGTTAGTGCTTGCCAACATTTCACTATTTTCACAAGTACCGATATATGCAAACTTCATTGACTGCACTGACATTTAATTACACTCAAACTGAACTGAAGACTAACTGAAACTGCTCTAATCTCATCCCTGTCCTTATACTGTATATGCTTGCATTATACTCGAATCTTCGAGTACACTCTCGACGGGCAACAGTTACCTACTCAGAGACATCCAAAACATCAAGTTTACTTACACTGCATAGCACTGTAAATGCTTTAGCATACAAACTGAGATAATAGTACGTAATTCAATAAAATCACATAAATAAAATATTAGAGAGAAAAAGAGCACAGAAATTAATGTACAACTTACAAAATACCTCCACTCAAAACTAGAGGGCTAACTGGCAACCCTGACATGTGGCGGGGAAAAATATGAGAAACGTTGGGATTTCTCCAGCACGATCTAGCTAGCAATGGAGCTTCTCAACACAACCCCCTCCCTAGTCCTTTTGTCGTCTCGTCAAAACTACAGAATATTAGCAAACATAATTAATCCTAATGAAATATCTAACTATACACAGAATAATCCTTCAACTTATAAGGTCTTCTCCTATGCTGCTTCCGACGACGTGCCTGCTCCTCCACACAGTCCTCTCCTCCTGGAAGGTTTTGGTCCCCTTCCTGATTCACTTCTGCTCTTGGGAAACTGCCACCATCCTCTTGTACTTCCGCTCGTTGGTCCTCCTCAACATCCTCGGCTGTGGGAGAGCATGATTCCTCGGAGATGTTCCAGCTATACTGTTCTGGCCCATGGTACTGCCACAGACGATTCACATGTACCACTTCTTGGCGAGATTTCCTGTCTCCCCGAATCTGGTACGTTACGTCTGATAGGCGGTCCAACACAGTGTAAGCCCCGTCCCATGGGCTCTACAGTTTTGGTGATTGTCCCTTCTTCTGCTGAGGATTGTATAACCAAACTTTGTCACCATCCTTGAAGCTCACCTCACTTGCCTTGGCATCATACTTGCACTTCATCACCCCTCTTGAAAACTTAACGGCTCCTCTGACTTGATGATGTACCTCAGCCAGCCTCCTGAAGATGCTTCCCATAGCTGGAGGTGTTTGTAAGCAACTCTTCACCAGGTGGTCTTCCCATTGACAAGTCAATGGGTAAACGTAACTCGTGGCCCAGCATCAGTTTTGCAGGGGTGTAGCCAGTAGACTCATGGGATGCGGACTGATATGCCATCAGCAACACAGGTAATTTCTGGTCCCATTCCATTTGTCCCTGTACGTAGTACTTGGCCAGTTCTTGTCTCAGGGTCCAGCTGAGTTTCTCCATCCCATCTGATTATGGCCTTAGTGGGGTCATCTTAGTCTTCTTGATCCCTAGTAAAGTGCAGCACTCACAGAACACAGCAGACTCGAAGTAACTGGTCAACCAACACCTGAGCAACAGATGCAGCCTCTTGATTAGGGACAGCATAGGCCTCTGGCCACTTTGTGCAGTAGTCCATGGGAACACATATATACTGGTTTCCTCTTTCAGTAAGTGGCAGAGGTCCAGCAATGTCCACCGAGACTCTTTCCATCGGTACACCCACTTGGTTCTGCTGAAGAGGGGCACAACCACGTTTCTTGGGTCCCTTCTTGAAACAACATACATTACAGGCCCGACACCACTCTTCAACATCCTGCTGCATACCAGTCCAGTAGAACCTCTGTTGCAGCTGACTTAGAATTTTCTTCACTCCCAGGTGCTCAATAGTAATCTGGTTATTGGACTTCTCCAAGTTCTCAGACCTCATCTTCTTCAGAACCACTAGGTGAATATACTTGCTGAGGACATTGGGTGTCTCCCACAGATGCTCCAGTAGCCCATTGTTCAAACGAAGAAGGTGCCACTGACACCAATAACTCTTGGTTGCAGGGCTAAACCTAGAAACCTCTTCCCAAGATGGTCGCACTGTACTCTGCTGCAGTCACTCTAGCACTGGTTATATATCTGCATCCTCCATCTGCGTCCTCTTGAGGTCTTCTTCATCTGACGCTGGCCCTGTCACTGCAGTATGGCTGCGTTTCTTACTATGATCTTCTTTTTTACTACACTGCCGGCACTCTGGGTCACAAGGCTGATGACTCAGGCTGTCAGCATTGCCATGTACCGACCCAGGACAGTGCTGCACCTCATAACTGTGTTGGTCTTGCTTCCTGAGCCAGCATGTCAGTTGTCCTTCCAGATTCTTTGACGTCTTCAGCCACTTGAGTGCTGCATGGTCGGTCCTTATGATGAAGTAGGATCAAGACAAGTAGGGATGGAAGAAATCAAAGCTCTTCATTACTGCCAAGAGCTCCTTATGGGTCATATAGTAGTTCTGCTGTGATGGGCTGAGCTTCTTGCTGTAATATGCCACAACATACTCCTTGTCACCCTTCTTCTGTGACAGGACTCCACCAATATCATGGTCACTAGCATCACAGTCCAGAATGAATGGCCGACTCTGATGTGGGTATGGCAATACTGGAGAACTTGCCAACACATGCATGAATTAAGCGAAGGCCTTCTGGGTCACTGCTCTCTACATAAACTTCTGCCTCTTCCCCAACAACTTATGCAGAGGTGCAGCTATCTTTGCAAAAACTTTGACAAAATGCCAATACTAGGTGCACAGGCCCAGGAAACTCCATAGGTCCTTCACACAAGTTGTAACCGGCCAGTTTTTCACAGCTGCCACCTTCTCTGAATCTGTACGGTCTCCGCCTTTGCCTACAATTTGTTCCAGGTACCCGGTACTTCACTTCCTTTTGGAACAAATAGCACTTCTTGGGGTTCAGCTTGAGGTGCACTGCCCAGATCCTGTTGAGTACCTCTGACAGCCTCTCCAATTCCTGGTCAAAAGTCCGTCCAAACACAATTACATCGTCCAGATAGATAAGAGCTGTGTGCCGGTGCAGGCCTTCCAGTACACGATCCATGAGACACTCAAAAGTAGCTGGGGCATTGCACAGGCCAAAAGACATCACTTTAAACTGCCATAAACCCTGCCCATCCAAAAAGGCTGTTTTCTCCTTGTCCTTCTCTGCAACCTTGACCTGGTGATATCGTGCCTTCATGTCTAGGGTGGAGAACCACTTGGCACCTGATGGAGCATCCAGTGTGTCATCAATCCTTGGCAAGGGGTATGCATCCTTCACTGTCACTTCATTCAGGGCTTATTGAGCCATCCTTTTTCCTTACCAGAACCACTGCTGATGCCCAAGGACTGCTGGACTTTTTTATCACTCCTTGACTTTGGAGATTCTTCATCACCTACTCCATTTCTTGCTGTTGAGCTGGCGCCATCTTGCGCACTGGCTGCTTAATCGGGTGGTGATCCCCAGTATCTATAGAATGCTCCACCAGATCAGTGCACCCCAGATCTAGGTCTCCGGTGGAGAAGACATCAGCAAACTTCTTCAGCAGCTGCCTGAACTTCAGCACTTGTGAGCCATCCAGGCATTGGGAACTCCATGAATTTAGGTTTTGTAAGCGGACTGGCAGATACCCATCTTCTTTGACTACCGTCCTTTTACAGGCCTTCCTCTGATGCCATTCAGCGTCCACCACCTGGCACAATCCCAGAATTTCTTCTTCTGTGGCTCATAGGAGAAATTGGCCACCACAACCGGCACTTAACCTGCACCTTTTTCCACCAAAGTTCTCCCCACCATTACTCTAGCCTTCGTCTTGCACCATACATCAGGTTCCACTACCCCTAGACAGCTATCAAAAGAGCCGTTCACCTTACACTGAGGCAGTAGTTCTGATTTTGGGGGTGTCACAGTAGTGTGGAGCACCCTCACCTCGCCACCAGAACTGGTACATTTCACTGCCATGACAGGAACTGAGTTTCCTGAAACCTTCAGCTTCATGAAGCAGAAGTACAGCTCACATCCCATGGACATCAGATAGTCCAGACCAAGAAAGCAAGGATCCTCCATGTCAGCCACATAGACTGGAAGAGTAGCCTCTTGCCCTGTCACTTCAGTCCGGGCATCCAGGGGTCTCCTCAGTTCTGTGCAGTGGCCATTTACGCCAAACAGTTGTTCTGATGACTCAGGCAGATACTGATGTAACACTTCAGGCCTCAGAAATGTCTGCTCTTAGGCTGAATCAATCACCAGAAAACACTTCTTTCCATCTATTCTTCCATCTACTTGCAGACTGTCGATTGCAGTACTCTTGCATTTTCTCGGTAGTGGGGATACTTGCGAAAAGCCGGCTGGTGGTTGCCCCTTAACTCCAGCCTCCATTTGTTTTCTGCTTCTTTCTGGTCTTCTTCAACCTTCTTCTTATCCTCCTTTTTCTTCTTTGGACACTCAGAACTGAAGTGTCCCACTTCACTTCACGTCCAACACCCTTTTGTTACAACTGAAGACTTCATTGCACTGCTCCGTTCTTGCTCCTTCTTCCATTTGTAATAATCGTCCTTCTTGTGTCCCAGCTTCCTGCAGAACCAGCAACCCCCTTTGATGTTCTCCTGTTCCCTCTTCCACTTGTAGCAGTCCTCTTTCCTATGTCCTGGCTTTTCACAGTACCAGCAACTTCCTTCAAATTTTTCCACTTCACATACCTGCCCCTTTCTTGCCTTGAATCCTGCACTACGACCATCCTGAAAAGTGGACGTACTGGACCTGACATAGGACTCAAATTCTACAGCCCTGGCTAGTGCTTCTTGCATGGTTCTTGGTTGTGCCTGCTTCACTTGCACTTTCAACTCTGCATTATCAAGGTCATCGATGAGCTGGTCCCTTAGAAGAATAACCAACAAGTTAGGTGCTGCTCCAGGGTATGGCTTGTATGACATACTCTCCAGGACACAAGCAGGCTGCTGTAGGGAAACTCCTCCAGCCCGTACGGGTCTGGAATCTTGCTCTGTAAACCTCAGTCTGGTACATGATTCCATATCTGCACTCCAATACTTCTACTAAGGACTGATAACTGTTCCCCTCCTTTACTGACGTCAGGCCCAGAATTTTCACTGCGGCACCCTAGAGGCTAGTAGCAATCTGCACTGCCCTGTGCCTATCATCCCAACCATTCTGATCAGCAAGTAACTCAAACTGCACACGGTAAGCTTCCCAAGATTCTCTACCATCAAATTCCTGAGGTTGCTTTTTAACTGGACCCCCACTATAGCCATGCACTTCACTGGTTTGGGGCCTAAAAACTGGGGCATCATAATTAAGTCCAGGACTTAAAACTTCAGCAGTTTGCTTATTCAGCCCTGTAATGCTACCTTTAGATGTTTGGGATTCGCCCAGATCCACCATACACTGTCTATTTTCTACATATACTCCCTGTACACTAACCTGGGGCTCAGCAGAGCAATATTTCTCTACAGCCCCATTTCTCTCACAAATTACCTTCAAATGGCTGTCTACATGCTTCAGCTGGTCGTCTACATGATGTCTACACTCCATCACATTATTGCGTACCTCATGCTTCTGCTGCTCTAGCTTGGCATTCCTTCTTAAACTGTTGCTGTTCTTCATTTCCCCCATGGAAGCATCCAGCTGTCCTTGCATCCTCAGTTGTAATTCCCTCTGTTGCTCCTGTAATTCCTCTTGAAGCTGT
The DNA here is from genome assembly GCF_032717465.1 of Coenobita brevimanus. NCBI lineage: Eukaryota > Metazoa > Arthropoda > Malacostraca > Decapoda > Coenobitidae > Coenobita > Coenobita brevimanus. The sequence goes on from NC_136999.1 coordinate 11,393,042, forward strand.
TCGTATCGGTCTTTCAGTTCTTCACTTTGTGCTTGTAATAGTTCTTTGAGTTCTTTATTATGTGCCTGTAACTGTCCTTTGAGTTCTTTCTGTCCTTCATTCTGTGCTTGTAGTAAATAGCAGCCAGCTATGCCTCCTCTTGCCTTGCTTGGCCTCGTGTCTGTACACCTACCTCCGTGTCGAAGGTTAGACTCATTGCAGTACTTTATGATCCACGCTCCTGACGCCACTGTTACGTCCCCGTCCCACACTGCCGCAGGCGTCAACAGCAATAGTACAGTATAGGACAGACGTTGCCCAGAGAGTTGTTCTTCCTATGGTCTGCCTTTCGGTGTGCAACAAGACCAGGTAAGGCAGAAGTAAACACTGGCTTCTTAAGTTCACTGTCATTTCTTTCCAAATAATTTCACTTAATGCTTGCCAACTTCACTGTTTTCACAAGTACCGAAGACATACAGACTTCACTAACTGCACTGACAATGCTTGCCAACAACACTTCGCTATTTTCACAAGTACTGAAGTTATACAAACTTCACTAACTGCACCGACACTTAATGCTTGCCAACACTTCACTATTTTCACAAGTACCGAAGATATGCAAACTTCACTGACTGCACTGACACGTAACGACACTCAAACTGAACTGAAAACTGACTGAAACTGCTCTAGTCTCTTCCTTATCCTTATATAAGCTTGCGTTATACTCGAATCTACGAGTTCCCTCGACGAGAAACAGTTACCAACTCAGAGACATCCAAAACATCCAGAGTTTACGTACACAGGATAACACTCTAAATGCTTTAGAATTCAAACTGAGATAAAAGTACATAATTTAACAATCACATTTAATAAAACATTATGGAGAAGAAGAGCAGAGAAATTAATGTACGACTTAAAAAATACCGCTGCTCACAACTAGAGGGCTAACTGGCAACTCTGACATGGAGCTGAGAAAAATACGAGAAACGTCGGGGAAGTCTGCAGCACAATCTAGCTAGCAATCCAGCTCTCAACACTAGATATATATATATATATATATATATATATATATATATATATATATATATATATATATATATATATATATATATTATCATCATCTGCCAATGCAAGTCCACTGCTGAATAAAGACCTCCCTCCCCCAACCTTCTCCACGAATTTCTTGCCTGAGCCAATCTCTGCCACGTTTTGCCTGCAATCGTCTCCATCTCATCTCTCCACCTCATGTCTGACCTTTTTCTGCTACGCTTACAATCTCTTGGAGCCCAGTCAGTTTGCCTCTTGCTCCATTGTTTATCCGTTATTGTTGCTACATGACCTGCCCACCTCCGTTTTTGTTCTAAAGACTTCTATAATGTCTTTAACTTTGGTCTGCTCTCTCTCTCAAGTTGATCTTTTCCTGTCTCTTGAAGATATTCCGAACACTGACCTTTCCATTGCTCTTTGAGAATGGTTTAGTTGTTTTTCCAACGATTTTGTCAGTTTCCAGGTCTCACAACCGTACGTCATAGCTGGAATTATACATTAGTTATATACTTTACCTTTCATGCATTCTTTACCGGTAAGCTACTTTTCATGGTGTCTGTATGTTTACTGAAAGATTCCCATCCAGTTGTAATGCATCATGGTCCTTCATTAGTTTTAGTATTTGCTCCAAGTAATTGTACTCGTCGACTTCTTCAAGAACTTCTTCGCTTATTCTGGTGAAGCTTTTTGGTGTATTTGGATTAAACATTAGTTTTACTCTAGTTCATCTTCAGACCAACTCTGAGACTTCCTCTGTTCAGGTCATTTAACATTTCTTGCAATGTCTGCTGTTCTTGTGATTAGGGCAATGCCATCTGCAAAATTTAAATGGTTTAATTTTTGTCCAGCTATGTTTACTCACTTGTTTTCCCAATCTAGCTTTCTGAAAATACTTTCTAGGCATGCTGTAAATAATTTTGGTGAAATTGTATCTTGCTGACTCACGCCCTTCTCAACCTTAATTTTTTCCTAGTCTTTACGTAATTCATCTGTAGCAATTCCCTATTTATATATGTTTTCAAGAAGTTTTACAATATTCTTATTTACTCCTTGTTCTCGCAATGAATTTATAATTGCTATGTACTCCACTGAGTCGAAAGTCTTTTCGTAATCAACAGACCGAAGCACAGTGGTTTAATATATTCTGTAGTTTTCTCAGTTAGCTAAATCACTGTGTAAATGATCAGAGAATGAATATTTAAGAGATCTGCCTATTCACGAGGTTGGTTTTCTTCCATATTTGTTGTTATTCTATTAGCAAGGACTTTAGTGAAGAGTTGGTAAAAAACTGACAATAAGTTAATGGGTCGATAGTTTTCGCCCGCCTTTAGGGCCCGCGCGCTTGCGTACGGCCTTGTGTGTGTGTGTGTGTGTGTGTGTGTGTGTGTGCTCTCATTATACCTTATGAAAGGCTTGATCTATCAACATGAAACCTTCAGGGTATCAAGGTATGTCCAAAATCTTCCTGCTCTCCCCCGGGGGGGGTTAAGGGACGGCGTCCCCCTCCCTGGGGGAGTCGGGGGGTTTCGCCGCCCCCCCGGCTCCCCCAGGGGAGCACCACTCCCTGCCCCCCCTGGGGGCCCCATCACCCAGCCCCCTCCCGGGGGGCATCGCCCCTTGACCCTCCCGCTGGGGAGAGGCAGCCACCCTTGTAACTTGGCCAACAGCATATTCTGGCTGGCGATTAACATTCGGCTCCCTAATGCTTTCTTCATTACTAAGATCTTTGAGTGTCCTTTTTTGTAAAGTAAAATAACTATTGCATTACATCATATTTTAGGAATTTTCTTCTTTTTTATGCATTGAGTAAAAAATGGGCGAGCCTGTTTTGTCCTTCCACTCCTGCATCCAACAGCAAATTTGCTAATATTCTATCTTCTCCTGAGTCTTCCTTCTTTTGATATTTTTAAGAGAAAAATTTACTTCGTCTGGTGTTACCTCAGGTATTTCACTTGTGTCAGCTGAAAATTCAGCTATTGATACTGTTGTCTTTGATGCATACAGTTCTTTGTAAAATTCTTCAACCCTTTACCATCTTATCCCTGCATTTGATGACTTCACTGTTTTTTTTTCTTTCAGTGACTTAATTTGTTGCCCTCCTAATGCCATTTTACTTCCGACCTGTTTCAGAATTTTTCCCTTCTTGATGGTTTCTTTAATTGGATTCACGTTTTTCTTTCTTTTTTCTTCTCTCTGTCTCTTGTTGATAAACTTATTTAATTTCCCTCGTTCTTTTTCATCTTTCTTTGTTTTCAATTTCATTTGTTTTCATCCTTTCATGAGCTCGAGTGTCTTTTCTATATACTTCTTGGCTTTGGTTGTATTTGTTTTTATCTACTACCTCCGCAGATTCTCTTAGTACTTTTGTTGGTCTATCACTGAACTCATCAGTGTCACATTCAGCATAACTTAGAGCCTGATATCTGTTCGTTATTTCTGACTGAAAGGCTGCATTGTTTTCGCTTACATTTATTGGCATATATTTTTATTTTTAATCTTCTTTCTTTCAGTTCTGAAAATCTGGCAGTGCAATCCACCATTCTGTGGTCACATCCTACATTAACTCTGTTGATAACCGTGACATTTATGATCGTGTTATTCTTATATGCTATAAAGAAGTCAATTTCATTCTTTGTTTCTCCATTTGGACTTCCCTGTGTCCATCTTCCCCTTGTTCTTTTGAGAAAGAATGTGTTCATTTTTCTCATGTTACACATTTCACCTCTTTCATTCCTTTCTCCCACTCTAAATTTTCCCATACATGTATCTCCATTTTTTGATTTGCCAACTTTTGCATTGAAGTCTCCCATGAGTATAGTATATGTGGTCTTTTCTTTTTCCATAATCTGGGAAATGTCGTCATAGAATGTTTTTATTTCTTCATCTGGGCTTTGAAAAGTCGGTGCATATACTTGTATTACTTTCACGGTGCATTATTTGCATACCCTAATTACAGTCCATGTTACTGTCAGATACACTGCTGAATTTGACAATGTTGTCTGCAAAGTTTCTTTTAATTAGAAGACCTACACCACTAACTTGTTCATTTTCCCTTGCTCTGTAGAATAATAGGTGTTTGGTGTCTTGGAGATGAATTACCTTTTCATCTTTTCTGTGGATTTCACTCAAACCTACAAAATCCCAACTAATGTTTTCTAATTCAGTCCTTAAGATATCAGGTTTGTGATCTTTTGCAAGGCTTCTTACATTGTACGTATAAATCTTCATGGATTTCAGTTTGTTTAATGCCCAGGTCTCTAATTTACCGAGACAGTGCCTACTCACTTTCTGTGGCACACTACCTGTAAGCACAGGAGGCAGTGTGGTTGGACCTTTAGTAGATGACGATCAAACAGGAACGCCCATCAAATACTTTGCAATAGAACACATGTTTGGTTGGGAGGATTGTGACAAATAATCTCACCTCCCTGCCACATAGTTTCTGGTGACATGTAATTTTTGTAACACCATATTCAGTTTATTCAATGGAGCCCTATATATGTACAGGGGGTCCCATGGTTTGTGCCGTTTAAGATGGTACCTAGTATATCCGCGACCTGGGGATGCGTCAGGTAGGAGTGGGGTTCTGCTCATGGATATATATATATATATATATATATATATATATATATATATATATATATATATATATATATATATATATATATATATGTTTATCTATCTATCTATCTATATATACCGACTGTCACCACGTCCATCGCAGTGAACAGTGTATAATGTTAGTGGAGTTCCCTTTTTAATTCCTTAAGGCACACAAATAATTCTAGAGGTAAATAAAGTGTGTGGAAACAGGCAGAACACAAGGAAAAAGGCATTACCATCGTGAGGGACTAAAAATGTAAATAAATATTTCACCCTTTGAAGAAAAACTAACCATCAAATGTATTATTAGGGTCGTCCTTCCTCTCATCCATTTCCATCAGGCAGTCATCAATCAGGTCCCTTGGGTTGTCTGGGTCAAATGTGGTTCGGTGTTCTGCGATTATACCCTTTAAAAAGAAAAAAAAAAGAAGCTTCATGAAAGATGTTTTTTTCTCTCGTAGTCAACTCTAAAGCATGACAGAACAGGATATCCTCCACAAAATCCCTACCACTGATGTACAAGCACCAGGAGTGCACAAACAGTCACGTCAGTCGACTCACCAAGCTGGAGGGAAAATTTGCTTAAAAATGACTTTTATTTCAGCAATCATTTTTCAAAAATCTTCAGACATATCTAATATTCGTCGATGAACAGTCATTTGAGAGGGGTACCGATGTGACCTGCTCAGCATCACATCCAGTAACACGATAGACTATATCGTAACAGCAGGGAGTGATTAACTTTTCTGCAATGCTATACAATTCTCGGTTTTACAATGTACGATGCACGTAACCCAGATTCATTTTGTTGACTGAACTGTCCCAAACGATCGAAGCGTCCTTGTTTCATTTCCTCTTCCTAATGCTTGAAGAATGCAGCATTCTAATTTTTCAGATATGAATGACGACTATTCAAATGTCACTTGAGAAAGCTTGGTTTCATGCACTCCAGTGATTAGGCATTTGTGGCACATAACACAATGAGGAAATTCACACACGTTGTTTAAGATACTAGTGAATTCATAGTGAATAAATCTTTCATCATTTTGACGTTTCTCCGCTGATGAGGCCATAACGGTACCCGGAACTGTCACAGAAAATACTTACATAACTAAAGCCTTACGTAAAGGCACTGACATTGACATACAGTTATAATAATGGCACGTCATAAGATTATATAATAAAAACACCATCAGGCACGTACATTATCATCGTAGTAAGATAACGCTGTACAATCAGCTTCAGGCATTCACCACACACTAGACACAATTTCTTGCAGTCATGATATCAAAAGATCAAACGATGAAAACACCACCAGGCAATTATATTATCATTGCCTTCGTAAGATCACACATTAGAAACAATTTCAGGCAGTCATATTATTACTATCTTAAGTAAAATCACACCATAGAAACAGTCTCAGGTAGTCATAATATCACCAGTTCAAAAGAACAAACCAACTAGAGCACTGAGAGAGTACATACCTCCACCAACACCAATAAAATCTAAGACTTGCTGCTGAGTAGCCAGACATACAACCAGTCACAAACATGAGTTTCCAAAATGCCATAGCATCACTAAGTAAAGAAAATCATTATCACACTGTAAAAACCTCACTAGCATACACATCACTGTGTTAAGAACTTACCTCATTTGCGTAAACAAAAATATCTGGAGACAGTGGAGCAACAAGTACCGGTACGTGCCTCAGTTGCGGCCAGCTGCCTCTAATGGGACAGTACATCCATCCTTACTCACAGCTGCTGTTTGCATGTGAGGCATCCTGATATGTGCCTCTATAAACGTCGTACTCTCTCTCTCTCTCCTTCAGTAGATTTTAATACACTTTCGTCAGCCATCCAAGTACTTCCTGGAAACCCTCTTGCAAAGCCCTTGTGGGTTCGTGTACCTAGGTTGAGAACCTCTAATTTAGATCATCAATAGAGACTGCAGCACTTATAAACCATTGATGTGACCTCCCCTCTATCCTCGGAAATCCCCTGATTGTCTACAGTACCTGTACTTCAGGTGAGGTCATGTCTACCTGACAGGCCTGGTGATTTGACATCACCTCACTTACCCTGCAAACATTAGCCTCATGGTTTGAATTGTTAACAACTATGCCATTAATTAAAGCATCCCCGTCATCTAGAACCCTACCTAAACCCTACCTAATGGAGTTGAAGGCTACCTCTACCATACAAGCTCTTAAAAAAAAAAAATGCCCAAAAAGTTAACAAACAGCACTCCCTCCTTCGTACATAGACGTAACCTACTACTGATTCTTACCATTCTACTGAGGATCATGAAACCAACGTTAAATCTTTGTAACAAAACCGAAGATACCCAACTTTCTGCGGCTTTCCTTGAACTGCCTTACAAAGTCCCCATCCTTCCGAAGTATCTCTTCTGACCTGCCTGAAGCTACATTGTTGGTTTCCATTAGAGTAACCTAAACCGAGTCCCCTGAAGTGTTGCCGACTGGTTAATCAACCTTCTCAGTCACGTCCTGTATCCTACACCCAGGAAAGCAAAAACACCACCTCCCGGAATGCTTAGCACAAAACTTCTCCTGATGCCTAATCAATGAATCCCCGACAAGTCTGAGTTTAGGCTCATGCTACACTTAATCTTGCAGAACGTGAAACCTATTCCCAGAAGTTACACTCCTATCACTGTTACTTACCTTAGCCTTTCATTTTCTCTTAAATGGTTGGAAGCCAGCACTACAATCTCGCCTGGTCTCACCATTACTCATCCTAGTTTTTTTAGCTATCAACCTTACCCGACACTTCTATTTCCACTTCCACTGCTTATATTGCCTTAGCGCTCACCCTTCCAGTCGTACTTTGCCACCCTCTAACATATCACTTTAACATTGCTTTACCGTTTTTCCAAATTTCTAAACTAAACTGACTCGCTATCTCGCAAAATGAAGAATACGTGTAGCCACTTCGTTCTTTCACCATGGAGTCTCAGATGAAACCGTTCAGGCACGAGGAGCAGGAGACTTGTTGGGCAGGCGCCATCTTAAGGGGGGTTTGGGAAGAGTGATGGAAGTTGCATCTTAACCACAGCAGGTCAGAGGTCAGACTGTGCGTGCGTGCGTGTGTGTGTGTGTGTGTGTGTGTGTGTGTGTGTGTGTGTGTGTGTGTGTGTGTGTGTGTGTGTGTGTGTGTGTGTGTGTGTGTATTGTGTATTTTATCAGTATAAAGATCCAGAAAAGCATGAGAATCATTAGTAATTTCTAGCTTCAACTTAAGTATTTTCTAGCAGGGTATCATATTCCTCTACTGAGTGAAACCTTTGGACAAATTCTTCTTTACCCTATCCTGTTTGTACCTTGAAGAAAAGGAGGGACCTGGATTGTAATTAAGTGTTTGCATGTCATAATTTAAGAGAAGACTGAGACTTAGCAAAGTTGAATAGCTGTCTGTCTCAATGATCTTCATTTATTTTATGAGCATATATCTAAGCCATCATTTTTTTCAGGGTATCACAGTTCGCCACAGCCGATGAGTTCACAGACGCAACCCTGCGTGTACTGAGCATTGAGAAGCGCCAGTTTGGTAACTACTCCTGCATGGCTACCAACAAGTTGGGTCAGTCCTCAGCTACCATACAGCTTGTCGGTAAGTTTTAGCTTCCTATAACCTGTACTTCCCTGGCTGTGTGTGTGTGTGTGTGTGTGTGTGTGTGTGTGTGTGTGTGAGAGAGAGAGAGAGAGAGAGAGAGAGAGAGAGAGAGACAGAGAGAGAGAGTATTTGCTATCTCCCTCACCACGAATCTTCCTGGGCAGAATGAAGTTAATTAGTAGAGAGGAGGGGGGGGGGAATAGTGAGATTGGAATAAAGTGAATAGAGGGAGGCAAAAGGGGGAAGAAAAGGGAGAAGAAACAAGAGGGAAAGAAGAAGGAGAGGAGAGCAGAGCGCCTGGTAGAACAGGGGGGTGAAAAGCAAGGAGTGTGATTGAAGAAGAGGAAGGAAATGGGAGAATGGAAGAGAAAATAGAATAAGACGGGTAAAAGGGAAATAAGTGACTGGTACTCACACTGAAGAAGTCCAGGAACCTCTTCTTAGTATTCTCCGCCATATCGAGCTTAAACATGCGTGCCATGAACCAGGACGGCAGGATGTTGTGTAACCAAGGGAAGAAGTCAGGGATGGCGATGCGATCCAGAGATTCAAGCAGTGAGTCCATGATATTTTCAAATTCCTTTAACTTGGGATCCCCCGGTGCAAACTGTGTACCTGGAATATAAAACGATGTAGTTAATGCACCAGTTAATTAAGATGAATGAAGCTTGCGGGTTCTGTGATAAATATATAACCCTCAGACCTCGGGTGGATTCCCGGTGGCGAGTTAAATTGGTAGTACCCCGATGTAGAAAGGTTGCGTGATTTTCATTGGTACTGTAATATTCAGCAAAGCTTCATGAACTATTCATGAACTATTTTGGACATTTTATCAAAACTGCTCTACATTTCAGGTAAATGGAAAGCACATTATTCTTCCGATTTGATATAATGGACGTCATCTCTGGAGGTATGATGTGGGTAGTTACCTTCATTCCTGAAAGGTACACTTGCGAGCCACATAACCACAGTTTCTGGTCACCCTCAGTCCCACTCCTTACAAGAAGGAAGTCGTAGCCTGGGTTTCATCCCGAACACAGTCTTTTGTTCAATGGTAAGTTGGTACTTTGAAGCTTTGTTTGACTGAATGAACAGTGCACATGAAACTGTTCGTAGTGACACTGTTACTCATGCAGTCCAAAGATAGCGGTACTCATCTAGAGATAGGGGTACAGGGTGAGGAGAAACTATGACTTACATGTGCACTACCACAAAAGTGGTATAACCGGAAGCCTGGTAGATGGCCAAGGAAAAAGAAAACCCCGAATTTAAACCAGTAGCTCCACTTATGGATTGGTGATGGTAAGGACACAATGTCAAATCAAAAACTTGCCCATGGTACTCGATAGCCGCACATTGGCCGTGTTGGAGCTATTTGGCACCCAGTGTCGGCGTTCATTGCTTTTAAAAAGTGAAGCAAGACTAGCACATGCATGCAATACCAAGACTTTGAGAAATGTAAATAATTATGCATACTGAAGCTGTACAGTAGAAATGTGTCCGTTTCTTTGTTATTTTCCTACATTTTTTATTCCAGGAGCATCTCTAGGAGCAGTAGCGTTCATCTGTCGATCATAATGGTTTACTGAAACGAGGTGCCTCACTTCTGTAGACTTTAGTGAAACCCTGATTCTCCAACTTCATCCCTACAGACTTCAGCGACTTTAGTGAAGTCTGATATTAGGGTCCTGATGCTACCGCATATATCTTGTACAATTGTACTTGCAATCAACCTACCGGCCACCATCTGCCATATAATGTTGACGACAGCAACATTGAAGGCATGAGGCAAGGGCGCCGGACTGTCTACCTGTTTCTTGAGCTCTTTCACCAACTGCGTGGCCTGCGTGTGCATGGCTGCCACCAGCTTGGACTTTCCCATTCCCAGGTCCCGCAGCTGCCGCAGGGTGAACCGCCTGTTATTGTGCCATCGCAAACCAATGCTTGATACTATACCTGTGGATATGCGACATAGGTAATATTCTTGCCAAAGACTGAATATGGAGGGATAGGGTGGGGAGGTAATATGCGTGAGGATATTGTTAGCTGGAGGAAGAGCAGCCTGTGGCATAGGATAGGGGTACACTGAAACGATTTGTCTGTGGCCACCCCTTCCGAGATAAAATTGTCTGACTAGATAGATAGATATAGACTGATAGATAGTCAGACGGATAAATGAATACTTTATGTTGACTGATTTAGGAAAACAAAAATAGTCATAGCAGCATAACAGTAAAGGTCACTGAATGTAACTCTTGCTGTTGACTGAAGAAAAATAGTGATAGTGACTGAACTGTTTCAGAAAACTAATGAGGTAGGTTACACTATGTACGGGACTATGTGATCTAAAAGAATTTATCTCAAAACACAATGATAATCCTGGTAACACTATCACGCCACAGTCTGAAGTCATGCCTGTCTGATGTTAAGCATGTGTCCCCTTGTGGGTGTAAGACCCAAGGCCAACGAGAACGACGCAGATTTCACTTGTTACCAGCCGCGATAGCGAAGCTGGTGTTGTTTTCAATTTGTGTGTGTGTGTGTGTGTGTGTGTGTGTGTGTGTGTGTGTGTGTGTGAGCACGATAACTTCGGAACTCCTCAAGATATCATCATAAAATTTAACACGTGTGTAGTAGGAAATGAGTTATTTAACCCCTGAACCGCGGGGCGTCACTTTCGTGATGCTCGGGTGCAATGGATCATACCGCGGGGCGTCACTTTTGTGATTCTGTGTTATTTTGAATTATCTCGGGCTTTCAAGTGGTGGCTTGTATCATCTATCAATACTGCCAATGTCCAACACTAGTCAGCACTCCAAATCTCATCTGTATTCCCATCCATTGTTGACATTTTAGCGATTTTCCCCCCTTCCTGACTCCCTCCCTACCTCCCCTCCATTACCCTGTCCTCTCACCTCGCAGGCCGTGCTGCGCTAAGCAAATCTCCCCGGATTTTTCCACAGATTTCATCCATTGAAATAAGCCCTATGCCGTATACTTATACAAAATAATATATACCAAAAAAAAATAAGGTAAGTGATAGTGGTATACACCAGGAATTGGCTAATTATCACCTGACAACACCTCACATGCATTCATTCGCTACATTACCATGGTAATTTCCCCTTTGAATTATGCCTTGTAATCTATGTCTGTAATAAAAATATATATCAGAAAGGAAGGGAGAAGCCTAAGTGACATTTACATTCACCTGGAACTACCTATTTCTTTATGTATTGCCGAGATTTTCTACCAATAATTTATTAGCACACACACACACACACACACACACACACACACAGGCAGAGAGACACTCCGACCTATTTAATAACCCAGTCTTGCATCGCAAGCATAGGTGTAAGTATAGTAAAAATAATAGAAAAATGTATAGACTGTGTGACAGATACAATTGTATCGCCTACAGATGTGCCAGATTCATAAATCAGCATAAATCCAAAGTAAATGAAAATATTGATATTCGGATACCTATCTATGTTTATTAATTTATCCATGTGTTTGTCTGCGTGTCCTGCTCGTGGAGTACTACATCGTAGTGTTGAGCAGGCTTGCCTACTACTTCGACCTAGTAGGGCCAGTCCAGATAAGGCGCAATCATGCTAGAAGACCTACTAGCGAGAGTCAGACTTAAAGCACTCCCCCCACCTGAGTAGTAGGCCGATCAGAATGGGTGTATTGGCTTTCCCCCCACCCACATCATATGACTCCCCCTTCGGGGATAAGGGCGAGGAGGGCCCAGAGAAGGATGTCAAGGCCACCACTTCCCCCACCTTTCCTGGAGACCCTCTTGAGCCAGAGTCCAGCCGAAAAGGCGGTGATGGTTTTTCAAGGGTATGGACGAAGAGGGCATGGAGGAGGTCGGCCAGGCCATCTCATACCCCACCCCTTTTCGGACGTGGAGATGAGCTTGTGCATGTAGTACTACCATACAATGGAAAGTAGGTTTGAGTACTGCTTCGAAGCAGTAAGGCCAAGCTAAATGTGTGTAACCATACTGGAAGCGCCTGCCAGCAACAGCCAGACTAAAAGCACTCTCCCAACCTGAGTCATAAACCATCCAGAACAAATAATATTGGCTATCTTCCCTCCCAGATAAAATCACGTGAAAACATTGTGAGAAGCCTATGTCCTGCAGTGGAATGTTACAGGCTGGACATAATGATGTATGTGTGTGTGTGTGTGTGTGTGTGTGTGTGTGTGTGTGTGTGTGTGTGTGTGTGTGTGTGTGTGTGTCTATATTACGTCGGTTGTGGAGATCTTTTTCTTTGGAATCACCAGATAATCTTGGTTTGGCAGTGGTCAAGTCTCAGTCGTATAAATGATGTAAATGACGCATACAAACACGACATTTGTATTCTAGTCTCATCACCAGTACGAAGTGCGTTTTCGCGCATATCAAGCTAGCGAGCTTTTTAGATTGTTTTACCTTTTGTACAGTGTTACGGTGCGATAATGGATTTGTGAATCATAAAATACAAATTTGAATTGGTGACAAAACATGAATAAAAAAACAACTGCTCTACCCTTAGTAGGTAAATAGTTAGCCTCTGATAAACGTCATGGTTGGGTTGCGCCAAACCGTTGATGGGTAATTTGTCGCTCATACACCGACAGTAAACTTCGCTTGCTTGTTCGTAATAATTGTTTCAACTGATTGCGAGACGCAGCAGTGTCATATTCAACTACCAACATCCCAGAGGACTTGGACTGTGGAAACAGACAGGGAGGGAGAACGAGCTGTTAAGGGTTCCTTGCTGTACTGACCATACTAATAAGTAGCATATAATTATGGTTTTCGCTATATTCATTTTCGTTATAAAACACATGATACAACCATCACCATCACCACTGCTACTACTGCTGTAACCACTACAATAGATGGTTGTTCTACCTCTGCTACTACTACCACTACTATTACTACTACTACTACTACTGCTACTAAGACTGCTGCTGCTGCTGCTACTACTACTGCTACTACTACTACTACTACTACTACTACCACCACTACTGCAATAATAATAAAAATAGTAATAATAATAATAATAATAATAATAATAATAGATATTAATAACGGTAATGATAAAAATAATTATAATAATAATAATAATAAAAATGATGATGAATGGTGAAACCAATCATACGGTAATGAAATGCCTTTTTTGTTTTTGTTTTACGAGGCCAACGTTGACAAGCAGATAAAGACACTCAAAGTACTGCTCCGTTATCTCACCCAACTGACAATCTTGTCTCCCTCCCCGTCAGCTCTCGTTCTTCCCCCATAAACCGACACCTACACCGACACATCCCTCCCCTCGCTCTCCCGCTTCAGAATATTTCGAAGCTCGCACATTGGCGTTCGGCGTCACAGCTTGGGAGAAAGAGAACTGGCAACAACTTAACGTTTAGAAAGGAGAAAGGGCAGTTTTAGGCCAAGCTTTAACAGATAATAGGATCTCACACCTGGTGGAAGTGCTGAAGGTTTTTTGAGGAAGACGAGCCACATCAGCAGCAGCAACGTCCCCCACAACACCACCTGCACGACCATCACTCCCAACGCCTGTCACTGCCACCTGGGGTGATACCATGATTTATTTTACTAATCTTTCTCAGTATAAGTCAATACCATGAATCTATCTATCTATCTATCTATAGCCCGATGCCCTAATCCCGCAAAGGGTGGCCGCAGACAAAACGCCTCCATGAATCATCTTAGTATTTATTCATCATCTGCGGTGATACCATAAGTTGTTTTGCCATACTTTTACCACATAAAGCAATAATATGAATCAATCACCTGCGGCGATGTAATGATTTAACATGGTACTTTTTTTATCACCTGCTTCGATACTATAAATTATCTTGTTCATATTTTTACCACCTCAAGCTACACAATCAGTTACTTTATCATGTTTTGAACCTCTAAAGCAGGCCCATGAAATATACCTCTGGAAATATTGATATATGGGCGTTAGAACCCCAGAAACTAAAGAAGAATTGTGCATAAAGTGGGTCAAATTTCACTACCTCCATGCAACGTCATGCTGCCAGAGAGAGAGAGAGAGAGAGAGAGAGAGAGAGGTGATGGTCAAGTGGCTAGAGAAGTAGTCTGCTGTCTAAATGGACGCAAGCCCGATCACAGACTGGAGCAGTTGACGGTCTTAACTATTTAATCGGTAGAGAGGCGGCCTGAAGCTTACGGACCTAGGTTCGAATCCCGGCTGGGGCAGGGAACAGTTTAAGGATTTGAATTTCATTAAATCAGGCTTTACTGATCTACCAGAAGACCCGCCGACATGTCGTAAAAATACCCCTGCTAATACCAATACACCAGTCCTGTATGAGACAGCCCTAGCATGTATTCAATATGGACGGTGGGTGTTAGCGCCGAAGTGGTGACATGTAGAGGTGTATGGTATGTAGGAGGACTGCTGGGCCTTGATAGCAGGCTGTGAAGCCTATGCCCAGAGTCGGACACATATTAAAAAAAAAAAAAAAAGACTACTGTTTTCTTCACAAAACACATTACTATCTATCTATCTATCTATCTATTGCCAGACGCCTCAATCCCGTTTGGGGTGGCCACAAACAAATCGCCTCCAAGTCGCCCTGTCCCCCGCCATTTCACTGCCCTGCTCCCAACTCACACCCCCCTCTCTCATATACCTCTCCACCACATTACTATGCTATAAAAATCCCTGTTCATACCATCATACCAGTTCTGAACAGACAACCCAAGCATGTATTCAGTATGGACGGTAGGCATTAGGCATTAGTGCCTAGGTGGTGGTGACATATGGAGGAGTACAGCACTTTTTTTTTTTTTCCAGGAAGAAGGAACCAAATGCCATGGGCCTGCAAATTGCTCCCTCCAAGAAAAAAAACAAAAACAAAAAACAAAACCGTGACAACAGAGATCCACATTCAAGATCCACTCATTCTGAGATGCCTGGACACACTGATTTTGAAAGACTGGAGACTGTAGGCAACAGGAAAAACAGACAGAGGGAGACAGTTCCAGAGTTGACCTGTTGCATATATGAAGGCCTGGGAGTAGCGGTTAATTCTTGCATTAGAGAGTTGGACAGAAAAGGGATGAGAGTTTGTTGCTTGACGGGTGTTGTGTGCCCTCCGTAGTGGTGCAGGGATGCAAGCAGACAGTTCAGAGGAGCAGCGCCCATTGAAGTAGCGAAAGAAAAGAGATAATGGTGCAAGAGTGTGGCGAAGAGACAGAGGTTGAAGGGAGCCAGTAAGAGGAGGAGAGTTAATGGGACGAGAATTCTTTGACTCCACCCTGTTGAGAAGAGCTGTGGGTGGGGAGCCTCCTCACACATGAGAGTTGTACTCCAGACAAGGGCAAATAAAACTCGTGTATAAAATCAACAACTGTGCAGGGAAAAAGAAGGCATGGAGTCGGCTTAGCACACCTAATCTCTTGGAAGCAGATTTTACAAGAGAGGTAATATTTTCTTTCCAAAATAAATCACGAGAGGATGAAACCCCAGGTACGTTTAAAGATGGTGCAGGATTGAGCTGGATATTGTAATAAATTAGAGGGTACTCCTGTGGAAGCTTTTGTCAGGTTAATAAATGTAAGAACTGAGTTTTTGAAGCATTGAAAAAACAAGGTTATTTTTACGCCAGTCATAGATATGAGCCAAGTCCGACATTAGGTGTTCTGCAGCCTCGTCCCTCGTTTGTTGAAGTAACTGCTGAGATGGACGTTGCGAGAAACGAATGGAAATGTGAGGGGTGGAGTCATCAGCATATGAGTCGATAGGGTCAGAAGTACAGCTTAGAAGGTCACTGATGAATAAAAGGAAGAGTTGGTGATAGGACAGAGGAATACCACTATTGATAGCTCTGTGAGAAGAACGGTGGCTGTCCATAACACCAGCGACAGAACGACCTGAAGGGAAGCCAGCGATCAAGGCACAAATAGAAGGATAGAAACCATAAAGGGGTAGTTTGGAAATTAAAGATTTATGCAAGACTCAACTGGAAGCCCTTGAGATGCCAAGTGCAATGGCAAAGCTTTCGCCAAAGTCCCGAAAGGAGGATGACCAGGAGTCTAAAAGGTAGGTGAGAAGATCGCTGGTGGAGCGTCCCTGGCAGAAGCCATACTGACAATCAGAAAGAAGGTTGTGATACGAAAGATGCTTTAAAATTTTTCTGTTAAGAACAGACTCGAATACTTTTGAAATTTAGGATGTTAAAGCAATTGGGCGATAGTTAGAGGGCTGGGAATGGTCACCCTTCTTTGGGGCAGGCTAAATGAGAGCAAACTTGCGGCAAGAAGGAAAGGTGCAAGCTGACAAGCAAAATGACGAAAAAGGTTACCTAGGCAGGGTGTAAGCACAGAAACACACTTCTTGTGAACAACAGGAGGGACCCCAACAGGCCCATAAGCCTTGTTAGTACTGAGGCCAGAGATGGCAGAATTACACCAATTGAAGAAATTTTAATGTAAGCCATGAGGAAGTCAGAGGGGAGAAGAGATGGAGGGACAGCACTGGAATCATCTAAGGTGGAACTGGAGGACAAAGTCTGAGCAAAGAGTCTGCTTTATCAGTAGAAGAAATAGCTACAGAGCCATCAGAGTGGAAAAGGGGAGGGAAGGATAATGAGGTAAAGGTGGTAGAAAGGTTTTTGGCAAGGTGCCAGAAGAAGTGGGAAGAAATCGAATTGGAGAGTTGAGAACATTTAGTACAGATGAAATTATTTTTAGCAGAGTGAAGGACAGACTTAGCACGATTCCGAGCACAAACCTAAAAAAGATGAGATTCAGGGGTGGGTTGGCTCCAGTATCTTTTGTAGGCCTTCTTGTAGTGGACAGCATTAGAACAAGCGTGATCAAACTAAGTGTTTTTTTTTTGCATTAGTCAGAGGATATGAGAAAGGAATGTATGCTTCCATGATCAAGAGAATAACCTCCGTAATGTGCATGGTACACTCAGATGGCTCTCGGCCATGGAAGCAATAATCATTCCAGGGAAAATCAAAGTAATGCTGAAGGCCTTCCATTCAGCACCTACAAAGTGTTACAACCGGGGTTTCTTTGGGGTGTCCATAGACGGTACTGGGTCAATAGGACAGGTTAAGGTAATAAGGGTATGATCGGAGGAGCCCAACTTAGAGGAAAGATTTACAGCATAAGCAGAAGGATTAGTTGTAAGCAAGAGGTCAAGTATGTTGGAACTATCTCCAAGGCGGTCAGGGATATGGGTAGGGTGCTGTACAAGCTGCTGTAGGTCATAAAGGAAGTGTGTTCCCGCCAGATTGCATTGGCTGTTCTTTTTACCTCCCCATAACGTTTCACAAATACCTATCTATTTATCTATCTATTACCAGACGCCTTAATGCCGTAAAAAGTGGCCACAAACAAATCGCCTCCATGTCGCCCTGTCCCCTGCCAATTCTTTGCCCTGCTCCAAGCTCACACCCCCGTCTCTCATATACCTCTCCACTCCATCCCTCCATCTCATCCTTGGCCTCCCTCTCCCTCTCCCCCACTTCCACCTCACTCACATACTCTCTCCTCGTCAGTCTTTCGCTCTGCTTCTTCTCCACATGGTCAAACCACCGCAGTGTGTTTCTCCTAACTCTTCCTATCACATCTGCATCCACACAACAGTGCTCCTTCATTTCCTCATTTGTCAGTCTGTCTCTCCCTGTGACTCTGCATGCTCCTCTCAAATAACTCATTTCCACTGCCCTCACTCTTGACTTGTGTCCCTCCAAAAAGGCCCAAGTTTCACTTCCATACGTTAGAGTTGGTATCACAATACTGTCATGCAGTAACTTTTTCACTTCCATCCTCACTTCCCTGTTTCTTACCACCGCTTTCAAAGAACCAGGCACCTTTCTTCCCTGGTGTACCCTTTCAAGCACTTCACCCTCTAAACTTCCATCCTTTCTCATCACACTACCCAAGTACTTAAATGCATTCACATTTTCCATTTCCTCCACATTCAGCCTCAGTGTACATTCAGTGACTTCATTTCTCTCAAAGACCATAACTTTACCCTTCCCTACATTCACCTTTAGATTCCGTTTCTTACATACTCTCCCAAACTCATCCACCAAGCCTTGCAGCTCCCCTTAGTCTTCACTTAACAACACAGTATCATCTGCAGACAACAGTACAGGATTTTTCACACACTGCCTTCTCTCATTAGGGCCACTCCAACATCCACTGTGTTACCTTCTCTCTCGTTTATAACCCCATCCATATACAGAATGAACAAGCATGCAGACATGACACATCCCTGTTTCAATCCAACCTTCAAATAGAAAACTTCACTCAGTTCATTGTCCACACACACTGCAGCCTTAACACCCTCATACATACTTTTCACGGCGTTCAACAACTTCCTATTTACTCCATATTTTTTCACTACTTTCCACAGTCCTTGTCTATCCACCCTGTCATATGCTTTCTCCAAATCCATGAAGGCCGCATACAACTTATTTCCCTCCTCTAGAAACTTTTCCACTAAAGACCTTGGAATGAATATCTGATCTACACGACCTCTTCCCTTCCCAAAACCTCCATGTTCTTCAACTAATTCCTCTCTTATTTCCCTAACTCTGTCAATAACTTAGCATCCTACCATATACTTTTCCTGTTACACTAATTAGAGAAATGCCCCAATGATTACCACACACTTCTTTTTCCCCTTTTCTTTTGTACAGGGGAATAATTTTCCCAGGCCAATCTGCACATCTTCCACATCCCTTCTACTACTATCTCTCCCCCATGCTTCAGCATTTCAGCACACACTCCATCAATCCCTGGGCCTTTCCCCATTTTTCTTCCACAACTTCTATCCTACTGATTTCCTCCTCTCTTCTCACATCTCTCCTTCTCCCAGCCATTCCCAGCCACTTATACTCGCATTACTTTCATTCTCCATGTTCAACAATTCCTTAAAGTGTTCTCTCCATCTGCTCACTTTTTCTCCCTTCTCCACTAGTAATCTACGGTACCATTTTAATCTTTCATTCCCCGACTAGCTTCTTTACACCCTGTCTAACTCTCTTTACCTCACTCCAGAACATTTTCTTACATTTCCTCCACTTTATACCCAAATTCTTTCCAAATACCTCATCCACACTCTTCTTACTTTCTTACAAATATTGTCACCTCTCTCTTCCTCTCTACACATAACTCTCTCTTCTGTCTCTCAACTTCCTCCACACTCCTGTTTCTCATCCACTCACTACATGCTTTCTTCTTTCGTGCCACAGCCTGTCTCACCTCTTCGTTCCACCATGCTGTTCCTTAAACCCCCTTTCGCCTTCTCTTCACAACACACACCACCTCACATGCTGCACAGATTTTTTCCGTGAATATTTTGCACACACCTTCCACATCCGCCATCTGCTCGAAATCATATTTACCCAATTGCTCCTCCACTTCTCTTTTATAATATTTATTCTGACTTTTTTCCATCCTCTTATAACCTTTCCACCCTCCTTGTATGAACTACTTCCTCCTGTCCTTCCTTTCTTCTATTCCTCCACTTCATTTCAACCTTCACTTTCATCACCACCAAGTGGTGGTCGGAAAGTCCACTCCCCAACCTCTATATTATGCTCTTGCATCCATTACACACCTTCTCATGCTGTCTTCCAAAGACACACAATTAATCATCGCCTTCCGTTCATTCAGTCCACCACCCACCATTCTCATCACTCGCCACATATACAGTACCTCTGGATCATTTTGTGTCTGAAGAGGGTATTAGCTATCAACAACCCCCTCCCGGCACAAATGGCCACTGGAGCACTGCCATTGTCATCCACTTCTGCAGACACACCCTACTCACCAACTACTCCATCCACCTTCACATTCCCTACTTTTCCATTCATATCTCCAATCAAAAACACTCTCTCATTCCTTTCAAACTTTTCCATGCACGCATCTACTTTTGTCCAGAACTCTTCTTTCACTCTGCTTTTAGGTCGTCATTGCCAAAAATGAAGAGTATTGCCAGGAAAGAATGATACTATTGGTGATTACTATATAAGTTTATTATGGTAGTCCTGTCAGTCATTAATAATTTTAGATAACACAGTGAAGCGTCTTTAGTTTGTCAAGAGCCGGAACATTGTTACGCAATAATCATGAAAAAATGAAGAGTATTGCCAGGAAAGAATTATACTATTGGCGATTACGATTGAACTTTATTATAATAGCCTTGTCAGTCATTAGTAATTCTAGTTAAGAACACAGTGAAGTGTCTTTAATTTCTGTCACGAGTAGGAGCATTGTTACGCAATAACCATGAAAAAATGAAGAGTATTGGCAGGAAAGAACGATATTATACGTGATTGCTATTTAAGTTTATTGTAGTAGCCTTGTCATTCATTAATAATTTTAGTTAAGAAAACAGTGAAGTGTCTTTAGTTTCCTTCAAGAGTTGAAACAATATCATTACTACGTCAACAATAATGAAATGGTGTCCGTGAAAAGTGCTGCCAGGCAAGAGTGCTGTCTCTCTGAATGTGGTAACTATATTTTTCCAAATAAGTGATAATTACAATAATATTCATAGCCATGAAGCATGTTATGAATATTATACACAAGAAAACCCAAGTAAAGTGGATTTTGAGGTGATAATTATTTAACAAAATTTATTAATAATCAATTATTTTGATTAGTTTTTGCCCTAACTTTTGGCGAAATAATAAAGAATTAGGTTGACTTTAATTATGATTCAGTTATGAAGTCATTTTAATTATCGACCGTAATAAATAAAAAAAATAAGTACCATTTTTTTTTTCTTCACACACACCGATAGACAACTTCAAATCTCTTTCATAAATAACTTTTTCTTGTATCTTCAATATTTACGGAAATATGGTTCCCCCCAAATTCCAATATTTTAATTGCGTTTTCTGGCTTTTAATGATTTTGTCGGTTAACTCCCTCTGGTTCGAGGGGCCTACACCAGTCGAGCAGTGTGGTACTCTCAGTGTGGATGGAAAGTTGATGAGAGAGAGAGCTGGAGCTCCTACTTCATCAGCGTTCAGGACTAGCTTTTGACCATCTCCATGTGCTGAACTTTTTCAGTGTTTTGGTAACACAAAGAGTAGGTCAGCATACTCTCTAATACAGGTTCCTCGAACTGTCAACACCACACTATATGCACATTACATACTACACTTCCTATTAGAAATCTAACAAAAAATAACATCCTATCACCAAGCCTCGGAGTCCCCAGGGGGAGGGGGACCATCAAAGTCACCAACATCAGCCCCTCTCCCAGTGACGACCAAGCAAGATGCCTGGAACCACTGTCTCACTCGCTTCTTCATACCTGCAGCATTCGCTGCCTTTCCTCTTACTTTCTTCCTGTTGAACACCACCTCTCCTCCACAAAACCTCATCATCTCTTCCTCACTGAGACAACTGTCTGAGGCGACTGATAACAAACCTTTCTCTGTATCCTCCTTTCTCTATGTTCTTTTCAAAGCCAAACGTGACTATCGTGTAGATGTATCCAACAACTTACCTTGCTCTCGTGTTCCTGAACTCGAATCTTCCGGATTCTCTACTCTCTGGTTTCAGCTATCCTGTCATTCTATGACTAAATATATATGCCGTTTACTTATCCCCTAAATCTGTTGGCTATGCAAAATTCTCTATCTTACTTCTAAGATGGAACAGATCCTAACAATGTCTCCTTTCTCTGAAATCTCCATTCTAGGTGATTTCCATGTTCATCACCACCTTTGGCTCTCCTCCCCTCTCACTGATCCACCTGGTAAACAAGCCTACATCTTTTCTATCCTAAATGACTTGGAGCAGTTTGTACAGCACCCTATCCTGACCACCTTGGAGACCGTTCCAACATACTTAACATCTTCCTTACAACTAAAGCTTCTGCCTACGCTGTTAATCCTTCCTCTCTGTTGGGCTCCTCCGATCACAACCTAATCTCCTTAACCTGTCCTATCACCCCAGTAAGGCCTATATACCCTCCCAAGAAGCGTCAGCTGTGGCACTTTGGAGCTGGTGATTGGGAGACCCTTAGGCAGTACTTGTTTGATTTTCCCTGGAATGATTGATGTTTCCATGGCCAAGAGCCATCTTAGTGAGTCTTCCGCATTATGGAGGTTATTCTTTCAGGAATGGAAACATACATGCCTTGCTCATATCGTATGATATCGTATGACTAATTCAAAAATAAAATAGTTTAATCTCACTTCTTCTCTTGCTGTCCACAACAAGGAGAAAGCCTACCAAAGGTACTGGAGCCAAGCCATCCCTGAGTCTCACCTCTTTTATGTTTCTGCCCATAATTATGGGAAGTCTGTTCTTCGCTCTGCTAAAAATAATTTCATTCATTTTTAATGCTCTGAATTCCTCAACTCATATTCTTTTGTCCTTCTAGCACCTTGCCAAAAACTTTTTAACAACTTTACTTCATCATCTTTCCCTCCTCTTTTCCACTCTGATCACCCTGTAGCTATTTCTTCTACAGATACATCAGAACACTTCACCCAGAATTTCTTCTCCAATTCCACCTTAGCCCATGACGTCTGGCACATATTTCTGCCGACCCTTCTCCCAACCGGACATCAGAGAAAATAACCTTTTTTAAACCTTAATATCTCAGCTAGTACTTAACCAAAAATAAAAAATGTCATAACATTCACCAATCCTTCGACTTCAAGCTGATGGCCTCAAATTCTCTATGAAGTGCGTGTAGTCAGAGAGAGAGAATGGGGAACATGGGCAACTTTTGGTGTTTTTTTGCCCGTATCCGTATGCATGGCTGAGCTGTGGTGGCACAACTTATGCTTATGCTAGCCCTTCACAATAATAACACTTCCGATAGTTTTTGTTCTAAAGACTTCTATAATGTCTTTAACTTTGGTCTGCTCTCTCTCTCAAGTTGATCTTTTCCTGTCTCTTGAAGATATTCCGAACACTGACCTTTCCATTGCTCTTTGAGAATGGTTTAGTTGTTTTTCCAACGATTTTGTCAGTTTCCAGGTCTCACAACCGTACGTCATAGCTGGAATTATACATTAGTTATATACTTTACCTTTCATGCATTCTTTACCGGTAAGCTACTTTTCATGGTGTCTGTATGTTTACTGAAAGATTCCCATCCAGTTGTAATGCATCATGGTCCTTCATTAGTTTTAGTATTTGCTCCAAGTAATTGTACTCGTCGACTTCTTCAAGAACTTCTTCGCTTATTCTGGTGAAGCTTTTTGGTGTATTTGGATTAAACATTAGTTTTACTCTAGTTCATCTTCAGACCAACTCTGAGACTTCCTCTGTTCAGGTCATTTAACATTTCTTGCAATGTCTGCTGTTCTTGTGATTAGGGCAATGCCATCTGCAAAATTTAAATGGTTTAATTTTTGTCCAGCTATGTTTACTCACTTGTTTTCCCAATCTAGCTTTCTGAAAATACTTTCTAGGCATGCTGTAAATAATTTTGGTGAAATTGTATCTTGCTGACTCACGCCCTTCTCAACCTTAATTTTTTCCTAGTCTTTACGTAATTCATCTGTAGCAATTCCCTATTTATATATGTTTTCAAGAAGTTTTACAATATTCTTATTTACTCCTTGTTCTCGCAATGAATTTATAATTGCTATGTACTCCACTGAGTCGAAAGTCTTTTCGTAATCAACAGACCGAAGCACAGTGGTTTAATATATTCTGTAGTTTTCTCAGTTAGCTAAATCACTGTGTAAATGATCAGAGAATGAATATTTAAGAGATCTGCCTATTCACGAGGTTGGTTTTCTTCCATATTTGTTGTTATTCTATTAGCAAGGACTTTAGTGAAGAGTTGGTAAAAAACTGACAATAAGTTAATGGGTCGATAGTTTTCGCCCGCCTTTAGGGCCCGCGCGCTTGCGTACGGCCTTGTGTGTGTGTGTGTGTGTGTGTGTGTGTGTGTGTGCTCTCATTATACCTTATGAAAGGCTTGATCTATCAACATGAAACCTTCAGGGTATCAAGGTATGTCCAAAATCTTCCTGCTCTCCCCCGGGGGGGTTAAGGGACGGCGTCCCCCTCCCCGGGGGAGTCGGGGGGTTTCGCCGCCCCCCCGGCTCCCCCAGGGGGGCACCACTCCCTGCCCCCCCTGGGGGCCCCATCACCCAGCCCCCTCCCGGGGGGCATCGCCCCTTGACCCTCCCGCTGGGGAGAGGCAGCCACCCTTGTAACTTGGCCAACAGCATATTCTGGCTGGCGATTAACATTCGGCTCCCTAATGCTTTCTTCATTACTAAGATCTTTGAGTGTCCTTTTTTGTAAAGTAAAATAACTATTGCATTACATCATATTTTAGGAATTTTCTTCTTTTTTATGCATTGAGTAAAAAATGGGCGAGCCTGTTTTGTCCTTCCACTCCTGCATCCAACAGCAAATTTGCTAATATTCTATCTTCTCCTGAGTCTTCCTTCTTTTGATATTTTTAAGAGAAAAATTTACTTCGTCTGGTGTTACCTCAGGTATTTCACTTGTGTCAGCTGAAAATTCAGCTATTGATACTGTTGTCTTTGATGCATACAGTTCTTTGTAAAATTCTTCAACCCTTTACCATCTTATCCCTGCATTTGATGACTTCACTGTTTTTTTTTCTTTCAGTGACTTAATTTGTTGCCCTCCTAATGCCATTTTACTTCCGACCTGTTTCAGAATTTTTCCCTTCTTGATGGTTTCTTTAATTGGATTCACGTTTTTCTTTCTTTTTTCTTCTCTCTGTCTCTTGTTGATAAACTTATTTAATTTCCCTCGTTCTTTTTCATCTTTCTTTGTTTTCAATTTCATTTGTTTTCATCCTTTCATGAGCTCGAGTGTCTTTTCTATATACTTCTTGGCTTTGGTTGTATTTGTTTTTATCTACTACCTCCGCAGATTCTCTTAGTACTTTTGTTGGTCTATCACTGAACTCATCAGTGTCACATTCAGCATAACTTAGAGCCTGATATCTGTTCGTTATTTCTGACTGAAAGGCTGCATTGTTTTCGCTTACATTTATTGGCATATATTTTTATTTTTAATCTTCTTTCTTTCAGTTCTGAAAATCTGGCAGTGCAATCCACCATTCTGTGGTCACATCCTACATTAACTCTGTTGATAACCGTGACATTTATGATCGTGTTATTCTTATATGCTATAAAGAAGTCAATTTCATTCTTTGTTTCTCCATTTGGACTTCCCTGTGTCCATCTTCCCCTTGTTCTTTTGAGAAAGAATGTGTTCATTTTTCTCATGTTACACATTTCACCTCTTTCATTCCTTTCTCCCACTCCAAATTTTCCCATACATGTATCTCCATTTTTTGATTTGCCAACTTTTGCATTGAAGTCTCCCATGAGTATAGTATATGTGGTCTTTTCTTTTTCCATAATCTGGGAAATGTCGTCATAGAATGTTTTTATTTCTTCATCTGGGCTTTGAAAAGTCGGTGCATATACTTGTATTACTTTCACGGTGCATTATTTGCATACCCTAATTACAGTCCATGTTACTGTCAGATACACTGCTGAATTTGACAATGTTGTCTGCAAAGTTTCTTTTAATTAGAAGACCTACACCACTAACTTGTTCATTTTCCCTTGCTCTGTAGAATAATAGGTGTTTGGTGTCTTGGAGATGAATTACCTTTTCATCTTTTCTGTGGATTTCACTCAAACCTACAAAATCCCAACTAATGTTTTCTAATTCAGTCCTTAAGATATCAGGTTTGTGATCTTTTGCGAGGCTTCTTACATTGTACGTATAAATCTTCATGGATTTCAGTTTGTTTAATGCCCAGGTCTCTAATTTACCGAGACAGTGCCTACTCACTTTCTGTGGCACACTACCTGTAAGCACAGGAGGCAGTGTGGTTGGACCTTTAGTAGATGACGATCAAACAGGAACGCCCATCAAATACTTTGCAATAGAACACATGTTTGGTTGGGAGGATTGTGACAAATAATCTCACCTCCCTGCCACATAGTTTCTGGTGACATGTAATTTTTGTAACACCATATTCAGTTTATTCAATGGAGCCCTATATATGTACAGGGGGTCCCATGGTTTGTGCCGTTTAAGATGGTACCTAGTATATCCGCGACCTGGGGATGCGTCAGGTAGGAGTGGGGTTCTGCTCATGGATATATATATATATATATATATATATATATATATATATATATATATATATATATATGTTTATCTATCTATCTATCTATATATACCGACTGTCACCACGTCCATCGCAGTGAACAGTGTATAATGTTAGTGGAGTTCCCTTTTTAATTCCTTAAGGCACACAAATAATTCTAGAGGTAAATAAAGTGTGTGGAAACAGGCAGAACACAAGGAAAAAGGCATTACCATCGTGAGGGACTAAAAATGTAAATAAATATTTCACCCTTTGAAGAAAAACTAACCATCAAATGTATTATTAGGGTCGTCCTTCCTCTCATCCATTTCCATCAGGCAGTCATCAATCAGGTCCCTTGGGTTGTCTGGGTCAAATGTGGTTCGGTGTTCTGCGATTATACCCTTTAAAAAGAAAAAAAAAAAGAAGCTTCATGAAAGATGTTTTTTTCTCTCGTAGTCAACTCTAAAGCATGACAGAACAGGATATCCTCCACAAAATCCCTACCACTGATGTACAAGCACCAGGAGTGCACAAACAGTCACGTCAGTCGACTCACCAAGCTGGAGGGAAAATTTGCTTAAAAATGACTTTTATTTCAGCAATCATTTTTCAAAAATCTTCAGACATATCTAATATTCGTCGATGAACAGTCATTTGAGAGGGGTACCGATGTGACCTGCTCAGCATCACATCCAGTAACACGATAGACTATATCGTAACAGCAGGGAGTGATTAACTTTTCTGCAATGCTATACAATTCTCGGTTTTAAAATGTACGATGCACGTAACCCAGATTCATTTTGTTGACTGAACTGTCCCAAACGATCGAAGCGTCCTTGTTTCATTTCCTCTTCCTAATGCTTGAAGAATGCAGCATTCTAATTTTTCAGATATGAATGACGACTATTCAAATGTCACTTGAGAAAGCTTGGTTTCATGCACTCCAGTGATTAGGCATTTGTGGCACATAACACAATGAGGAAATTCACACACGTTGTTTAAGATACTAGTGAATTCATAGTGAATAAATCTTTCATCATTTTGACGTTTCTCCGCTGATGAGGCCATAACGGTACCCGGAACTGTCACAGAAAATACTTACATAACTAAAGCCTTACGTAAAGGCACTGACATTGACATACAGTTATAATAATGGCACGTCATAAGATTATATAATAAAAACACCATCAGGCACGTACATTATCATCGTAGTAAGATAACGCTGTACAATCAGCTTCAGGCATTCACCACACACTAGACACAATTTCTTGCAGTCATGATATCAAAAGATCAAACGATGAAAACACCACCAGGCAATTATATTATCATTGCCTTCGTAAGATCACACATTAGAAACAATTTCAGGCAGTCATATTATTACTATCTTAAGTAAAATCACACCATAGAAACAGTCTCAGGTAGTCATAATATCACCAGTTCAAAAGAACAAACCAACTAGAGCACTGAGAGAGTACATACCTCCACCAACACCAATAAAATCTAAGACTTGCTGCTGAGTAGCCAGACATACAACCAGTCACAAACATGAGTTTCCAAAATGCCATAGCATCACTAAGTAAAGAAAATCATTATCACACTGTAAAAACCTCACTAGCATACACATCACTGTGTTAAGAACTTACCTCATTTGCGTAAACAAAAATATCTGGAGACAGTGGAGCAACAAGTACCGGTACGTGCCTCAGTTGCGGCCAGCTGCCCCTAATGGCACAGTACATCCATCCTTACTCACAGCTGCTGTTTGCATGTGAGGCATCCTGATATGTGCCTCTATAAACGTCGTACTCTCTCTCTCTCTCCTTCAGTAGATTTTAATACACTTTCGTCAGCCATCCAAGTACTTCCTGGAAACCCTCTTGCAAAGCCCTTGTGGGTTCGTGTACCTAGGTTGAGAACCTCTAATTTAGATCATCAATAGAGACTGCAGCACTTATAAACCATTGATGTGACCTCCCCTCTATCCTCGGAAATCCCCTGATTGTCTACAGTACCTGTACTTCAGGTGAGGTCATGTCTACCTGACAGGCCTGGTGATTTGACATCACCTCACTTACCCTGCAAACATTAGCCTCATGGTTTGAATTGTTAACAACTATGCCATTAATTAAAGCATCCCCGTCATCTAGAACCCTACCTAAACCCTACCTAATGGAGTTGAAGGCTACCTCTACCATACAAGCTCTTAAAAAAAAAAAAATGCCCAAAAAGTTAACAAACAGCACTCCCTCCTTCGTACATAGACGTAACCTACTACTGATTCTTACCATTCTACTGAGGATCATGAAACCAACGTTAAATCTTTGTAACAAAACCGAAGATACCCAACTTTCTGCGGCTTTCCTTGAACTGCCTTACAAAGTCCCCATCCTTCCGAAGTATCTCTTCTGACCTGCCTGAAGCTACATTGTTGGTTTCCATTAGAGTAACCTAAACCGAGTCCCCTGAAGTGTTGCCGACTGGTTAATCAACCTTCTCAGTCACGTCCTGTATCCTACACCCAGGAAAGCAAAAACACCACCTCCCGGAATGCTTAGCACAAAACTTCTCCTGATGCCTAATCAATGAATCCCCGACAAGTCTGAGTTTAGGCTCATGCTACACTTAATCTTGCAGAACGTGAAACCTATTCCCAGAAGTTACACTCCTATCACTGTTACTTACCTTAGCCTTTCATTTTCTCTTAAATGGTTGGAAGCCAGCACTACAATCTCGCCTGGTCTCACCATTACTCATCCTAGTTTTTTTAGCTATCAACCTTACCCGACACTTCTATTTCCACTTCCACTGCTTATATTGCCTTAGCGCTCACCCTTCCAGTCGTACTTTGCCACCCTCTAACATATCACTTTAACATTGCTTTACCGTTTTTCCAAATTTCTAAACTAAACTGACTCGCTATCTCGCAAAATGAAGAATACGTGTAGCCACTTCGTTCTTTCACCATGGAGTCTCAGATGAAACCGTTCAGGCACGAGGAGCAGGAGACTTGTTGGGCAGGCGCCATCTTAAGGGGGGTTTGGGAAGAGTGATGGAAGTTGCATCTTAACCACAGCAGGTCAGAGGTCAGACTGTGCGTGCGTGCGTGTGTGTGTGTGTGTGTGTGTGTGTGTATTGTGTATTTTATCAGTATAAAGATCCAGAAAAGCATGAGAATCATTAGTAATTTCTAGCTTCAACTTAAGTATTTTCTAGCAGGGTATCATATTCCTCTACTGAGTGAAACCTTTGGACAAATTCTTCTTTACCCTATCCTGTTTGTACCTTGAAGAAAAGGAGGGACCTGGATTGTAATTAAGTGTTTGCATGTCATAATTTAAGAGAAGACTGAGACTTAGCAAAGTTGAATAGCTGTCTGTCTCAATGATCTTCATTTATTTTATGAGCATATATCTAAGCCATCATTTTTTTCAGGGTATCACAGTTCGCCACAGCCGATGAGTTCACAGACGCAACCCTGCGTGTACTGAGCATTGAGAAGCGCCAGTTTGGTAACTACTCCTGCATGGCTACCAACAAGTTGGGTCAGTCCTCAGCTACCATACAGCTTGTCGGTAAGTTTTAGCTTCCTATAACCTGTACTTCCCTGGCTGTGTGTGTGTGTGTGTGTGTGTGTGTGTGTGTGTGTGTGAGAGAGAGAGAGAGAGAGAGAGAGAGAGAGAGAGAGACAGAGAGAGAGAGTATTTGCTATCTCCCTCACCACGAATCTTCCTGGGCAGAATGAAGTTAATTAGTAGAGAGGAGGGGGGGGGGGAATAGTGAGATTGGAATAAAGTGAATAGAGGGAGGCAAAAGGGGGAAGAAAAGGGAGAAGAAACAAGAGGGAAAGAAGAAGGAGAGGAGAGCAGAGCGCCTGGTAGAACAGGGGGGTGAAAAGCAAGGAGTGTGATTGAAGAAGAGGAAGGAAATGGGAGAATGGAAGAGAAAATAGAATAAGACGGGTAAAAGGGAAATAAGTGACTGGTACTCACACTGAAGAAGTCCAGGAACCTCTTCTTAGTATTCTCCGCCATATCGAGCTTAAACATGCGTGCCATGAACCAGGACGGCAGGATGTTGTGTAACCAAGGGAAGAAGTCAGGGATGGCGATGCGATCCAGAGATTCAAGCAGTGAGTCCATGATATTTTCAAATTCCTTTAACTTGGGATCCCCCGGTGCAAACTGTGTACCTGGAATATAAAACGATGTAGTTAATGCACCAGTTAATTAAGATGAATGAAGCTTGCGGGTTCTGTGATAAATATATAACCCTCAGACCTCGGGTGGATTCCCGGTGGCGAGTTAAATTGGTAGTACCCCGATGTAGAAAGGTTGCGTGATTTTCATTGGTACTGTAATATTCAGCAAAGCTTCATGAACTATTCATGAACTATTTTGGACATTTTATCAAAACTGCTCTACATTTCAGGTAAATGGAAAGCACATTATTCTTCCGATTTGATATAATGGACGTCATCTCTGGAGGTATGATGTGGGTAGTTACCTTCATTCCTGAAAGGTACACTTGCGAGCCACATAACCACAGTTTCTGGTCACCCTCAGTCCCACTCCTTACAAGAAGGAAGTCGTAGCCTGGGTTTCATCCCGAACACAGTCTTTTGTTCAATGGTAAGTTGGTACTTTGAAGCTTTGTTTGACTGAATGAACAGTGCACATGAAACTGTTCGTAGTGACACTGTTACTCATGCAGTCCAAAGATAGCGGTACTCATCTAGAGATAGGGGTACAGGGTGAGGAGAAACTATGACTTACATGTGCACTACCACAAAAGTGGTATAACCGGAAGCCTGGTAGATGGCCAAGGAAAAAGAAAACCCCGAATTTAAACCAGTAGCTCCACTTATGGATTGGTGATGGTAAGGACACAATGTCAAATCAAAAACTTGCCCATGGTACTCGATAGCCGCACATTGGCCGTGTTGGAGCTATTTGGCACCCAGTGTCGGCGTTCATTGCTTTTAAAAAGTGAAGCAAGACTAGCACATGCATGCAATACCAAGACTTTGAGAAATGTAAATAATTATGCATACTGAAGCTGTACAGTAGAAATGTGTCCGTTTCTTTGTTATTTTCCTACATTTTTATTCCAGGAGCATCTCTAGGAGCAGTAGCGTTCATCTGTCGATCATAATGGTTTACTGAAACGAGGTGCCTCACTTCTGTAGACTTTAGTGAAACCCTGATTCTCCAACTTCATCCCTACAGACTTCAGCGACTTTAGTGAAGTCTGATATTAGGGTCCTGATGCTACCGCATATATCTTGTACAATTGTACTTGCAATCAACCTACCGGCCACCATCTGCCATATAATGTTGACGACAGCAACATTGAAGGCATGAGGCAAGGGCGCCGGACTGTCTACCTGTTTCTTGAGCTCTTTCACCAACTGCGTGGCCTGCGTGTGCATGGCTGCCACCAGCTTGGACTTTCCCATTCCCAGGTCCCGCAGCTGCCGCAGGGTGAACCGCCTGTTATTGTGCCATCGCAAACCAATGCTTGATACTATACCTGTGGATATGCGACATAGGTAATATTCTTGCCAAAGACTGAATATGGAGGGATAGGGTGGGGAGGTAATATGCGTGAGGATATTGTTAGCTGGAGGAAGAGCAGCCTGTGGCATAGGATAGGGGTACACTGAAACGATTTGTCTGTGGCCACCCCTTCCGAGATAAAATTGTCTGACTAGATAGATAGATATAGACTGATAGATAGTCAGACGGATAAATGAATACTTTATGTTGACTGATTTAGGAAAACAAAAATAGTCATAGCAGCATAACAGTAAAGGTCACTGAATGTAACTCTTGCTGTTGACTGAAGAAAAATAGTGATAGTGACTGAACTGTTTCAGAAAACTAATGAGGTAGGTTACACTATGTACGGGACTATGTGATCTAAAAGAATTTATCTCAAAACACAATGATAATCCTGGTAACACTATCACGCCACAGTCTGAAGTCATGCCTGTCTGATGTTAAGCATGTGTCCCCTTGTGGGTGTAAGACCCAAGGCCAACGAGAACGACGCAGATTTCACTTGTTACCAGCCGCGATAGCGAAGCTGGTGTTGTTTTCAATTTGTGTGTGTGTGTGTGTGTGTGTGTGTGTGAGCACGATAACTTCGGAACTCCTCAAGATATCATCATAAAATTTAACACGTGTGTAGTAGGAAATGAGTTATTTAACCCCTGAACCGCGGGGCGTCACTTTCGTGATGCTCGGGTGCAATGGATCATACCGCGGGGCGTCACTTTTGTGATTCTGTGTTATTTTGAATTATCTCGGGCTTTCAAGTGGTGGCTTGTATCATCTATCAATACTGCCAATGTCCAACACTAGTCAGCACTCCAAATCTCATCTGTATTCCCATCCATTGTTGACATTTTAGCGATTTTCCCCCCTTCCTGACTCCCCTCCCTACCTCCCCTCCATTACCCTGTCCTCTCACCTCGCAGGCCGTGCTGCGCTAAGCAAATCTCCCCCGGATTTTTCCACAGATTTCATCCAT
This sequence comes from Coenobita brevimanus, assembly GCF_032717465.1. Classification (NCBI taxonomy): domain Eukaryota; kingdom Metazoa; phylum Arthropoda; class Malacostraca; order Decapoda; family Coenobitidae; genus Coenobita; species Coenobita brevimanus. Next base: position 11,425,986 of record NC_136999.1, read on the forward strand.
TGAAATAAGCCCTATGCCGTATACTTATACAAAATAATATATACCAAAAAAAAATAAGGTAAGTGATAGTGGTATACACCAGGAATTGGCTAATTATCACCTGACAACACCTCACATGCATTCATTCGCTACATTACCATGGTAATTTCCCCTTTGAATTATGCCTTGTAATCTATGTCTGTAATAAAAATATATATCAGAAAGGAAGGGAGAAGCCTAAGTGACATTTACATTCACCTGGAACTACCTATTTCTTTATGTATTGCCGAGATTTTCTACCAATAATTTATTAGCACACACACACACACACACACACACACACACAGGCAGAGAGACACTCCGACCTATTTAATAACCCAGTCTTGCATCGCAAGCATAGGTGTAAGTATAGTAAAAATAATAGAAAAATGTATAGACTGTGTGACAGATACAATTGTATCGCCTACAGATGTGCCAGATTCATAAATCCGCATAAATCCAAAGTAAATGAAAATACTGATATTCGGATACCTATCTATGTTTATTAATCTATCCATGTGTTTGTCTGCGTGTCCCGCTCGTGGAGTACTACATCGTAGTGTTGAGCAGGCTTGCCTACTACTTCGACCTAGTAGGGCCAGTCCAGATAAGGCGCAATCATGCTAGAAGACCTACTAGCGAAAGTCAGACTTAAAGCACTCCCCCCACCTGAGTAGTAGGCCGATCAGAATGGGTGTATTGGCTTTCCCCCCACCCACATCATATGACTCCCCCTTCGGGGATAAGGGCGAGGAGGGCACAGAGAAGGATGACAAGGCCACCACTTCCCCCACCTTTCCTGAGACCCTCTTGAGCCAGAGTCCAGCCGAAAAGGCGGTGATGGTTTTTCAAGGGTATGGACGAAGAGGGCATGGAGGAGGTCGGCCAGGCCATCTCATACCCCACCCCTTTTCGGACGTGGAGATGAGCTTGTGCATGTAGTACTACCATACAATGGAAAGTAGGTTTGAGTACTGCTTCGAAGCAGTAAGGCCAAGCTAAATGTGTGTAACCATACTGGAAGCGCCTGCCAGCAACAGCCAGACTAAAAGCACTCTCCCAACCTGAGTCATAAACCATCCAGAACAAATAATATTGGCTATCTTCCCTCCCAGATAAAATCACGTGAAAACATTGTGAGAAGCCTATGTCCTGCAGTGGAATGTTACAGGCTGGACATAATGATGTATGTGTGTGTGTGTGTGTGTGTGTGTGTGTGTGTGTGTGTCTATATTACGTCGGTTGTGGAGATCTTTTTCTTTGGAATCACCAGATAATCTTGGTTTGGCAGTGGTCAAGTCTCAGTCGTATAAATGATGTAAATGACGCATACAAACACGACATTTGTATTCTAGTCTCATCACCAGTACGAAGTGCGTTTTCGCGCATATCAAGCTAGCGAGCTTTTTAGATTGTTTTACCTTTTGTACAGTGTTACGGTGCGATAATGGATTTGTGAATCATAAAATACAAATTTGAATTGGTGACAAAACATGAATAAAAAAACAACTGCTCTACCCTTAGTAGGTAAATAGTTAGCCTCTGATAAACGTCATGGTTGGGTTGCGCCAAACCGTTGATGGGTAATTTGTCGCTCATACACCGACAGTAAACTTCGCTTGCTTGTTCGTAATAATTGTTTCAACTGATTGCGAGACGCAGCAGTGTCATATTCAACTACCAACATCCCAGAGGACTTGGACTGTGGAAACAGACAGGGAGGGAGAACGAGCTGTTAAGGGTTCCTTGCTGTACTGACCATACTAATAAGTAGCATATAATTATGGTTTTCGCTATATTCATTTTCGTTATAAAACACATGATACAACCATCACCATCACCACTGCTACTACTGCTGTAACCACTACAATAGATGGTTGTTCTACCTCTGCTACTACTACCACTACTATTACTACTACTACTACTACTGCTACTAAGACTGCTGCTGCTGCTGCTACTACTACTGCTACTACTACTACTACTACTACTACTACCACCACTACTGCAATAATAATAAAAATAGTAATAATAATAATAATAATAATAATAATAATAATAATAGATATTAATAACGGTAATGATAAAAATAATTATAATAATAATAATAATAAAAATGATGATGAATGGTGAAACCAATCATACGGTAATGAAATGCCTTTTTTGTTTTTGTTTTACGAGGCCAACGTTGACAAGCAGATAAAGACACTCAAAGTACTGCTCCGTTATCTCACCCAACTGACAATCTTGTCTCCCTCCCCGTCAGCTCTCGTTCTTCCCCCATAAACCGACACCTACACCGACACATCCCTCCCCTCGCTCTCCCGCTTCAGAATATTTCGAAGCTCGCACATTGGCGTTCGGCGTCACAGCTTGGGAGAAAGAGAACTGGCAACAACTTAACGTTTAGAAAGGAGAAAGGGCAGTTTTAGGCCAAGCTTTAACAGATAATAGGATCTCACACCTGGTGGAAGTGCTGAAGGTTTTTTGAGGAAGACGAGCCACATCAGCAGCAGCAACGTCCCCCACAACACCACCTGCACGACCATCACTCCCAACGCCTGTCACTGCCACCTGGGGTGATACCATGATTTATTTTACTAATCTTTCTCAGTATAAGTCAATACCATGAATCATCTTAGTATTTATTCATCATCTGCGGTGATACCATAAGTTGTTTTGCCATACTTTTACCACATAAAGCAATAATATGAATCAATCACCTGCGGCGATGTAATGATTTAACATGGTACTTTTTTTATCACCTGCTTCGATACTATAAATTATCTTGTTCATATTTTTACCACCTCAAGCTACACAATCAGTTACTTTATCATGTTTTGAACCTCTAAAGCAGGCCCATGAAATATACCTCTGGAAATATTGATATATGGGCGTTAGAACCCCAGAAACTAAAGAAGAATTGTGCATAAAGTGGGTCAAATTTCACTACCTCCATGCAACGTCATGCTGCCAGAGAGAGAGAGAGAGAGAGAGAGAGAGAGAGAGAGAGGTGATGGTCAAGTGGCTAGAGAAGTAGTCTGCTGTCTAAATGGACGCAAGCCCGATCACAGACTGGAGCAGTTGACGGTCTTAACTATTTAATCGGTAGAGAGGCGGCCTGAAGCTTACGGACCTAGGTTCGAATCCCGGCTGGGGCAGGGAACAGTTTAAGGATTTGAATTTCATTAAATCAGGCTTTACTGATCTACCAGAAGACCCGCCGACATGTCGTAAAAATACCCCTGCTAATACCAATACACCAGTCCTGTATGAGACAGCCCTAGCATGTATTCAATATGGACGGTGGGTGTTAGCGCCGAAGTGGTGACATGTAGAGGTGTATGGTATGTAGGAGGACTGCTGGGCCTTGATAGCAGGCTGTGAAGCCTATGCCCAGAGTCGGACACATATTAAAAAAAAAAAAAAAAAGACTACTGTTTTCTTCACAAAACACATTACTATCTATCTATCTATCTATCTATTGCCAGACGCCTCAATCCCGTTTGGGGTGGCCACAAACAAATCGCCTCCAAGTCGCCCTGTCCCCCGCCATTTCACTGCCCTGCTCCCAACTCACACCCCCCTCTCTCATATACCTCTCCACCACATTACTATGCTATAAAAATCCCTGTTCATACCATCATACCAGTTCTGAACAGACAACCCAAGCATGTATTCAGTATGGACGGTAGGCATTAGGCATTAGTGCCTAGGTGGTGGTGACATATGGAGGAGTACAGCACTTTTTTTTTTTCCAGGAAGAAGGAACCAAATGCCATGGGCCTGCAAATTGCTCCCTCCAAGAAAAAAAACAAAAACAAAAAACAAAACCGTGACAACAGAGATCCACATTCAAGATCCACTCATTCTGAGATGCCTGGACACACTGATTTTGAAAGACTGGAGACTGTAGGCAACAGGAAAAACAGACAGAGGGAGACAGTTCCAGAGTTGACCTGTTGCATATATGAAGGCCTGGGAGTAGCGGTTAATTCTTGCATTAGAGAGTTGGACAGAAAAGGGATGAGAGTTTGTTGCTTGACGGGTGTTGTGTGCCCTCCGTAGTGGTGCAGGGATGCAAGCAGACAGTTCAGAGGAGCAGCGCCCATTGAAGTAGCGAAAGAAAAGAGATAATGGTGCAAGAGTGTGGCGAAGAGACAGAGGTTGAAGGGAGCCAGTAAGAGGAGGAGAGTTAATGGGACGAGAATTCTTTGACTCCACCCTGTTGAGAAGAGCTGTGGGTGGGGAGCCTCCTCACACATGAGAGTTGTACTCCAGACAAGGGCAAATAAAACTCGTGTATAAAATCAACAACTGTGCAGGGAAAAAGAAGGCATGGAGTCGGCTTAGCACACCTAATCTCTTGGAAGCAGATTTTACAAGAGAGGTAATATTTTCTTTCCAAAATAAATCACGAGAGGATGAAACCCCAGGTACGTTTAAAGATGGTGCAGGATTGAGCTGGATATTGTAATAAATTAGAGGGTACTCCTGTGGAAGCTTTTGTCAGGTTAATAAATGTAAGAACTGAGTTTTTGAAGCATTGAAAAAACAAGGTTATTTTTACGCCAGTCATAGATATGAGCCAAGTCCGACATTAGGTGTTCTGCAGCCTCGTCCCTCGTTTGTTGAAGTAACTGCTGAGATGGACGTTGCGAGAAACGAATGGAAATGTGAGGGGTGGAGTCATCAGCATATGAGTCGATAGGGTCAGAAGTACAGCTTAGAAGGTCACTGATGAATAAAAGGAAGAGTTGGTGATAGGACAGAGGAATACCACTATTGATAGCTCTGTGAGAAGAACGGTGGCTGTCCATAACACCAGCGACAGAACGACCTGAAGGGAAGCCAGAGATCAAGGCACAAATAGAAGGATAGAAACCATAAAGGGGTAGTTTGGAAATTAAAGATTTATGCAAGACTCAACTGGAAGCCCTTGAGATGCCAAGTGCAATGGCAAAGCTTTCGCCAAAGTCCCGAAAGGAGGATGACCAGGAGTCTAAAAGGTAGGTGAGAAGATCGCTGGTGGAGCGTCCCTGGCAGAAGCCATACTGACAATCAGAAAGAAGGTTGTGATACGAAAGATGCTTTAAAATTTTTCTGTTAAGAACAGACTCGAATACTTTTGAAATTTAGGATGTTAAAGCAATTGGGCGATAGTTAGAGGGCTGGGAATGGTCACCCTTCTTTGGGGCAGGCTAAATGAGAGCAAACTTGCGGCAAGAAGGAAAGGTGCAAGCTGACAAGCAAAATGACGAAAAAGGTTACCTAGGCAGGGTGTAAGCACAGAAACACACTTCTTGTGAACAACAGGAGGGACCCCAACAGGCCCATAAGCCTTGTTAGTACTGAGGCCAGAGATGGCAGAATTACACCAATTGAAGAAATTTTAATGTAAGCCATGAGGAAGTCAGAGGGGAGAAGAGATGGAGGGACAGCACTGGAATCATCTAAGGTGGAACTGGAGGACAAAGTCTGAGCAAAGAGTCTGCTTTATCAGTAGAAGAAATAGCTACAGAGCCATCAGAGTGGAAAAGGGGAGGGAAGGATAATGAGGTAAAGGTGGTAGAAAGGTTTTTGGCAAGGTGCCAGAAGAAGTGGGAAGAAATCGAATTGGAGAGTTGAGAACATTTAGTACAGATGAAATTATTTTTAGCAGAGTGAAGGACAGACTTAGCACGATTCCGAGCACAAACCTAAAAAAGATGAGATTCAGGGGTGGGTTGGCTCCAGTATCTTTTGTAGGCCTTCTTGTAGTGGACAGCATTAGAACAAGCGTGATCAAACTAAGTGTTTTTTTTTTGCATTAGTCAGAGGATATGAGAAAGGAATGTATGCTTCCATGATCAAGAGAATAACCTCCGTAATGTGCATGGTACACTCAGATGGCTCTCGGCCATGGAAGCAATAATCATTCCAGGGAAAATCAAAGTAATGCTGAAGGCCTTCCATTCAGCACCTACAAAGTGTTACAACCGGGGTTTCTTTGGGGTGTCCATAGACGGTACTGGGTCAATAGGACAGGTTAAGGTAATAAGGGTATGATCGGAGGAGCCCAACTTAGAGGAAAGATTTACAGCATAAGCAGAAGGATTAGTTGTAAGCAAGAGGTCAAGTATGTTGGAACTATCTCCAAGGCGGTCAGGGATATGGGTAGGGTGCTGTACAAGCTGCTGTAGGTCATAAAGGAAGTGTGTTCCCGCCAGATTGCATTGGCTGTTCTTTTTACCTCCCCATAACGTTTCACAAATACCTATCTATTTATCTATCTATTACCAGACGCCTTAATGCCGTAAAAAGTGGCCACAAACAAATCGCCTCCATGTCGCCCTGTCCCCTGCCAATTCTTTGCCCTGCTCCAAGCTCACACCCCCGTCTCTCATATACCTCTCCACTCCATCCCTCCATCTCATCCTTGGCCTCCCTCTCCCTCTCCCCCACTTCCACCTCACTCACATACTCTCTCCTCGTCAGTCTTTCGCTCTGCTTCTTCTCCACATGGTCAAACCACCGCAGTGTGTTTCTCCTAACTCTTCCTATCACATCTGCATCCACACAACAGTGCTCCTTCATTTCCTCATTTGTCAGTCTGTCTCTCCCTGTGACTCTGCATGCTCCTCTCAAATAACTCATTTCCACTGCCCTCACTCTTGACTTGTGTCCCTCCAAAAAGGCCCAAGTTTCACTTCCATACGTTAGAGTTGGTATCACAATACTGTCATGCAGTAACTTTTTCACTTCCATCCTCACTTCCCTGTTTCTTACCACCGCTTTCAAAGAACCAGGCACCTTTCTTCCCTGGTGTACCCTTTCAAGCACTTCACCCTCTAAACTTCCATCCTTTCTCATCACACTACCCAAGTACTTAAATGCATTCACATTTTCCATTTCCTCCACATTCAGCCTCAGTGTACATTCAGTGACTTCATTTCTCTCAAAGACCATAACTTTACCCTTCCCTACATTCACCTTTAGATTCCGTTTCTTACATACTCTCCCAAACTCATCCACCAAGCCTTGCAGCTCCCCTTAGTCTTCACTTAACAACACAGTATCATCTGCAGACAACAGTACAGGGAGTTTTCACACACTGCCTTCTCTCATTAGGGCCACTCCAACATCCACTGTGTTACCTTCTCTCTCGTTTATAACCCCATCCATATACAGAATGAACAAGCATGCAGACATGACACATCCCTGTTTCAATCCAACCTTCAAATAGAAAACTTCACTCAGTTCATTGTCCACACACACTGCAGCCTTAACACCCTCATACATACTTTTCACGGCGTTCAACAACTTCCTATTTACTCCATATTTTTTCACTACTTTCCACAGTCCTTGTCTATCCACCCTGTCATATGCTTTCTCCAAATCCATGAAGGCCGCATACAACTTATTTCCCTCCTCTAGAAACTTTTCCACTAAAGACCTTGGAATGAATATCTGATCTACACGACCTCTTCCCTTCCCAAAACCTCCATGTTCTTCAACTAATTCCTCTCTTATTTCCCTAACTCTGTCAATAACTTAGCATCCTACCATATACTTTTCCTGTTACACTAATTAGAGAAATGCCCCAATGATTACCACACACTTCTTTTTCCCCTTTTCTTTTGTACAGGGGAATAATTTTCCCAGGCCAATCTGCACATCTTCCACATCCCTTCTACTACTATCTCTCCCCCATGCTTCAGCATTTCAGCACACACTCCATCAATCCCTGGGCCTTTCCCCATTTTTCTTCCACAACTTCTATCCTACTGATTTCCTCCTCTCTTCTCACATCTCTCCTTCTCCCAGCCATTCCCAGCCACTTATACTCGCATTACTTTCATTCTCCATGTTCAACAATTCCTTAAAGTGTTCTCTCCATCTGCTCACTTTTTCTCCCTTCTCCACTAGTAATCTACGGTACCATTTTAATCTTTCATTCCCCGACTAGCTTCTTTACACCCTGTCTAACTCTCTTTACCTCACTCCAGAACATTTTCTTACATTTCCTCCACTTTATACCCAAATTCTTTCCAAATACCTCATCCACACTCTTCTTACTTTCTTACAAATATTGTCACCTCTCTCTTCCTCTCTACACATAACTCTCTCTTCTGTCTCTCAACTTCCTCCACACTCCTGTTTCTCATCCACTCACTACATGCTTTCTTCTTTCGTGCCACAGCCTGTCTCACCTCTTCGTTCCACCATGCTGTTCCTTAAACCCCCTTTCGCCTTCTCTTCACAACACACACCACCTCACATGCTGCACAGATTTTTTCCGTGAATATTTTGCACACACCTTCCACATCCGCCATCTGCTCGAAATCATATTTACCCAATTGCTCCTCCACTTCTCTTTTATAATATTTATTCTGACTTTTTTCCATCCTCTTATAACCTTTCCACCCTCCTTGTATGAACTACTTCCTCCTGTCCTTCCTTTCTTCTATTCCTCCACTTCATTTCAACCTTCACTTTCATCACCACCAAGTGGTGGTCGGAAAGTCCACTCCCCCAACCTCTATATTATGCTCTTGCATCCATTACACACCTTCTCATGCTGTCTTCCAAAGACACACAATTAATCATCGCCTTCCGTTCATTCAGTCCACCACCCACCATTCTCATCACTCGCCACATATACAGTACCTCTGGATCATTTTGTGTCTGAAGAGGGTATTAGCTATCAACAACCCCCTCCCGGCACAAATGGCCACTGGAGCACTGCCATTGTCATCCACTTCTGCAGACACACCCTACTCACCAACTACTCCATCCACCTTCACATTCCCTACTTTTCCATTCATATCTCCAATCAAAAACACTCTCTCATTCCTTTCAAACTTTTCCATGCACGCATCTACTTTTGTCCAGAACTCTTCTTTCACTCTGCTTTTAGGTCGTCATTGCCAATAATCAAGAAAAAAATGAAGAGTATTGCCAGGAAAGAATGATACTATTGGTGATTACTATATAAGTTTATTATGGTAGTCCTGTCAGTCATTAATAATTTTAGATAACACAGTGAAGCGTCTTTAGTTTGTCAAGAGCCGGAACATTGTTACGCAATAATCATGAAAAAATGAAGAGTATTGCCAGGAAAGAATTATACTATTGGCGATTACGATTGAACTTTATTATAATAGCCTTGTCAGTCATTAGTAATTCTAGTTAAGAACACAGTGAAGTGTCTTTAATTTCTGTCACGAGTAGGAGCATTGTTACGCAATAACCATGAAAAAATGAAGAGTATTGGCAGGAAAGAACGATATTATACGTGATTGCTATTTAAGTTTATTGTAGTAGCCTTGTCATTCATTAATAATTTTAGTTAAGAAAACAGTGAAGTGTCTTTAGTTTCCTTCAAGAGTTGAAACAATATCATTACTACGTCAACAATAATGAAATGGTGTCCGTGAAAAGTGCTGCCAGGCAAGAGTGCTGTCTCTCTGAATGTGGTAACTATATTTTTCCAAATAAGTGATAATTACAATAATATTCATAGCAATGAAGCATGTTATGAATATTATACACAAGAAAACCCAAGTAAAGTGGATTTTGAGGTGATAATTATTTAACAAAATTTATTAATAATCAATTATTTTGATTAGTTTTTGCCCTAACTTTTGGCGAAATAATAAAGAATTAGGTTGACTTTAATTATGATTCAGTTATGAAGTCATTTTAATTATCGACCGTAATAAATAAAAAAATAAGTACCATTTTTTTCTTCACACACACCGATAGACAACTTCAAATCTCTTTCATAAATAACTTTTTCTTGTATCTTCAATATTTACGGAAATATGGTTCCCCCCAAATTCCAATATTTTAATTGCGTTTTCTGGCTTTTAATGATTTTGTCGGTTAACTCCCTCTGGTTCGAGGGGCCTACACCAGTCGAGCAGTGTGGTACTCTCAGTGTGGATGGAAAGTTGATGAGAGAGAGAGCTGGAGCTCCTACTTCATCAGCGTTCAGGACTAGCTTTTGACCATCTCCATGTGCTGAACTTTTTCAGTGTTTTGGTAACACAAAGAGTAGGTCAGCATACTCTCTAATACAGGTTCCTCGAACTGTCAACACCACACTATATGCACATTACATACTACACTTCCTATTAGAAATCTAACAAAAAATAACATCCTATCACCAAGCCTCGGAGTCCCCAGGGGAGGGGGGACCATCAAAGTCACCAACATCAGCCCCTCTCCCAGTGACGACCAAGCAAGATGCCTGGAACCACTGTCTCACTCGCTTCTTCATACCTGCAGCATTCGCTGCCTTTCCTCTTACTTTCTTCCTGTTGAACACCACCTCTCCTCCACAAAACCTCATCATCTCTTCCTCACTGAGACAACTGTCTGAGGCGACTGATAACAAACCTTTCTCTGTATCCTCCTTTCTCTATGTTCTTTTCAAAGCCAAACGTGACTATCGTGTAGATGTATCCAACAACTTACCTTGCTCTCGTGTTCCTGAACTCGAATCTTCCGGATTCTCTACTCTCTGGTTTCAGCTATCCTGTCATTCTATGACTAAATATATATGCCGTTTACTTATCCCCTAAATCTGTTGGCTATGCAAAATTCTCTATCTTACTTCTAAGATGGAACAGATCCTAACAATGTCTCCTTTCTCTGAAATCTCCATTCTAGGTGATTTCCATGTTCATCACCACCTTTGGCTCTCCTCCCCTCTCACTGATCCACCTGGTAAACAAGCCTACATCTTTTCTATCCTAAATGACTTGGAGCAGTTTGTACAGCACCCTATCCTGACCACCTTGGAGACCGTTCCAACATACTTAACATCTTCCTTACAACTAAAGCTTCTGCCTACGCTGTTAATCCTTCCTCTCTGTTGGGCTCCTCCGATCACAACCTAATCTCCTTAACCTGTCCTATCACCCCAGTAAGGCCTATATACCCTCCCAAGAAGCGTCAGCTGTGGCACTTTGGAGCTGGTGATTGGGAGACCCTTAGGCAGTACTTGTTTGATTTTCCCTGGAATGATTGATGTTTCCATGGCCAAGAGCCATCTTAGTGAGTCTTCCGCATTATGGAGGTTATTCTTTCAGGAATGGAAACATACATGCCTTGCTCATATCGTATGATATCGTATGACTAATTCAAAAAAATAAAATAGTTTAATCTCACTTCTTCTCTTGCTGTCCACAACAAGGAGAAAGCCTACCAAAGGTACTGGAGCCAAGCCATCCCTGAGTCTCACCTCTTTTATGTTTCTGCCCATAATTATGGGAAGTCTGTTCTTCGCTCTGCTAAAAATAATTTCATTCATTTTTAATGCTCTGAATTCCTCAACTCATATTCTTTTGTCCTTCTAGCACCTTGCCAAAAACTTTTTAACAACTTTACTTCATCATCTTTCCCTCCTCTTTTCCACTCTGATCACCCTGTAGCTATTTCTTCTACAGATACATCAGAACACTTCACCCAGAATTTCTTCTCCAATTCCACCTTAGCCCATGACGTCTGGCACATATTTCTGCCGACCCTTCTCCCAACCGGACATCAGAGAAAATAACCTTTTTTTAAACCTTAATATCTCAGCTAGTACTTAACCAAAAATAAAAAAATGTCATAACATTCACCAATCCTTCGACTTCAAGCTGATGGCCTCAAATTCTCTATGAAGTGCGTGTAGTCAGAGAGAGAGAATGGGGAACATGGGCAACTTTTGGTGTTTTTTTGCCCGTATCCGTATGCATGGCTGAGCTGTGGTGGCACAACTTATGCTTATGCTAGCCCTTCACAATAATAACACTTCCGATAGTTTTTGTTCTAAAGACTTCTATAATGTCTTTAACTTTGGTCTGCTCTCTCTCTCAAGTTGATCTTTTCCTGTCTCTTGAAGATATTCCGAACACTGACCTTTCCATTGCTCTTTGAGAATGGTTTAGTTGTTTTTCCAACGATTTTGTCAGTTTCCAGGTCTCACAACCGTACGTCATAGCTGGAATTATACATTAGTTATATACTTTACCTTTCATGCATTCTTTACCGGTAAGCTACTTTTCATGGTGTCTGTATGTTTACTGAAAGATTCCCATCCAGTTGTAATGCATCATGGTCCTTCATTAGTTTTAGTATTTGCTCCAAGTAATTGTACTCGTCGACTTCTTCAAGAACTTCTTCGCTTATTCTGGTGAAGCTTTTTGGTGTATTTGGATTAAACATTAGTTTTACTCTAGTTCATCTTCAGACCAACTCTGAGACTTCCTCTGTTCAGGTCATTTAACATTTCTTGCAATGTCTGCTGTTCTTGTGATTAGGGCAATGCCATCTGCAAAATTTAAATGGTTTAATTTTTGTCCAGCTATGTTTACTCACTTGTTTTCCCAATCTAGCTTTCTGAAAATACTTTCTAGGCATGCTGTAAATAATTTTGGTGAAATTGTATCTTGCTGACTCACGCCCTTCTCAACCTTAATTTTTTCCTAGTCTTTACGTAATTCATCTGTAGCAATTCCCTATTTATATATGTTTTCAAGAAGTTTTACAATATTCTTATTTACTCCTTGTTCTCGCAATGAATTTATAATTGCTATGTACTCCACTGAGTCGAAAGTCTTTTCGTAATCAACAGACCGAAGCACAGTGGTTTAATATATTCTGTAGTTTTCTCAGTTAGCTAAATCACTGTGTAAATGATCAGAGAATGAATATTTAAGAGATCTGCCTATTCACGAGGTTGGTTTTCTTCCATATTTGTTGTTATTCTATTAGCAAGGACTTTAGTGAAGAGTTGGTAAAAAACTGACAATAAGTTAATGGGTCGATAGTTTTCGCCCGCCTTTAGGGCCCGCGCGCTTGCGTACGGCCTTGTGTGTGTGTGTGTGTGTGTGTGTGTGTGTGTGTGTGTGTGTGCTCTCATTATACCTTATGAAAGGCTTGATCTATCAACATGAAACCTTCAGGGTATCAAGGTATGTCCAAAATCTTCCTGCTCTCCCCCGGGGGGGTTAAGGGACGGCGTCCCCCTCCCCGGGGGAGTCGGGGGGTTTCGCCGCCCCCCCGGCTCCCCCAGGGGGGCACCACTCCCTGCCCCCCCTGGGGGCCCCATCACCCAGCCCCCTCCCGGGGGGCATCGCCCCTTGACCCTCCCGCTGGGGAGAGGCAGCCACCCTTGTAACTTGGCCAACAGCATATTCTGGCTGGCGATTAACATTCGGCTCCCTAATGCTTTCTTCATTACTAAGATCTTTGAGTGTCCTTTTTTGTAAAGTAAAATAACTATTGCATTACATCATATTTTAGGAATTTTCTTCTTTTTTATGCATTGAGTAAAAATGGGCGAGCCTGTTTTGTCCTTCCACTCCTGCATCCAACAGCAAATTTGCTAATATTCTATCTTCTCCTGAGTCTTCCTTCTTTTGATATTTTTAAGAGAAAAATTTACTTCGTCTGGTGTTACCTCAGGTATTTCACTTGTGTCAGCTGAAAATTCAGCTATTGATACTGTTGTCTTTGATGCATACAGTTCTTTGTAAAATTCTTCAACCCTTTACCATCTTATCCCTGCATTTGATGACTTCACTGTTTTTTTTTCTTTCAGTGACTTAATTTGTTGCCCTCCTAATGCCATTTTACTTCCGACCTGTTTCAGAATTTTTCCCTTCTTGATGGTTTCTTTAATTGGATTCACGTTTTTCTTTCTTTTTTCTTCTCTCTGTCTCTTGTTGATAAACTTATTTAATTTCCCTCGTTCTTTTTCATCTTTCTTTGTTTTCAATTTCATTTGTTTTCATCCTTTCATGAGCTCGAGTGTCTTTTCTATATACTTCTTGGCTTTGGTTGTATTTGTTTTTATCTACTACCTCCGCAGATTCTCTTAGTACTTTTGTTGGTCTATCACTGAACTCATCAGTGTCACATTCAGCATAACTTAGAGCCTGATATCTGTTCGTTATTTCTGACTGAAAGGCTGCATTGTTTTCGCTTACATTTATTGGCATATATTTTTATTTTTAATCTTCTTTCTTTCAGTTCTGAAAATCTGGCAGTGCAATCCACCATTCTGTGGTCACATCCTACATTAACTCTGTTGATAACCGTGACATTTATGATCGTGTTATTCTTATATGCTATAAAGAAGTCAATTTCATTCTTTGTTTCTCCATTTGGACTTCCCTGTGTCCATCTTCCCCTTGTTCTTTTGAGAAAGAATGTGTTCATTTTTCTCATGTTACACATTTCACCTCTTTCATTCCTTTCTCCCACTCCAAATTTTCCCATACATGTATCTCCATTTTTTGATTTGCCAACTTTTGCATTGAAGTCTCCCATGAGTATAGTATATGTGGTCTTTTCTTTTTCCATAATCTGGGAAATGTCGTCATAGAATGTTTTTATTTCTTCATCTGGGCTTTGAAAAGTCGGTGCATATACTTGTATTACTTTCACGGTGCATTATTTGCATACCCTAATTACAGTCCATGTTACTGTCAGATACACTGCTGAATTTGACAATGTTGTCTGCAAAGTTTCTTTTAATTAGAAGACCTACACCACTAACTTGTTCATTTTCCCTTGCTCTGTAGAATAATAGGTGTTTGGTGTCTTGGAGATGAATTACCTTTTCATCTTTTCTGTGGATTTCACTCAAACCTACAAAATCCCAACTAATGTTTTCTAATTCAGTCCTTAAGATATCAGGTTTGTGATCTTTTGCGAGGCTTCTTACATTGTACGTATAAATCTTCATGGATTTCAGTTTGTTTAATGCCCAGGTCTCTAATTTACCGAGACAGTGCCTACTCACTTTCTGTGGCACACTACCTGTAAGCACAGGAGGCAGTGTGGTTGGACCTTTAGTAGATGACGATCAAACAGGAACGCCCATCAAATACTTTGCAATAGAACACATGTTTGGTTGGGAGGATTGTGACAAATAATCTCACCTCCCTGCCACATAGTTTCTGGTGACATGTAATTTTTGTAACACCATATTCAGTTTATTCAATGGAGCCCTATATATGTACAGGGGGTCCCATGGTTTGTGCCGTTTAAGATGGTACCTAGTATATCCGCGACCTGGGGATGCGTCAGGTAGGAGTGGGGTTCTGCTCATGGATATATATATATATATATATATATGTTTATCTATCTATCTATCTATATATACCGACTGTCACCACGTCCATCGCAGTGAACAGTGTATAATGTTAGTGGAGTTCCCTTTTTAATTCCTTAAGGCACACAAATAATTCTAGAGGTAAATAAAGTGTGTGGAAACAGGCAGAACACAAGGAAAAAGGCATTACCATCGTGAGGGACTAAAAATGTAAATAAATATTTCACCCTTTGAAGAAAAACTAACCATCAAATGTATTATTAGGGTCGTCCTTCCTCTCATCCATTTCCATCAGGTAGTCATCAATCAGGTCCCTTGGGTTGTCTGGGTCAAATGTGGTTCGGTGTTCTGCGATTATACCCTTTAAAAAGAAAAAAAAAAGAAGCTTCATGAAAGATGTTTTTTTTCTCTCGTAGTCAACTCTAAAGCATGACAGAACAGGATATCCTCCACAAAATCCCTACCACTGATGTACAAGCACCAGGAGTGCACAAACAGTCACGTCAGTCGACTCACCAAGCTGGAGGGAAAATTTGCTTAAAAATGACTTTTATTTCAGCAATCATTTTTCAAAAATCTTCAGACATATCTAATATTCGTCGATGAACAGTCATTTGAGAGGGGTACCGATGTGACCTGCTCAGCATCACATCCAGTAACACGATAGACTATATCGTAACAGCAGGGAGTGATTAACTTTTCTGCAATGCTATACAATTCTCGGTTTTAAAATGTACGATGCACGTAACCCAGATTCATTTTGTTGACTGAACTGTCCCAAACGATCGAAGCGTCCTTGTTTCATTTCCTCTTCCTAATGCTTGAAGAATGCAGCATTCTAATTTTTCAGATATGAATGACGACTATTCAAATGTCACTTGAGAAAGCTTGGTTTCATGCACTCCAGTGATTAGGCATTTGTGGCACATAACACAATGAGGAAATTCACACACGTTGTTTAAGATACTAGTGAATTCATAGTGAATAAATCTTTCATCATTTTGACGTTTCTCCGCTGATGAGGCCATAACGGTACCCGGAACTGTCACAGAAAATACTTACATAACTAAAGCCTTACGTAAAGGCACTGACATTGACATACAGTTATAATAATGGCACGTCATAAGATTATATAATAAAAACACCATCAGGCACGTACATTATCATCGTAGTAAGATAACGCTGTACAATCAGCTTCAGGCATTCACCACACACTAGACACAATTTCTTGCAGTCATGATATCAAAAGATCAAACGATGAAAACACCACCAGGCAATTATATTATCATTGCCTTCGTAAGATCACACATTAGAAACAATTTCAGGCAGTCATATTATTACTATCTTAAGTAAAATCACACCATAGAAACAGTCTCAGGTAGTCATAATATCACCAGTTCAAAAGAACAAACCAACTAGAGCACTGAGAGAGTACATACCTCCACCAACACCAATAAAATCTAAGACTTGCTGCTGAGTAGCCAGACATACAACCAGTCACAAACATGAGTTTCCAAAATGCCATAGCATCACTAAGTAAAGAAAATCATTATCACACTGTAAAAACCTCACTAGCATACACATCACTGTGTTAAGAACTTACCTCATTTGCGTAAACAAAAATATCTGGAGACAGTGGAGCAACAAGTACCGGTACGTGCCTCAGTTGCGGCCAGCTGCCCCTAATGGCACAGTACATCCATCCTTACTCACAGCTGCTGTTTGCATGTGAGGCATCCTGATATGTGCCTCTATAAACGTCGTACTCTCTCTCTCTCTCCTTCAGTAGATTTTAATACACTTTCGTCAGCCATCCAAGTACTTCCTGGAAACCCTCTTGCAAAGCCCTTGTGGGTTCGTGTACCTAGGTTGAGAACCTCTAATTTAGATCATCAATAGAGACTGCAGCACTTATAAACCATTGATGTGACCTCCCCTCTATCCTCGGAAATCCCCTGATTGTCTACAGTACCTGTACTTCAGGTGAGGTCATGTCTACCTGACAGGCCTGGTGATTTGACATCACCTCACTTACCCTGCAAACATTAGCCTCATGGTTTGAATTGTTAACAACTATGCCATTAATTAAAGCATCCCCGTCATCTAGAACCCTACCTAAACCCTACCTAATGGAGTTGAAGGCTACCTCTACCATACAAGCTCTTAAAAAAAAAAATGCCCAAAAAGTTAACAAACAGCACTCCCTCCTTCGTACATAGACGTAACCTACTACTGATTCTTACCATTCTACTGAGGATCATGAAACCAACGTTAAATCTTTGTAACAAAACCGAAGATACCCAACTTTCTGCGGCTTTCCTTGAACTGCCTTACAAAGTCCCCATCCTTCCGAAGTATCTCTTCTGACCTGCCTGAAGCTACATTGTTGGTTTCCATTAGAGTAACCTAAACCGAGTCCCCTGAAGTGTTGCCGACTGGTTAATCAACCTTCTCAGTCACGTCCTGTATCCTACACCCAGGAAAGCAAAAACACCACCTCCCGGAATGCTTAGCACAAAACTTCTCCTGATGCCTAATCAATGAATCCCCGACAAGTCTGAGTTTAGGCTCATGCTACACTTAATCTTGCAGAACGTGAAACCTATTCCCAGAAGTTACACTCCTATCACTGTTACTTACCTTAGCCTTTCATTTTCTCTTAAATGGTTGGAAGCCAGCACTACAATCTCGCCTGGTCTCACCATTACTCATCCTAGTTTTTTTAGCTATCAACCTTACCCGACACTTCTATTTCCACTTCCACTGCTTATATTGCCTTAGCGCTCACCCTTCCAGTCGTACTTTGCCACCCTCTAACATATCACTTTAACATTGCTTTACCGTTTTTCCAAATTTCTAAACTAAACTGACTCGCTATCTCGCAAAATGAAGAATACGTGTAGCCACTTCGTTCTTTCACCATGGAGTCTCAGATGAAACCGTTCAGGCACGAGGAGCAGGAGACTTGTTGGGCAGGCGCCATCTTAAGGGGGGTTTGGGAAGAGTGATGGAAGTTGCATCTTAACCACAGCAGGTCAGAGGTCAGACTGTGCGTGCGTGCGTGCGTGTGTGTGTGTGTGTGTGTGTGTGTGTGTGTGTGTATTGTGTATTTTATCAGTATAAAGATCCAGAAAAGCATGAGAATCATTAGTAATTTCTAGCTTCAACTTAAGTATTTTCTAGCAGGGTATCATATTCCTCTACTGAGTGAAACCTTTGGACAAATTCTTCTTTACCCTATCCTGTTTGTACCTTGAAGAAAAGGAGGGACCTGGATTGTAATTAAGTGTTTGCATGTCATAATTTAAGAGAAGACTGAGACTTAGCAAAGTTGAATAGCTGTCTGTCTCAATGATCTTCATTTATTTTATGAGCATATATCTAAGCCATCATTTTTTTCAGGGTATCACAGTTCGCCACAGCCGATGAGTTCACAGACGCAACCCTGCGTGTACTGAGCATTGAGAAGCGCCAGTTTGGTAACTACTCCTGCATGGCTACCAACAAGTTGGGTCAGTCCTCAGCTACCATACAGCTTGTCGGTAAGTTTTAGCTTCCTATAACCTGTACTTCCCTGGCTGTGTGTGTGTGTGTGTGTGTGTGTGTGTGTGTGTGTGTGAGAGAGAGAGAGAGAGAGAGAGAGAGAGAGAGACAGAGAGAGAGAGTATTTGCTATCTCCCTCACCACGAATCTTCCTGGGCAGAATGAAGTTAATTAGTAGAGAGGAGGGGGGAATAGTGAGATTGGAATAAAGTGAATAGAGGGAGGCAAAAGGGGGAAGAAAAGGGAGAAGAAACAAGAGGGAAAGAAGAAGGAGAGGAGAGCAGAGCGCCTGGTAGAACAGGGGTGAAAAGCAAGGAGTGTGATTGAAGAAGAGGAAGGAAATGGGAGAATGGAAGAGAAAATAGAATAAGACGGGTAAAAGGGAAATAAGTGACTGGTACTCACACTGAAGAAGTCCAGGAACCTCTTCTTAGTATTCTCCGCCATATCGAGCTTAAACATGCGTGCCATGAACCAGGACGGCAGGATGTTGTGTAACCAAGGGAAGAAGTCAGGGATGGCGATGCGATCCAGAGATTCAAGCAGTGAGTCCATGATATTTTCAAATTCCTTTAACTTGGGATCCCCCGGTGCAAACTGTGTACCTGGAATATAAAACGATGTAGTTAATGCACCAGTTAATTAAGATGAATGAAGCTTGCGGGTTCTGTGATAAATATATAACCCTCAGACCTCGGGTGGATTCCCGGTGGCGAGTTAAATTGGTAGTACCCCGATGTAGAAAGGTTGCGTGATTTTCATTGGTACTGTAATATTCAGCAAAGCTTCATGAACTATTCATGAACTATTTTGGACATTTTATCAAAACTGCTCTACATTTCAGGTAAATGGAAAGCACATTATTCTTCCGATTTGATATAATGGACGTCATCTCTGGAGGTATGATGTGGGTAGTTACCTTCATTCCTGAAAGGTACACTTGCGAGCCACATAACCACAGTTTCTGGTCACCCTCAGTCCCACTCCTTACAAGAAGGAAGTCGTAGCCTGGGTTTCATCCCGAACACAGTCTTTTGTTCAATGGTAAGTTGGTACTTTGAAGCTTTGTTTGACTGAATGAACAGTGCACATGAAACTGTTCGTAGTGACACTGTTACTCATGCAGTCCAAAGATAGCGGTACTCATCTAGAGATAGGGGTACAGGGTGAGGAGAAACTATGACTTACATGTGCACTACCACAAAAGTGGTATAACCGGAAGCCTGGTAGATGGCCAAGGAAAAAGAAAACCCCGAATTTAAACCAGTAGCTCCACTTATGGATTGGTGATGGTAAGGACACAATGTCAAATCAAAAACTTGCCCATGGTACTCGATAGCCGCACATTGGCCGTGTTGGAGCTATTTGGCACCCAGTGTCGGCGTTCATTGCTTTTAAAAAGTGAAGCAAGACTAGCACATGCATGCAATACCAAGACTTTGAGAAATGTAAATAATTATGCATACTGAAGCTGTACAGTAGAAATGTGTCCGTTTCTTTGTTATTTTCCTACATTTTTATTCCAGGAGCATCTCTAGGAGCAGTAGCGTTCATCTGTCGATCATAATGGTTTACTGAAACGAGGTGCCTCACTTCTGTAGACTTTAGTGAAACCCTGATTCTCCAACTTCATCCCTACAGACTTCAGCGACTTTAGTGAAGTCTGATATTAGGGTCCTGATGCTACCGCATATATCTTGTACAATTGTACTTGCAATCAACCTACCGGCCACCATCTGCCATATAATGTTGACGACAGCAACATTGAAGGCATGAGGCAAGGGCGCCGGACTGTCTACCTGTTTCTTGAGCTCTTTCACCAACTGCGTGGCCTGCGTGTGCATGGCTGCCACCAGCTTGGACTTTCCCATTCCCAGGTCCCGCAGCTGCCGCAGGGTGAACCGCCTGTTATTGTGCCATCGCAAACCAATGCTTGATACTATACCTGTGGATATGCGACATAGGTAATATTCTTGCCAAAGACTGAATATGGAGGGATAGGGTGGGGAGGTAATATGCGTGAGGATATTGTTAGCTGGAGGAAGAGCAGCCTGTGGCATAGGATAGGGGTACACTGAAACGATTTGTCTGTGGCCACCCCTTCCGAGATAAAATTGTCTGACTAGATAGATAGATATAGACTGATAGATAGTCAGACGGATAAATGAATACTTTATGTTGACTGATTTAGGAAAACAAAAATAGTCATAGCAGCATAACAGTAAAGGTCACTGAATGTAACTCTTGCTGTTGACTGAAGAAAAATAGTGATAGTGACTGAACTGTTTCAGAAAACTAATGAGGTAGGTTACACTATGTACGGGACTATGTGATCTAAAAGAATTTATCTCAAAACACAATGATAATCCTGGTAACACTATCACGCCACAGTCTGAAGTCATGCCTGTCTGATGTTAAGCATGTGTCCCCTTGTGGGTGTAAGACCCAAGGCCAACGAGAACGACGCAGATTTCACTTGTTACCAGCCGCGATAGCGAAGCTGGTGTTGTTTTCAATTTGTGTGTGTGTGTGTGTGTGTGTGTGTGTGTGTGTGTGAGCACGATAACTTCGGAACTCCTCAAGATATCATCATAAAATTTAACACGTGTGTAGTAGGAAATGAGTTATTTAACCCCTGAACCGCGGGGCGTCACTTTCGTGATGCTCGGGTGCAATGGATCATACCGCGGGGCGTCACTTTTGTGATTCTGTGTTATTTTGAATTATCTCGGGCTTTCAAGTGGTGGCTTGTATCATCTATCAATACTGCCAATGTCCAACACTAGTCAGCACTCCAAATCTCATCTGTATTCCCATCCATTGTTGACATTTTAGCGATTTTCCCCCCTTCCTGACTCCCCTCCCTACCTCCCCTCCATTACCCTGTCCTCTCACCTCGCAGGCCGTGCTGCGCTAAGCAAATCTCCCCCGGATTTTTCCACAGATTTCATCCATTGAAATAAGCCCTATGCCGTATACTTATACAAAATAATATATACCAAAAAAAAATAAGGTAAGTGATAGTGGTATACACCAGGAATTGGCTAATTATCACCTGACAACACCTCACATGCATTCATTCGCTACATTACCATGGTAATTTCCCCTTTGAATTATGCCTTGTAATCTATGTCTGTAATAAAAATATATATCAGAAAGGAAGGGAGAAGCCTAAGTGACATTTACATTCACCTGGAACTACCTATTTCTTTATGTATTGCCGAGATTTTCTACCAATAATTTATTAGCACACACACACACACACACACACACAGGCAGAGAGACACTCCGACCTATTTAATAACCCAGTCTTGCATCGCAAGCATAGGTGTAAGTATAGTAAAAATAATAGAAAAATGTATAGACTGTGTGACAGATACAATTGTATCGCCTACAGATGTGCCAGATTCATAAATCCGCATAAATCCAAAGTAAATGAAAATACTGATATTCGGATACCTATCTATGTTTATTAATCTATCCATGTGTTTGTCTGCGTGTCCCGCTCGTGGAGTACTACATCGTAGTGTTGAGCAGGCTTGCCTACTACTTCGACCTAGTAGGGCCAGTCCAGATAAGGCGCAATCATGCTAGAAGACCTACTAGCGAAAGTCAGACTTAAAGCACTCCCCCCACCTGAGTAGTAGGCCGATCAGAATGGGTGTATTGGCTTTCCCCCCACCCACATCATATGACTCCCCCTTCGGGGATAAGGGCGAGGAGGGCACAGAGAAGGATGACAAGGCCACCACTTCCCCCACCTTTCCTGAGACCCTCTTGAGCCAGAGTCCAGCCGAAAAGGCGGTGATGGTTTTTCAAGGGTATGGACGAAGAGGGCATGGAGGAGGTCGGCCAGGCCATCTCATACCCCACCCCTTTTCGGACGTGGAGATGAGCTTGTGCATGTAGTACTACCATACAATGGAAAGTAGGTTTGAGTACTGCTTCGAAGCAGTAAGGCCAAGCTAAATGTGTGTAACCATACTGGAAGCGCCTGCCAGCAACAGCCAGACTAAAAGCACTCTCCCAACCTGAGTCATAAACCATCCAGAACAAATAATATTGGCTATCTTCCCTCCCAGATAAAATCACGTGAAAACATTGTGAGAAGCCTATGTCCTGCAGTGGAATGTTACAGGCTGGACATAATGATGTATGTGTGTGTGTGTGTGTGTGTGTGTGTGTGTGTGTGTCTATATTACGTCGGTTGTGGAGATCTTTTTCTTTGGAATCACCAGATAATCTTGGTTTGGCAGTGGTCAAGTCTCAGTCGTATAAATGATGTAAATGACGCATACAAACACGACATTTGTATTCTAGTCTCATCACCAGTACGAAGTGCGTTTTCGCGCATATCAAGCTAGCGAGCTTTTTAGATTGTTTTACCTTTTGTACAGTGTTACGGTGCGATAATGGATTTGTGAATCATAAAATACAAATTTGAATTGGTGACAAAACATGAATAAAAAAACAACTGCTCTACCCTTAGTAGGTAAATAGTTAGCCTCTGATAAACGTCATGGTTGGGTTGCGCCAAACCGTTGATGGGTAATTTGTCGCTCATACACCGACAGTAAACTTCGCTTGCTTGTTCGTAATAATTGTTTCAACTGATTGCGAGACGCAGCAGTGTCATATTCAACTACCAACATCCCAGAGGACTTGGACTGTGGAAACAGACAGGAGGGAGAACGAGCTGTTAAGGGTTCCTTGCTGTACTGACCATACTAATAAGTAGCATATAATTATGGTTTTCGCTATATTCATTTTCGTTATAAAACACATGATACAACCATCACCATCACCACTGCTACTACTGCTGTAACCACTACAATAGATGGTTGTTCTACCTCTGCTACTACTACCACTACTATTACTACTACTACTACTACTGCTACTAAGACTGCTGCTGCTGCTGCTACTACTACTGCTACTACTACTACTACTACTACTACTACCACCACTACTGCAATAATAATAAAAATAGTAATAATAATAATAATAATAATAATAATAATAATAATAGATATTAATAACGGTAATGATAAAAATAATTATAATAATAATAATAATAAAAATGATGATGAATGGTGAAACCAATCATACGGTAATGAAATGCCTTTTTTGTTTTTGTTTTACGAGGCCAACGTTGACAAGCAGATAAAGACACTCAAAGTACTGCTCCGTTATCTCACCCAACTGACAATCTTGTCTCCCTCCCCGTCAGCTCTCGTTCTTCCCCCATAAACCGACACCTACACCGACACATCCCTCCCTCGCTCTCCCGCTTCAGAATATTTCGAAGCTCGCACATTGGCGTTCGGCGTCACAGCTTGGGAGAAAGAGAACTGGCAACAACTTAACGTTTAGAAAGGAGAAAGGGCAGTTTTAGGCCAAGCTTTAACAGATAATAGGATCTCACACCTGGTGGAAGTGCTGAAGGTTTTTTGAGGAAGACGAGCCACATCAGCAGCAGCAACGTCCCCCACAACACCACCTGCACGACCATCACTCCCAACGCCTGTCACTGCCACCTGGGGTGATACCATGATTTATTTTACTAATCTTTCTCAGTATAAGTCAATACCATGAATCATCTTAGTATTTATTCATCATCTGCGGTGATACCATAAGTTGTTTTGCCATACTTTTACCACATAAAGCAATAATATGAATCAATCACCTGCGGCGATGTAATGATTTAACATGGTACTTTTTTTATCACCTGCTTCGATACTATAAATTATCTTGTTCATATTTTTACCACCTCAAGCTACACAATCAGTTACTTTATCATGTTTTGAACCTCTAAAGCAGGCCCATGAAATATACCTCTGGAAATATTGATATATGGGCGTTAGAACCCCAGAAACTAAAGAAGAATTGTGCATAAAGTGGGTCAAATTTCACTACCTCCATGCAACGTCATGCTGCCAGAGAGAGAGAGAGAGAGAGAGAGAGAGAGAGGTGATGGTCAAGTGGCTAGAGAAGTAGTCTGCTGTCTAAATGGACGCAAGCCCGATCACAGACTGGAGCAGTTGACGGTCTTAACTATTTAATCGGTAGAGAGGCGGCCTGAAGCTTACGGACCTAGGTTCGAATCCCGGCTGGGGCAGGGAACAGTTTAAGGATTTGAATTTCATTAAATCAGGCTTTACTGATCTACCAGAAGACCCGCCGACATGTCGTAAAAATACCCCTGCTAATACCAATACACCAGTCCTGTATGAGACAGCCCTAGCATGTATTCAATATGGACGGTGGGTGTTAGCGCCGAAGTGGTGACATGTAGAGGTGTATGGTATGTAGGAGGACTGCTGGGCCTTGATAGCAGGCTGTGAAGCCTATGCCCAGAGTCGGACACATATTAAAAAAAAAAAAAAAAAAAGACTACTGTTTTCTTCACAAAACACATTACTATCTATCTATCTATCTATCTATTGCCAGACGCCTCAATCCCGTTTGGGGTGGCCACAAACAAATCGCCTCCAAGTCGCCCTGTCCCCCGCCATTTCACTGCCCTGCTCCCAACTCACACCCCCCTCTCTCATATACCTCTCCACCACATTACTATGCTATAAAAATCCCTGTTCATACCATCATACCAGTTCTGAACAGACAACCCAAGCATGTATTCAGTATGGACGGTAGGCATTAGGCATTAGTGCCTAGGTGGTGGTGACATATGGAGGAGTACAGCACTTTTTTTTTTTTTTCCAGGAAGAAGGAACCAAATGCCATGGGCCTGCAAATTGCTCCCTCCAAGAAAAAAAACAAAAACAAAAAACAAAACCGTGACAACAGAGATCCACATTCAAGATCCACTCATTCTGAGATGCCTGGACACACTGATTTTGAAAGACTGGAGACTGTAGGCAACAGGAAAAACAGACAGAGGGAGACAGTTCCAGAGTTGACCTGTTGCATATATGAAGGCCTGGGAGTAGCGGTTAATTCTTGCATTAGAGAGTTGGACAGAAAAGGGATGAGAGTTTGTTGCTTGACGGGTGTTGTGTGCCCTCCGTAGTGGTGCAGGGATGCAAGCAGACAGTTCAGAGGAGCAGCGCCCATTGAAGTAGCGAAAGAAAAGAGATAATGGTGCAAGAGTGTGGCGAAGAGACAGAGGTTGAAGGGAGCCAGTAAGAGGAGGAGAGTTAATGGGACGAGAATTCTTTGACTCCACCCTGTTGAGAAGAGCTGTGGGTGGGGAGCCTCCTCACACATGAGAGTTGTACTCCAGACAAGGGCAAATAAAACTCGTGTATAAAATCAACAACTGTGCAGGGAAAAAGAAGGCATGGAGTCGGCTTAGCACACCTAATCTCTTGGAAGCAGATTTTACAAGAGAGGTAATATTTTCTTTCCAAAATAAATCACGAGAGGATGAAACCCCAGGTACGTTTAAAGATGGTGCAGGATTGAGCTGGATATTGTAATAAATTAGAGGGTACTCCTGTGGAAGCTTTTGTCAGGTTAATAAATGTAAGAACTGAGTTTTTGAAGCATTGAAAAAACAAGGTTATTTTTACGCCAGTCATAGATATGAGCCAAGTCCGACATTAGGTGTTCTGCAGCCTCGTCCCTCGTTTGTTGAAGTAACTGCTGAGATGGACGTTGCGAGAAACGAATGGAAATGTGAGGGGTGGAGTCATCAGCATATGAGTCGATAGGGTCAGAAGTACAGCTTAGAAGGTCACTGATGAATAAAAGGAAGAGTTGGTGATAGGACAGAGGAATACCACTATTGATAGCTCTGTGAGAAGAACGGTGGCTGTCCATAACACCAGCGACAGAACGACCTGAAGGGAAGCCAGAGATCAAGGCACAAATAGAAGGATAGAAACCATAAAGGGGTAGTTTGGAAATTAAAGATTTATGCAAGACTCAACTGGAAGCCCTTGAGATGCCAAGTGCAATGGCAAAGCTTTCGCCAAAGTCCCGAAAGGAGGATGACCAGGAGTCTAAAAGGTAGGTGAGAAGATCGCTGGTGGAGCGTCCCTGGCAGAAGCCATACTGACAATCAGAAAGAAGGTTGTGATACGAAAGATGCTTTAAAATTTTTCTGTTAAGAACAGACTCGAATACTTTTGAAATTTAGGATGTTAAAGCAATTGGGCGATAGTTAGAGGGCTGGGAATGGTCACCCTTCTTTGGGGCAGGCTAAATGAGAGCAAACTTGCGGCAAGAAGGAAAGGTGCAAGCTGACAAGCAAAATGACGAAAAAGGTTACCTAGGCAGGGTGTAAGCACAGAAACACACTTCTTGTGAACAACAGGAGGGACCCCAACAGGCCCATAAGCCTTGTTAGTACTGAGGCCAGAGATGGCAGAATTACACCAATTGAAGAAATTTTAATGTAAGCCATGAGGAAGTCAGAGGGGAGAAGAGATGGAGGGACAGCACTGGAATCATCTAAGGTGGAACTGGAGGACAAAGTCTGAGCAAAGAGTCTGCTTTATCAGTAGAAGAAATAGCTACAGAGCCATCAGAGTGGAAAAGGGGAGGGAAGGATAATGAGGTAAAGGTGGTAGAAAGGTTTTTGGCAAGGTGCCAGAAGAAGTGGGAAGAAATCGAATTGGAGAGTTGAGAACATTTAGTACAGATGAAATTATTTTTAGCAGAGTGAAGGACAGACTTAGCACGATTCCGAGCACAAACCTAAAAAAGATGAGATTCAGGGGTGGGTTGGCTCCAGTATCTTTTGTAGGCCTTCTTGTAGTGGACAGCATTAGAACAAGCGTGATCAAACTAAGTGGTTTTTTTTTGCATTAGTCAAAGGATATGAGAAAGGAATGTATGCTTCCATGATCAAGAGAATAACCTCCGTAATGTGCATGGTACACTCAGATGGCTCTCGGCCATGGAAGCAATAATCATTCCAGGGAAAATCAAAGTAATGCTGAAGGCCTTCCATTCAGCACCTACAAAGTGTTACAACCGGGGTTTCTTTGGGGTGTCCATAGACGGTACTGGGTCAATAGGACAGGTTAAGGTAATAAGGGTATGATCGGAGGAGCCCAACTTAGAGGAAAGATTTACAGCATAAGCAGAAGGATTAGTTGTAAGCAAGAGGTCAAGTATGTTGGAACTATCTCCAAGGCGGTCAGGGATATGGGTAGGGTGCTGTACAAGCTGCTGTAGGTCATAAAGGAAGTGTGTTCCCGCCAGATTGCATTGGCTGTTCTTTTTACCTCCCCATAACGTTTCACAAATACCTATCTATTTATCTATCTATTACCAGACGCCTTAATGCCGTAAAAAGTGGCCACAAACAAATCGCCTCCATGTCGCCCTGTCCCCTGCCAATTCTTTGCCCTGCTCCAAGCTCACACCCCCGTCTCTCATATACCTCTCCACTCCATCCCTCCATCTCATCCTTGGCCTCCCTCTCCCTCTCCCCCACTTCCACCTCACTCACATACTCTCTCCTCGTCAGTCTTTCGCTCTGCTTCTTCTCCACATGGTCAAACCACCGCAGTGTGTTTCTCCTAACTCTTCCTATCACATCTGCATCCACACAACAGTGCTCCTTCATTTCCTCATTTGTCAGTCTGTCTCTCCCTGTGACTCTGCATGCTCCTCTCAAATAACTCATTTCCACTGCCCTCACTCTTGACTTGTGTCCCTCCAAAAGGCCCAAGTTTCACTTCCATACGTTAGAGTTGGTATCACAATACTGTCATGCAGTAACTTTTTCACTTCCATCCTCACTTCCCTGTTTCTTACCACCGCTTTCAAAGAACCAGGCACCTTTCTTCCCTGGTGTACCCTTTCAAGCACTTCACCCTCTAAACTTCCATCCTTTCTCATCACACTACCCAAGTACTTAAATGCATTCACATTTTCCATTTCCTCCACATTCAGCCTCAGTGTACATTCAGTGACTTCATTTCTCTCAAAGACCATAACTTTACCCTTCCCTACATTCACCTTTAGATTCCGTTTCTTACATACTCTCCCAAACTCATCCACCAAGCCTTGCAGCTCCCCTTAGTCTTCACTTAACAACACAGTATCATCTGCAGACAACAGTACAGGGAGTTTTCACACACTGCCTTCTCTCATTAGGGCCACTCCAACATCCACTGTGTTACCTTCTCTCTCGTTTATAACCCCATCCATATACAGAATGAACAAGCATGCAGACATGACACATCCCTGTTTCAATCCAACCTTCAAATAGAAAACTTCACTCAGTTCATTGTCCACACACACTGCAGCCTTAACACCCTCATACATACTTTTCACGGCGTTCAACAACTTCCTATTTACTCCATATTTTTTCACTACTTTCCACAGTCCTTGTCTATCCACCCTGTCATATGCTTTCTCCAAATCCATGAAGGCCGCATACAACTTATTTCCCTCCTCTAGAAACTTTTCCACTAAAGACCTTGGAATGAATATCTGATCTACACGACCTCTTCCCTTCCCAAAACCTCCATGTTCTTCAACTAATTCCTCTCTTATTTCCCTAACTCTGTCAATAACTTAGCATCCTACCATATACTTTTCCTGTTACACTAATTAGAGAAATGCCCCAATGATTACACACACATCTTTTTCCCCTTTTCTTTTGTACAGGGGAATAATTTTACCTGACTTCCAATCCTCCGGGCCTCTGCCGTCCTCCCAGGCCAATCTGCACATCTTCCACATCCATTCTACTACTATCTCTCCCCCATGCTTCAGCATTTCAGCACACACTCCATCAGTTCCTGGGGCTTTCCTCATTTTGACTTTCTTCATTGCTTCCACAACTTCTATCTTACTGATTTATTCCTCTCTTCTCACATCTCTCCTTCTCCCAGCCTTTCCCCAGCCACTTATACTAACATTACTTTAATTCCCCATGTTCAACAATTCCTTAAAGTGTTCTCTCCATCTGCTCACTTTTTCTTCCTTCTCCACTAGTAATCTACCATTTTTATCTTTCATTCCCCAACTAGCTTCTTTAACATCCTGTCCAACTCTCTTCAGCTCATTCCAGAACATTTTCTTACATTCCCTTCACTTTACACTCAAATTCCTTCCAAGTTCGTCATCCACACTCTTCTTACTCTCTCTTTCTAATATTTTCACCTCTCTCATCCTCTCTACCGATAACTCTCTCTTCTGTCTCTCACATCCTCCACACCCCTGTTTCTTATCTACTCACTATGTGCTTTCTTCTTTCGTGCCACAGCCTATCTCACCTCTTCGTTCCACCATGCTGTTCCTTAAACCCCCTCTCGTGTTCACTTCACCCCACACACCACCTCACACGCCGCACAGATTTCTTCTGTGAATATCTTGCACACACCTTCCACGTCCCTCATCTGCTCCAAAACATATTTACACAATCTCTCCTCCACTTCCCTCTTATAACTTTTATTCTGTCTTTTTTCCATCCTCTTGTAAACTTTCCACCCTCCTTGTATGAACTACTTCCTCCGGTCCTTCCTTTCTTCTATTCCTCCACTTCATTTCAACCTTCACTTTCATCACCACCAAGTGGTGGTCGGAAAGTCCACTCCCCCAACCTCTATATTATGCTCTTGCATCCATTACACACCTTCTCATTCTGTCTTCCAAACACACTTAATCAATCATTGGCTTCCCTTCATTCAGTGCACCACCCACCCTTTCCATCACTCGCCACAAATACAGTACCTCTGGATCATTTTGTGTCTGAAGAGGGTATTAGCTATCAACAACCCCCTCCCGGCACAAATGGCCACTGGAGCACTGCCATTGTCGTCCACTTCTGCAGACACACCCTACTCACCAACTACTCCATCCACCTTCACATTCCCTACTTTTCCATTCATATCTCCAATCAAAAACACTCTCTCATTCCTTTCAAACTTTTCCATGCACGCATCTACTTTTGTCCAGAACTCTTCTTTCACTCTGCTTTTAGGTCGTCATTGCCAATAATCAAGAAAAAAATGAAGAGTATTGCCAGGAAAGAATGATACTATTGGTGATTACTATATAAGTTTATTATGGTAGTCCTGTCAGTCATTAATAATTTTAGATAACACAGTGAAGCGTCTTTAGTTTGTCAAGAGCCGGAACATTGTTACGCAAAAATCATGAAAAAATGAAGAGTATTGCCAGGAAAGAATTATACTATTGGCGATTATGATTGAACTTTATTATAATAGCCTTGTCAGTCATTAGTAATTCTAGTTAAGAACACAGTGAAGTGTCTTTAATTTCTGTCACGAGTAGGAGCATTGTTACGCAATAACCATGAAAAAATGAAGAGTATTGGCAGGAAAGAACGATATTATACGTGATTGCTATTTAAGTTTATTGTAGTAGCCTTGTCATTCATTAATAATTTTAGTTAAGAAAACAGTGAAGTGTCTTTAGTTTCCTTCAAGAGTTGAAACAATATCATTACTACGTCAACAATAATGAAATGGTGTCCGTGAAAAGTGCTGCCAGGCAAGAGTGCTGTCTCTCTGAATGTGGTAACTATATTTTTCCAAATAAGTGATAATTACAATAATATTCATAGCAATGAAGCATGTTATGAATATTATACACAAGAAAAACCCAAGTAAAGTGGATTTTGAGGTGATAATTATTTAACAAAATTTATTAATAATCAATTATTTTGATTAGTTTTTGCCCTAACTTTTGGCGAAATAATAAAGAATTAGGTTGACTTTAATTATGATTCAGTTATGAAGTCATTTTAATTATCGACCGTAATAAATAAAAAAAATAAGTGCCAAATTTTTTATATACACACACACCGATAGACAACTTCAAATCTCTTTCATAAATAACTTTTTCTTGTATCTTCAATATTTACGGAAATATGGTTCCCCCCAAATTCCAATATTTTAATTGCGTTTTCTGGCTTTTAATGATTTTGTCGGTTAACTCCCTCTGGTTCGAGGGGCCTACACCAGTCGAGCAGTGTGGTACTCTCAGTGTGGATGGAAAGTTGATGAGAGAGAGAGCTGGAGCTCCTACTTCATCAGCGTTCAGGACTAGCTTTTGACCATCTCCATGTGCTGAACTTTTTCAGTGTTTTGGTAACACAAAGAGTAGGTCAGCATACTCTCTAATACAGGTTCCTCGAACTGTCAACACCACACTATATGCACATTACATACTACACTTCCTATTAGAAATCTAACAAAAAATAACATCCTATCACCAAGCCTCGGAGTCCCCAGGGGGAGGGGGACCATCAAAGTCACCAACATCAGCCCCTCTCCCAGTGACGACCAAGCATGATGCCTGGAACCACTGTCTCACTCGCTTCTTCATACCTGCAGCATTCGCTGCCTTTCCTCTTACTTTCTTCCTGTTGAACACCACCTCTCCTCCACAAAACCTCATCATCTCTTCCTCACTGAGACAACTGTCTGAGGCGACTGATAACAAACCTTTCTCTGTATCCTCCTTTCTCTATGTTCTTTTCAAAGCCAAACGTGACTATCGTGTAGATGTATCCAACAACTTACCTTGCTCTCGTGTTCCTGAACTCGAATCTTCCGGATTCTCTACTCTCTGGTTTCAGCTATCCTGTCATTCTATGACTAAATATATATGCCGTTTACTTATCCCCTAAATCTGTTGGCTATGCAAAATTCTCTATCTTACTTCTAAGATGGAACAGATCCTAACAATGTCTCCTTTCTCTGAAATCTCCATTCTAGGTGATTTCCATGTTCATCACCACCTTTGGCTCTCCTCCCCTCTCACTGATCCACCTGGTAAACAAGCCTACATCTTTTCTATCCTAAATGACTTGGAGCAGTTTGTACAGCACCCTATCCTGACCACCTTGGAGACCGTTCCAACATACTTAACATCTTCCTTACAACTAAAGCTTCTGCCTACGCTGTTAATCCTTCCTCTCTGTTGGGCTCCTCCGATCACAACCTAATCTCCTTAACCTGTCCTATCACCCCAGTAAGGCCTATATACCCTCCCAAGAAGCGTCAGCTGTGGCACTTTGGAGCTGGTGATTGGGAGACCCTTAGGCAGTACTTGTTTGATTTTCCCTGGAATGATTGATGTTTCCATGGCCAAGAGCCATCTTAGTGAGTCTTCCGCATTATGGAGGTTATTCTTTCAGGCATGGAAACATACATGCCTTGCTCATATCGTATGATATCGTATGACTAATTCAAAAAAATAAAATAGTTTAATCTCACTTCTTCTCTTGCTGTCCACAACAAGGAGAAAGCCTACCAAAGGTACTGGAGCCAAGCCATCCCTGAGTCTCACCTCTTTTATGTTTCTGCCCATAATTATGGGAAGTCTGTTCTTCGCTCTGCTAAAAATAATTTCATTCATTTTTAATGCTCTGAATTCCTCAACTCATATTCTTTTGTCCTTCTAGCACCTTGCCAAAAACTTTTTAACAACTTTACTTCATCATCTTTCCCTCCTCTTTTCCACTCTGATCACCCTGTAGCTATTTCTTCTACAGATACATCAGAACACTTCACCCAGAATTTCTTCTCCAATTCCACCTTAGCCCATGACGTCTGGCACATATTTCTGCCGACCCTTCTCCCAACCGGACATCAGAGAAAATAACCTTTTTTTAAACCTTAATATCTCAGCTAGTACTTAACCAAAAATAAAAAAATGTCATAACATTCACCAATCCTTCGACTTCAAGCTGATGGCCTCAAATTCTCTATGAAGTGCGTGTAGTCAGAGAGAGAGAATGGGGAACATGGGCAACTTTTGGTGTTTTTTTGCCCGTATCCGTATGCATGGCTGAGCTGTGGTGGCACAACTTATGCTTATGCTAGCCCTTCACAATAATAACACTTCCGAAAGACTGCAATTAACCACAAATACCATTTTCACGTAGTGTGTGTGTGTGTGTGTGTGTGTGTGTGTGTGTGTGGTGTAAGATGCTGGTGAAGGCATGGTGGTGCGGTGGTGAGGCGAGAAGGCATATGCGGCTGTTGCTGAGCTGAGTCAGTCTGCCTCAAGGTAGTTGCTATAGTAACCGCACTCACAACGGTATTCATGCCACATTTCTGAAAAACCTACGTGGAAATGGTGTTTGTGGTTAATTGCAGTCTTTTGAAAGTGTTATTACTGTGAAGGCTAGCATAAGCATAAGTTGTGCCACCACAGCTCAGCCATGCATATGGATAAGGGCAAAAAAACACCAAAAGTTGCCCCTGTTCCCCATTCTCTCTCTCTGCCTACACGCACTTCAAAGAGAATCTGAGGCCATCAGCTTGAAGTCGAAGGATTTGTGAATGTTATGACACTTATTTTTGTATTTTTGGTTAAGTACTACTAAGATATTAAGGTTTAAAAAAAGGTTATTTTCTCTGATGTCCGGTTGGAAGAAGGGTCGGCAGAAATATGTTCCAGATGCCATGGGCTAAGGTGGAATTGGAGAAGAAATTTTGAGTGAAGAGTCCTGATTTATCAGTAGAAGAAATAGCTACAGGGTGATCAGAGTGGAAAAGAGGAGGGATGATGAGGTAAAGTTGTTAAAAAGTTTTTTGGCAAGATGCAAGAAGGAATGGAAAGAATAAGGGTTGGAGAGTTCAGAGCATTATTTTTAGTGGAGCGAAGAACAAACTTCGCACATTTGTGGGTAGAACCAAAAAAGAGGTGAGACTCAGGGATGGCTTGGCTCCAATAACTTTTGTAGGTCTTCTCCTTGTTTTGGACAGCATTAGAACAAGCATGATTAAGCCAATTTTTTTTTGTTTTTGTTTTGGATTAGTTGTGCAATATGAGCAAGGAATGTACGCTTCCATGCCTGAGAGAATAACCTCTATAATGCAGAAGACTCGCTCAGATGGCGCTTGGCCGTGGCAACAACAATCATTCCAGGGAAAATCAAACAAGTACTGCCTAAGGGTCTCCCAATCACCAGCTCCAAAGTGCCACAGCTGACGCTTCTTGGGAGGGTATATAGGCCTTACTGGGGTGATAGGACAGGTTAAGGAGATTAGGTTGTGATCGGAGGAGCCCAACAGAGAGGAAGAATTAACAGCGTAGGCAGAAGCATTAGTTGTAAGGAAGAGGTTAAGTATGTTGGAACGGTCTCCAAGGCGGTCAGGATAGGGTGCTGTACAAACTGCTCCAAGTCATTTAGGATAGAAAAGATGTAGGCTTGTTTACCAGGTGGATCAGTGAGAGGGGAGGAGAGCCAAAGGTGGTGATGAACATGGAAATC
Source organism: Coenobita brevimanus (assembly GCF_032717465.1). Classification (NCBI taxonomy): domain Eukaryota; kingdom Metazoa; phylum Arthropoda; class Malacostraca; order Decapoda; family Coenobitidae; genus Coenobita; species Coenobita brevimanus. The sequence goes on from NC_136999.1 coordinate 11,460,809, forward strand.
ACCTACAATGGAGATTTCAGAGAAAGGAGACATTGTTAGGATCTGTTCCATCTTAGAAGTAAGATAGAGAATTTTGCATAGCCAACAGATTTAGGGGATAAATAAACGGCATATATATTTAGTCATAGAATGACAGGATAGCTGAAACCAGAGAGTAGAGAATCCGGAAGATTCGAGTTCAGGAACACGAGAGCAAGGTAAGTTGTTGGATACATCTACACGATAGTCACGTTTGGCTTTGAAAAGAACATAGAGAAAGGAGGATACAGAGAAAGGTTTGTTATCAGTCGCCTCAGACAGTTGTCTCAGTGAGGAAGAGATGGTGAGGTTTGGTGGAGGAGAGATGGTGTTCAACAGGAAGAAAGTAAGAGGAAAGGCAGCGAATGCTGCAGGTATGAAGAAGCGAGTGAGACAGTGGTTCCAGGCATCTCGCTTGGTCGTCACTGGGAGAGGGGCTGATGTTGGTGACTTTGATGGTCCCCCCTCCCCCTGGGGACTCCGAGGCTTGGTGATAGGATGCTATTTTTTGTTAGATTTCTAATAGGAAGTGTAGTATGTAATGTGCATATAGTGTGGTGTTGACAGTTCGAGGAACCTGTATTAGAGAGTATGCTGACCTACTCTTTGTGTTACCAAAACACTGAAAAAGTTCAGCACATGGAGATGGTCAAAAGCTAGTCCTGAACGCTGATGAAGTAGGAGCTCCAGCTCTCTCTCTCATCAACTTTCCATCCACACTGAGAGTACCACACTGCTCGACTGGTGTAGGCCCCTCGAACCAGAGGGAGTTAACCGACAAAATCATTAAAAGCCAGAAAACGCAATTAAAATATTGGAATTTGGGGGGAACCATATTTCCGTAAATATTGAAGATACAAGAAAAAGTTATTTATGAAAGAGATTTGAAGTTGTCTATCGGTGTGTGTGAAGAAAAAAAAAATGGCACTTATTTTTTTTATTTATTACGGTCGATAATTAAAATGACTTCATAACTGAATCATAATTAAAGTCAACCTAATTCTTTATTATTTCGCCAAAAGTTAGGGCAAAAACTAATCAAAATATTGATTATTAATAAATTTTGTTAAATAATTATCACTCCAAAATCCACTTTACTTGGGTTTTCTGGTGTATAATATTCATAACATGCTTCATTGCTATGAATATTATTGTAATTATCATTTATTTGGAAAAATATAGTTACCACATTCAGAGAGACAGCACTCTTGCCTGGCAGCACTTTTCACGGACACCATTTCATTATTGTTGACGTAATAATGATATTGTTTCAACTCTTGAAGGAAACTAAAGACACTTCACTGTTTTCTTAACTAAAATTATTAATGAATGACAAGGCTACTACAATAAACTTAAATAGCAATCACGTATAATATCGTTCTTTCCTGCCAATACTCTTCATTTTTTCATGGTTATTGCGTAACAATGCTCCTACTCGTGACAGAAATTAAAGACACTTCACTGTGTTCTTAACTAGAATTACTAATGACTGACAAGGCTATTATAATAAAGTTCAATCGTAATCGCCAATAGTATAATTCTTTCCTGGCAATACTCTTCATTTTTTCATGATTATTGCGTAACAATGTTCCGGCTCTTGACAAACTAAAGACGCTTCACTGTGTTATCTAAAATTATTAATGACTGACAGGACTACCATAATAAACTTATATAGTAATCACCAATAGTATCATTCTTTTCCTGGCAATACTCTTCATTTTTTCTTGATTATTGGCAATGACGACCTAAAAGCAGAGTGAAAGAAGAGTTCTGGACAAAAGTAGATGCGTGCATGGAAAAGTTTGAAAGGAATGAGAGAGTGTTTTTGATTGGAGATATGAATGGAAAAGTAGGGAATGTGAAGGTGGATGGAGTAGTTGGTGAGTAGGGTGTGTCTGCAGAAGTGGATGACAATGGCAGTGCTCCAGTGGCCATTTGTGCCGGGAGGGGGTTGTTGATAGCTAATACCCTCTTCAGACACAAAATGATCCAGAGGTACTGTATATGTGGCGAGTGATGAGAATGGTGGGTGGTGGACTGAATGAACGGAAGGCGATGATTAATTGTGTGTCTTTGGAAGACAGCATGAGAAGGTGTGTAATGGATGCAAGAGCATAATATAGAGGTTGGGGTAGTGGACTTTCCGACCACCACTTGGTGGTGATGAAAGTGAAGGTTGAAATGAAGTGGAGGAATAGAAGAAAGGAAGGACAGGAGGAAGTAGTTCATACAAGGAGGGTGGAAAGGTTATAAGAGGATGGAAAAAAGTCAGAATAAATATTATAAAAGAGAAGTGGAGGAGCAATTGGGTAAATATGATTTCGAGCAGATGGCGGATGTGGAAGGTGTGTGCAAAATATTCACGGAAAAAATCTGTGCAGCATGTGAGGTGGTGTGTGTTGTGAAGAGAAGGCGAAAGGGGGTTTAAGGAACAGCATGGTGGAACGAAGAGGTGAGACAGGCTGTGGCACGAAAGAAGAAAGCATGTAGTGAGTGGATGAGAAACAGGAGTGTGGAGGAAGTTGAGAGACAGAAGAGAGAGTTATGTGTAGAGAGGAAGAGAGAGGTGACAATATTTGTAAGAAAGTAAGAAGAGTGTGGATGAGGTATTTGGAAAGAATTTGGGTATAAAGTGGAGGAAATGTAAGAAAATGTTCTGGAGTGAGGTAAAGAGAGTTAGACAGGGTGTAAAGAAGCTAGTCGGGGAATGAAAGATTAAAATGGTACCGTAGATTACTAGTGGAGAAGGGAGAAAAAGTGAGCAGATGGAGAGAACACTTTAAGGAATTGTTGAACATGGAGAATGAAAGTAATGCGAGTATAAGTGGCTGGGAATGGCTGGGAGAAGGAGAGATGTGAGAAGAGAGGAGGAAATCAGTAGGATAGAAGTTGTGGAAGAAAAATGGGGAAAGGCCCAGGGATTGATGGAGTGTGTGCTGAAATGCTGAAGCATGGGGGAGAGATAGTAGTAGAATGGATGCGGGAGATGTGCAGATTGGCCTGGGAGGAAGGTAGAGTCCCAGAGGATTGGAAGTCTGGTATAATTATTCCCATGTACAAAAAAAAAAGGGGAAAAAGAAGTGTGTGGTGATCATAGGGGGATTTGTCTTCTTAGTCTATCTATCTATCTATTGCCAGACGCCTCAATCTCGTTTGGGGTGGCCACAAACAAATCGCCTCCAAGTCGCCCTGTCCCCCGCCATTTCACTGCCCTGCTCCCAACTCACACCCCCCTCTCTCATATACATCTCCACCCCATCCCTCCATCTCATCCTCGGCCTCCCCCTCCCTCTTCCCCCCTCCACCTCACTCACACTCTCTTCGTCAGTCGTTCACCCTCCATGCTCTCCACATGGCCAAACCACCTCAGTGTGTTCCTCATAACGCTTCCTATCACATCCACATCAACACCACAACTCTCCTTTATATCCTCATTCGTTAGCCTGTCTCTCCATGTGACTCCACAGGCTCCTCTTAAATAACTCATTTCCACTGCTCTCACTCTTGACTTGTGTCCTTCCAACAACGTCCAAGCTTCACTTCCGTACGTCAGAGTTGGTATCACAATATTGTCATGTAGTAACATTTTCACTTCCATGCTCACTTCCCTGTTTCTTATCACTGCTTTCAAAGAACCAGCAACCTTTCTTCCCTGCTGTACCCTTTCAAGCACTTCACCCTCCAAACCTCCATCCTTACTCATCACACTACCCAAGTACTTAAACGTACTCACATTTTCCAATTCCTCACCATCCAACCTCGCTATACATTCACTGACTTCACCTCTCTCAAAGACCATCACTTTACTCTTCCCTACATTCACCTTTAGATTCCGTTTCTTACACACTCTCTGAAACTCATCCACCAAGCCTTGCAGCTCCCCTTCGTCTTTACTCAACAACACAGTATCATCTGCAAACAACAGTACAGGGAGTTTCGAAACACTATCCTCTCTCACCAGGGCCACTCCAACATCCACTACCCTACCTTGTACCTCTTTTATTACCCCATCCATGTACAGATTGAACAACCATGGAGACATAACACATCCCTGTTTCAAACTTTCAAAGAGAAAAATTCACTTAGTTCACCATCCACACGCACTGCAGCCTTCGCACCATCGTACATACTCTTCACAGCATTCAACAACTTCCCATCTACTCCATATATTCTTAACACTTTCCACAATCCTTGTCTAACCACCCTGTCATATGCTTTCTCCAAATCCATGAAAGCCGCATACAACTTCTTTCCCTTCTCTAGAAACTTTTCCACTAAAGATCTAAGAATGAATATCTGATCTACACAACCTCTTCCCTTCCTAAAGCCTCCCTGTTCTTCTCCAACTAATTTCTCTGTTCTTTCTCTAACTCTGTCAATAAGTATCCTACCATACATTTTTCCTTTTATACTAAGAAGACAAATGCCCCTATGATTACCACACACTTCTTTTTCTCCTTTTCCTTTGTACAAGGGAATAATTATACCTGACTTCCAATCCTCCGGGACTCTACCTTCCTCCCAGGCCAATCTGCACATCTTCCACATCCATTCTACTACTATCTCTCCCCCATGCTTCAGCATTTCACCACACACTCCATCAATTCCTGGGGCTTTCCCCGATTTAACTTTCTTCATTGCTTCCACAACTTCTATCCTACTGATTTCTTCCTGTCTTCTCACCTCCCTCTTTCTCCCAGCCATTCCCCAGCCACTTATACTCGCATTACTTTCATCCTCTACGTTCAACAATTCCTTAAAGTATTCTCTCCATCTGCTCACTTTTTCTCCCTTCTCCACTAGTAATCTACCATTTTTATCTTTCACTCCCCTGCTAACTTCACTTCCACCCTGTCTTACTCTTTTCACCTCTTTCCAGAACATTTTCTTACAGTCCCTCCACTTTACACTCAAATTCCTTCCAAATTCCTCATCTACTCTCTTCTTACTCTCTCTTACTAATCTTTTCACCTCTCTCTTTCTTTCTACATATAACTCTCTCTTCCGCCTCTGAACTTCTTCCACGCCCCTATTTCTCATCCATTCATTGTATGCTTTCTTCTTTTGTGCCACAGCCTGTTTCACCTTAGTGTAACAAGAAAAGTATATGGTAGGATACTAAGTTATTGACAGAGTTAGGGAAATAACAGAGGAATTAGTTGAATAAGAACATGGAGGTCTTAGGAAGGGAAGAGGTTGTGTAGATGAGATACTCATTCTTAGGTCTTAAGTGGAAAAGTTTCTAGAGAAGGGAAATAGGTTGTATGCGGCCTTCATGGATTTGGAGAAAGCATATTACAGGGTGGATAGACAAGGATTGTGGAAAGTATTAAAAATAATATGGAGTAAATAGGAAGTTGTTGAATGCCGTGAAGAGTATGTATGAAGGTGTTAAGGCTGCAGTGCGTGTGGACGATGAACTGAGTGAAGTTTTCTATTTGAAGGTTGGATTGAAACAGGGATATGTCATGTCTCCTTGGTTGTTCATTCTGTATATGGATGGGGTTATAAAAGAGATACAAGGTAGGACAGTGGATGTTGGTCCTAATGAGAGAGGGCAGTGTGTGGAAACTCCTTGTACTGTTATTTGCAGACAATACAGTGTTGCTGAATGAAGACGAAAGGGAGCTGGAAGGCTTGATGAATGAGTCTGGGAGAGTGTGGAAGAAACGGAATCTAAAGGTGAATGTAGGTAAGAGAAAAGTTATGGTCTTTGAGAGAAATGAAGTCCCTGAATGTACAATTACAGTAGGTTGAATGGGGAGGAAATGGAAAATGTGAGTACGTTTAAGTATTTGGGTAGTGTGATGAGTAAGGACGGAAGTTTAGAGGGTGAAGTGCTTGAAAGGGTACACCAAGGAAGAAAGATGTCTGGTTCTTTGAAAGCTGTGATAAGAAACAGGGAAGTGAGCATGAAGTGAAAAAGTTACTGCATAACAGTATTGTGATACCAACTCAAATGTATGGAAATGAAACTTTGGCCTTGTTGGAGGGATACAATTCAAGAGTGAGGGCAGTAGAAATGAGTTATTTGAAAGGAGCATGTGGAGTCACAGGGAGAGACAGACTGACAAATGAGGAAGTGAAGGAGCACTGTTGTATGGATGCGGATTTGATGGGAATCATTAGGAGAAACACACTGAGGTGGTTTGGCCCTGTGGAGAAGATGGAGAGCGAGAGACTGACAAGGAGAGTGTATATGAGTGAGGTGGAAGGGAGGGAGAGCGAGGGGGAGGCCAAGGATGAGATGGAGGGATGGAGCGGAGAAGTACATGTACGAGTATATGAGAGAAGGGGTGTGTGAGCTGGAAGCAGGACAGTGAAATGGCGGAGGACAGGGTGATATGGAGGCGATTTATTTGTGGCCACCCCTTACGGGGTTTAGGCGTCTGGCAATAGATAGATAGATAGACGACGTGGGAAAACAGACTGGGTCTCCCTCACTCCCCACCCGAACCTGTGACGTCATGGCCCTGAGCTCCAGCCACCGAATAAAGCAGCACGGAAGGCGTCTTGAGCTGGCACTTATGTCAGGGGAAAATTTGCGTTGTTTACTTTGGTGTAAGGTCGATTTTAGCATGCCAAAAATGGAGCCAGAGAGGTCTATATTAACATAGTAGGCAGAGGAAGGATTCCAAATACTGCTTGCTTGCTTGGCTCCTTTTTTTACTTTCATCGGTTAGCCACCTCTGGTTCAAATTATCAGAGACTAAGACTCTCTCCTTATCTCTCTCTCTTTATATATAAAGAGAGAGATAGAAAAAGAGAGAGGGGGGAGGGACAGAGTAATATGCACACAAAATGAAACAACAGACGCACATATATACATACATACACACATACATACATACATACACATACATACATACATACATACAAACAGACATTAATGCAAACATATAAACATAGTGAAACAACAATTCTCCACACACACACACACACACACACACACACACACACACACACACACACACACACACACACACCAATGATGAGGGCAAGTCACGATGAGTAGGCAGTCTTAGTATGTGGGTGTGTGGGTGTGTTTGTGATGATCCGAATATTCACCATCGCATTTGCATTCGCAAATATTCGCATATTTATTCGATATCAGCATTAACATTTGTATTTGGATGTTGTCATGCGAATATTTTGCGAATATTAATAATGCAACTTTATAAAGTTTATCTAAAATCAAATAAAGAGTTAAAAGCATGTGTTGAACGAGTGTTCTAGGCAAGGGCTGCCAACCAAGCAGCTGTGCCAAGCTAGCTAGGGCTGTTTGCTGCATCATGCAGTGTTGTAGGATTCCCACAAAAGTAGGGATGTCTCCAGATATTTTGCCTAACGACAAGTTTTCAGAATTTTTCATTAAGAAGTGGGTAATCACCAGATATTTACTCATAAACAGAAAAAGCACTCTAAATCTCAAGAATTTTTAAGAGAGAGAGAGAGAGAGAGAGAGAGAGAGAGAGAGAGAGAGAGAGAGAGAACGCCTGTCTGACGAGATCTGTTTTTTTTTTTGTTTTTTTTGAAGTTCGTCCAGGACGTGACTGATATCCCCAGGGGATGGTGTAAAAGTTGGGTCCTCGTCTCGCATCCTGGTGACGTAGAAATTGATTGATGACATATAAACTCACGTTTCCATTCACATTCACATTCGTATTCCCGAATACTAAAAATTCATATTTGCCTTTGCATTCGCATTCGCGATTGTTGAGAAACATACATTCGGACCATTACTAGCGTGTGTGTGTGTGTGTGTGTGTGTGTGTGTGTGTGTGTGTGTGTGTAGGAAAACTAATAATAAAGTAGATGTGCAGTTTCTTCCTGTGCAGTCGGAGAAAACGTGGAAACTGCAGTAGCCAGTCCTGTGTTATGTATGGCAGTTCCGTTGAAATCCATGTTCTCACTTTCCTCTTTTTCTGATCGCTGGTATTTTTTTAGGAGGGGGACTGACCCCCTAAGAATCATTGGGTGATCACGCTCCCCCAATACAGCAGTACGGAAGAGAAGTAAATTTTACGACCGTACTAAATATGAATGCCATATCTGCCCTGCTTTCACCAGTGCTGAGAATGTCTAATTTTGTGAGGGGGGCTGGCCTCACTCAAATTCATGATTGGAAAATTTTTCATACTGGTGTACTGGAAGACCTTTGGAATAAACAGACGAACTTACTAGGAAGTTTTATTCATATGCTTCTCCTGTTTCTTGTAAATTTTAGTTTGGGGAAGGATTATCCCCCCGGAAAAAAAAATTGGGGGTACCTCACTCCCCAGACATCACATTACGGATGAGAGTCCATTGTACAACTTGTACTGGCATATCAAAGCCACATGTTTCGTCTTTTCACAACGGAGAATTTTTAATTTGGTGAGGGTATGCAGACCCTCCAAAAATAATGGTGGACACTTTAAATAGTAGAAAACATAATCAAGGAGCCAGCTGAACTGACCTGAGAAGTTTCGTTGAAATCCACGTGCTCACTTTCCCTTATTTTTGATCGTTCTTGTTTTTGGGAGGGAGGGCTGACCCCCCAAGAAAATCTGGAGGGGTCACACTCTTCAAATGGCGCATTACGGGTAAGAGTATATTGCTTTACATGTACAGAGATATCAAAGCCATAACTGCCCTCCTTTCACTATTTATAAAATAAAAATAACTTGGTGGGGGCTGACCACCTATAAATTATGGTTACAAAATTGCTTTTTGTGGAAAAAGTTCACAGTAACCAGTTCAACTCACGTGGGAAGTTTCTTTCAAATCCATTAAATAGCCTTGGAGAGCTTAAAGCACACACACACACACACACACACACACACACACACACACACACACACACACACACACACACAAATAAATTAGCATCAGTTTATCATTCTTAATCCATTCATCGGTATCTATCTACCTATCTGTGTGTGTGTGTGTGTGTGTGTGTGTGTGTGTGTGTGTGCGCGCGCGAGCTCATAAACTAAATAATTCACTCAGTTTTTATCCTATTCTGGCCAAACTTAGTGATAATGTTGACGGTCAACCAATTATTACTCTCTCTACAGAAGCGACTGTGTAGCAAGGGCAGATGCTATGTTTTGATCGGCGCGTGGACGGTGCTTGTGTTTTTTAACTAAATAACTTAGACTTTTATCCGATTTAAATCGAACTTGCTGGAAGGGTTGAGGGTCAACCATGGAGGAAGCCTGCTTTTTTAAATATAAGTAGTCAAAGGTCAAGATCGCAGGGCTAGGTCCAACATTGACCTTAAGAAAGTCACCTTAAACAGTTTTTATCCAGGTTACACCTAACTTGGGGAAACTGTTGACGGTAAAGCAAGAATTTGTTGATTTAATTTTGAGAACAATTAGCCAAAGGGAGATTTCACGAGGCATGGTCAAAGTTCTACCCTTATTGACAAAATATCTCAGTTCTGATCTAATTATAACCAAATTTGGTGCAAGAATTGAGGGTAAGTTAAGGATTAATCCTATTGCTTTTTTTGATCAATAGGTCATAGGTCAATTTCACCGGCCATCTTGAACTTAAACAGTGTTTATCCTTTGTGGATCAAACTTGGAAGTGTTGAAGGTAAGGAATGGGTGAAATGATTTAATTTTGCAAACAATCAGTCAAGGTCATAGGTCAAAGTCCAACATTCGACACATATGCGTGTTTATTATTAAACTAACTAAAAGTTTTTTTTTTTTTTTCGATTATAAGAAAACTTGGTGGAAGGGTTGAGAGATAGTCATGAGGTATATCTACTGCTTGTAAGAACAATCGGCCCAATGTGAAGGTCACAGTTCATGAAGACACTTTTGGTCTAATTTATACAAAAAATTGTGGAAGGAATGAGGGTAAGGCAAGAATGAAGTAATTCGATTTCGAAAGTATTCTGTCGAAGGTGATGGCCACAGCGCAAAGTCAGATAATCGACCCCTTGACTTTTTAGTGATCACAGGAGATGTAACCTCTGAGTGGCCCTTGTTGTTTTGTAGACCAACAGGTCAGAGGTCAAGGTCACAGGAGTAGTCAAAGTTTGACCTAGCAAACACATTTTAAAGTCTTTAACCAATGTAGACCAAACTTAGGGAAAGGGTTGAGGGTAAGGCAACAATAAAGCAGTTTAAATTTGAAAACAGTCAGTCAGAGGTCACGGTCACAAGGCAATGTCAAAGTTCGGCTAGTGCATCTGTGTGAATAAAATAAAATAAATCAATTTTTATCTGATTTGTTCAAATTAGAGGAATGGGTTGAGGATCACACACAAGATTGATATCGTTTTTGAGACCAATAGGTCAAAAATGGAGGTCAGGCCAAGATCAGCTTAAACAGTGTTTACCCGATGTAGACTAAACTTTGTGGATAGGCTAAAGTTAAAAATAAGGATAAAAAGATTCGATTTTAAGAACAATCAGTCAGAGGTCAAGGTAATAGGGAAAGATCAATTGTCAAGGTCACTAGGCAATCAACTTATATAGTTCTGATATGATTTTAATCAAACTTGGTGGAAGGGTTAAAGGTTAGATAGGAATGAAGTCGTTCGATTTTGAGAATAATCAGTCGAAGGTCAAAGTCAGGGGGCGAAGTAAATTTGGCCCACACCAGTTGGTGGGCAAGGTGTTGCACTGAGTTTTTTTTATTTTTTTTTTATTATTATTGCTTCTGTCTGCCGTCAGGCGATTTTATTAATGCTGGGACAAACTGCAGTACTATGGCATTATTTTAAGTCGAATAAAGGCATCTTGTAGTTGAAAGAATAAAATTTAGGAAGCGTCCTTGCAGTGAAGTGGCTTGTGATGTACCTTAACTTTTTTTTTTTTTTTTTTGTCTATATGCGAATAGATTACTGTCTCTCTGATCTCATCAGTACTTTTTTTTTTTTTTTTTTTTTTTTTTTTTTTACCTGATGTTATCTGACTAAGTATTATTTAGCTTATGAGGGTCCTTTCGTTGTTGTTGTTGATCAACCCCAGTCTGTCTGGTCGTGTAGATTCATCAGCCACGGGCAAGTGTCAATCCCTTCAAGGCCGTCCAGTGCGGTGAACTTGTGTTCCCATGTGGTTGACAGCGCCTCGCTGATGCAAGGCGTGGGGAATAGTGTGTAGGTTTGGTTCTTGGGTGGATGCCGCATTTGTGTCTCTCCACCCAGTTAACAGGGGCACCATAGTAGGCTCCACTTTAACCCATGATCGGATTACCTAGTTACAACCTGGCAATGTAAATGGCTTCCTGGGTTACAGAAAACAATTAGGCTTGTCATCCATTATAGAACCACATGTGAAGAAATGAATAATTTTTGCGGTGCCAAGGCACAGCAAACCCTTCCAGTTATTTTAGTGTTGATGTATAAACACAACAGGATATCTAGTCAAAGATGTCACATATCAAATGTGGTTTAAATCGGGTGAAAATTGACGATTTTATGCTTATTTGAAAATTTAGGCCCGACCCACCTGACATGCCTCATTACATCGGGGGGGTGACCCCCCACCCCGATGTAATGAGGCATGTTATACGATGCAGATTTAAACGATGCACCTTTAGTTTTTGGTTTCATGTCGATCTGACGAATTCGAAAGGAGTGTGGCGAAAAAAACGATTTTTACCTGTCGCATTTTTTTTTTTTTTTTTTTTTTTGGTGGTCCTACAGCCTGGGTCTTGGCCCAGTTTGGCCCAAAATTTAATCGGATGATCAGGTCATAGCCAATCAACTCTGTAATTTTAGTCAAAGTCACAACAGTAGTTTTCGCGTAGGGTTGTTAACAGGCAGACAGACAAACAAACAAACAAACAGACAAACCGAGTGAAAACAATACCCGTCCCCGAGCCTTTCTGAGGCGGGGACGGATAATAAAGTAACAGGAAGGAGGGGAAGAAGTAGGAAGAGGGAAGGACAGACGCAGAAATACAATGATAAAGGTGAGGGAAGAAGTAGGCAACACTGTATCAAGTAAGTGGATGATGGTTGTCACCACCTGCTACTGGAGTCCTCTCGTAGTGAAGGGATATGGAAACAGTCTTCTTTAATTTTTTTTCTAACATATTCTTGCTACCTCAAGATTTAATGACTTAGGTAAACGAATTCCTTCTGTACAGTATCGGCTTTACCGTTTTATTCTTGCGTTCTCTCGATTATTATTTATTTATTTTTTTTTTTTAGTTTATGAAAGACCTGTCGTACAAATCCAGTGAACACCTTTGAATTCGTTGATTTTTGTTTTTTGTTCTTCGCACCTCCTATCATAAATAGTTGGAGAGACCACTTGTAGTGACGAGGTAAAAAAAAAAAATAATAATCATTGAACCCTTTCACAACTTGATTTCTTTCACTATGTTGAATAAGATTTTGTGAATGTTGAAAGAATAATATGTATACAGCATGTCATCTGATTGAAGCCGTTACCACTTCAGTTCGATGATATATTCTGTATATCATTCTTGCTTCCTCCAGACGACTTTATTCAATTTAGGAAGGATCTCTAACAGTCAAAAATTTAACCTAAGCTGAAGTTTGCTATAACCAAATAAAATTGTCTGAAAAAAGGGAGAATGTAAACAACAAAAATATCGTCTGACTAAAGGATTTAACCTTGGAAGAGAAGAATAAGCTGGTAAGGATGACGTGCTGGGGAGCCACGGCAGTACGCGTCAAATGTACCCATGCGTTGGCCATCTTCATTACTGTCATCACAATTTTTAACATAATTTTCAGTTCCATCTCCATCATCATCATAAACATCACTACATCCTCCCTCCAGCTCCTCTTTATCATCATCATCATCATCATCATAAACTTCATTATACCCTTCCTCCTTCTCCTTATCATCATCATATCGTCATCATCATCATTATCATAAAAATCAGTATACCTTCCCTCCTCCTCCTCCTCCTCATCATCATCATCACTGTCATCATCAACATAAACCTAATTATACACTCCCCCCTCCTCCTCTTCTTTATCATCATCAGTATCATCATATCATCATCATCATAAATATGATTATATCCACCTTCCTTCCCCTTCTCCTCCCTCTCTTTTTTATCATCACCATCATCATCATCATCATCATCATCATAAACATGATTGTACCCTCCCTCCTTCTTATCATCATCATCACAACATCGAAGGAAAAAAGTGTTTGGAAGCTGTCACGAGTCGGCGCGATTTTGTATTTGAATAAACTCGTGACATCAATTTTGGTGGGAAAACGGGAACTCTAGTGGAATCCCAGTATTTATCACTCAGTCAACCGCCACGTATTCACCCGGTCGGGAGTGTTCTCAGAAAAATTTTTCAGTGTCATAATTGATCGTCTTTGTGCGAGACATCAGCACTTCCGCTGAACGATTTATTATGGGCGTGTTTCGCCCATTCTAGCCGTTAGCAATGCGGCTCGACACTGGCCTCTTTCTCACGATTTGAAGTCAGTCAAGGTTTGAGTGCCGCGGAAGCAGGTAGTGTGTGTGGCAGCGTCCTTCCTCAGTAATCGACGCCTAGTTCCCACCGCCGCCTTTGGATTCCCACCTAGCGTGATTGGCGAGAGAGCGTGTGCAGTGTCCTTCCAGTAACGACGCCCAGTCATCCGCTTTGTCCACTTTTCTGACCAGTATTTCTTTTCGAATTTTCCTAGTTTTAAGAGTTAGCTTTTGAGTGTGCGAGTGAGTGCAATCTCCTTATTTTGAATTCATTTTGAAATGTAATGTAAATTTATTTTATTGTAATCAATAAATTAACAGTTCTTTTTCTTGAGCTTAATGTAATGTAAACTCGTGTTTTATTTTCCATATTAAGCTTATTTCACTTATAGCTTCAAGTTTGCATAAACGCTTTGCTATTCATAACTGGTACTTAGGCCAGTCCTTTTGTATTAAGCTTAAAACCCGTTGTGCAACCAGGAGTTAATGCATCAGCAAGAATCTTTTATCATTAATGGCATTAGTTATTGATTGTCACGGGTGAAGTCACTTTCTCCAGAGGCCAACAGTACTAACAAACAGCATTTGTGAGTAATTAGTCTCTGCTTGTACTGTTGAGAAAGTTTATAAATTCTCGTCCTTAGAGAATCGGCGAAGTAAGCCGGTAAAGTTATCATTGCTTGATTTTCACAAGACAATTCATTGTCGTTCTCAGTATTACTGAATAATATTCTTTAATATTTCATACTCTTTAAAAACCCCATGACAATTGGCGACCTCATTCCCGGATATTAACTCCTAGCTCTAAAGTTATTCACGAGATAATACTCACTCATTCATACTTAGGTATGTATCATTAAAGTCTACAGGCACTATTTTACTGGTGATTATTGATTCAGTTCTATTAATTTACGTAATAGTTTTCACAGTCAGTTGTTTGTTTAATTTTCTTTCTTTACTAGTTTAATTAGATAAAACTGGTCACCACTAACCTGTGCCTATATTCTTTATTCTCGATTATTGGCATCTTTCTCTGAAAAAATTGCAGTCAGTACGGAGTCGGTAGTTTACTTAGATTGAGTTAGCATCATGTCTACCAGCGTCTATGTACAAGAAGCCAAAGATATGGGTCTTACAGACCCAACAGAAATAAAGGACTTTGTCCTCGCTTGGTTTAATTACAAGCAGCAACGCGAGAGTGATGCTCGTGAGGAGCATCGAATTCAGCATGAAGAACGCGAAAAGGACGCGAATATGAGCGAGAACAGCGCGAACACGAGCAAAAACAACTCGAACTCGAGTTAGAACATCAGCGAGAACAGCGTGAGGAACAAGAGAGAGAACATCAACACGAGTTAGAACAATGCAAGAGAGAACGTCAACACGAGTTAGAACAACGTGAGAGAGAACGTGAATATGAGCATGAACAACGAGAACATGAACGTGACGAGTGAGAAGCACGCGAAAAACATGAATTTGAAATGTTGAAGCTCAAGCGAGATTCCTTGGCTTCAGACACATCTGGTGTAGCTGGCCCAAGCTCCATGAGCGCTATCCCCGCACATATTATGGCGACCCCACACATCAAGCTTCCCCCATACAAAGAAGGCTAGCGAATTGAGCCATACATAGCTCGTTTTGAAGACATGGCTCAAGTTTACCAGCTGGATGATGCAGCTAAGCGGCTTCAGTTTCTTAGCCTGTTTGAGGGCCCTGCCCTCGATATTCTCCACAGAATTTGTGGAGACAATCTCATATATGAGATGATGAAGTCTGCACTCGTCAAAGCATACGGTCTCACAGTTGACGACGCCATGAGGGCGCGTTTACAGGAAAAAGAGACTGCTGTTCAGTTTCTTGACCAGCTTACTGCTTACTTAGATGAGTGGATGGAGAAAGATGAAACTCCTTCCACGCGTGAGGGGATAATTGTCCTTATGCTGCGCACGCAGCTAGAAAAGTCGTGACCTACTGAACTTATGGCTCAGTTTAAGATCTGCCAGGTAAGAGATGCCAGCCAAATGGTGAAGAAGGCTGATGCATTTTTCACTGCATACAGGTATCAAACTCGCAAGCAGCATACCTGGAACAAGAAACCTGATAAATCTGGGAAACCGTTTCAGACTGAACCCCAGCAACAAGGCCGTTCTCAGAATAATGGCCAAGGTCCAAAACCGCAGAGGAAGGACAAGGGGGAAAACACTCAGAAACCTGAATGGAAGCGGTACAAGTACCCTAACCAGCAGCAGTATCAGCCATGCAACTGACCACCGGGACTGTCCTTTTCAGCACCAGTGTATCGGAGGCAGGAGGCGAACGCAGCCTTCATTCCTCAGCAGCAGCACGGTGGTCACATCCCTACCAGTACGGGTACTCCCCCACAGTTCTCTAGTCCCACAGTGACAGTGAACCCCCCTCCACATATGGCCAATGCTCCATCTCCCCAGGCAGTGAGTACGACCCCTCAAGTATCTAATTCTCAGGGCACCATGTTTGCCGCATCATTTATTCAGCAGCCTAATCAGTGACTGGCTGCTTCCTCCACAGGCCCTCCCACAGGTGACAGTACCTTCCCTGTTCAGCCAGGGTTTGTGGGAGACATTCCTGTGAAGGTCCTGAGAGACAATGGTTCCTCAGGTTGCTCTGTCAGGCAGAGTCTAGTTCGGCCTGAGCAGTAAACAGGTCGACAGATCCTTGCTAACCTTATTGATGGATCAGTGAGATTGTTCCCTGAGGCATGTATGCAGGTGGCATCTCCATTTTACACTGGTACGACAGTCGCAGTTGTCATGCCAGAACCTTTATTTGACCTTATCATAGGCAATATTCCCGGTGCCAAGGATAGTTGCACCGAAGATGACACTACTCAGACTTCGGCTACAGTAGCACGAGCCATGGCTGAGGCTCCAAACTGTGTCACCACTGTGACCATTGAGTCGCCGCAAGAACTGATGTGTAGCCAAGTTGTTGTTCAAGAACAACATTCTGACCCGACACTTGCTGCCGTGCGAAAAAAACAAAAGGGTAGAGTGATAAAGTATTCATGGGGAGGTCAAGCCAAGTTCCTTCGTAAACAAGGACGGCTCTACCGTGAGTCACGAACACCCGAGGGTGAGGTTCGACAGCAGTTTGTCGTTCCCGCCAAGTACCGCCAAGCAGTGTTAGAATGGGGTCATTGTTCAGTCTCAGGAGGTCACATGGGCAAAAGGAAAACCCAGGGCCGTATCTGAGCTGACTTTTTCTGGCCAGGAATGGGACGAGACATAGATAGTTTTGTGCGTTCCTGCAATGTGTGTCCACGTAACACCAATCAGGGACATGTCCCTCCTGCGCTGTTTGAAACCACACCCATAATCTCTGAGTCAGTTGAGAGACAGGGCAGTGGTGAAGTGGGTGCAGACCTGATGTCTCGCCTGCTAACTGCTAACTAATACGGGCAACTGTTGTATGCTGGGTTCCGTAAAATAGGCGCTCTCAGAGATTTGAGTAATCCAAGGACCAGCCTGGTTCCCAGCTAAAAGTGCAGACCTGGCATCTCGCCCGTTGGCCCCACAGGACACAGTATGTCCAGGGCCTGTACATACATATGTACTGTAAGTTAAGGGGGAAGTTCGAGAACCCCACAGAGACAGTCCGAGGCTGCATATGAATTACCTTGTGGAATGTCTCGAGCTGTGGGCCTCTCTGAGGATTCCTGGAGAACGCACAATATCCACATGAGTGTTTACACCCACGGTGGGTGTTAAAATGTGACCTGCCCAAGATTGCATAGGGATTCTCAGCTCCCTCTTATTAGTCGTAAGTTTAGTGTTAGGTTAACCAGTAAACTGCCCGTTCTAAGAGATTTGAGCAATTCAAGAACTGGCACGTTTCCTGGTTAATAATGTTAGGTTAACTAGTAAACTGCCCGTTCTAAGAGATTTGAGCAATTAAAGAACTGGCACGTTTCCTAGTTAATAAGCGTTAACCAGCAAACTATAAGGGTCTTGAGAGATTTGTGAATCCTAAGACTACGTTTCCTGGTTAATAATGACATAAGTACTGATTGCTAGGCAGAGAGAGAGAGAAATGACACTTTTGATGCTCCACCTTGATTCCTTTCACAGGTGCAGCTGGCGGGTGCAGCATTGCCGTGCAGATCAGCTGGTCGTCCCTGTCGCATGCTGCCGCCCCTTCTCTTCTGCCTCGTCGTCATTATTTACTATGAATTTGTATTACATGATTTTACATGTAGGTACAGTTACACCACAACTGTCACACCTACACCATGTATTACATACATCACGCTACATAACAATTAGTTGTTTATGTAAATGTAGCAAACTTTTCGCTCAGTTTGACCTGAGTACAGGATTTTTCACCATCGTCACGGAGTTTTTCCCTCAAGCATGGTTCTATTAACGTAAATATGAGGTTTTTTTGCTCACTGGCGACTGTGACTTTCTCCTGTAGCAGGATAGCACACACACACCACAGTGTGAATCTTGTGTGACTGAGTTAGGATTTATATGTATGTATATTGAATTTTTTTTTCCCTGAAGGAAAAAAAATTTATATTCATGGGGCGTAATGTCACGAGTCAGCGCGATTTTGTATTTGAATAAACTCATGACATCAACTTTGGTGGAAAACTGCGAACTCTAGTGGAATCCCAGTATTTATCACTCAGGTGCAGCTGGCGGGTGCAGCATTGCCGTGCAGATCAGCTGGTCATCCCTGTCGCATGCTGCCGCCCCTTCTCTTCTGCCTCGTCGTCATTATTTACTATTAATTTGTATTACATGATTTTACACGTAGGTACAGTAACACGACAACTGTCACACCTACACCGTGTATTACATACATCACGATACATAACAATTAGTTGTTAATGTAAATGCAGTGAACTTTTCGCTCAGTTTGACCTGAGTACAGGATTTTTCACCATCGTCACGGAGTTTTTCCCTCAAGCTTGGTTCTATTAACGTAAATACGAGTTTTTTTTTGCTCACTGGCGATTGACTTTCTCCTGTAGCAGGATAGGACACACAAACCACAGTGTGAATCTTGTGTGACTGAGTTAGGATTTATATGTATGTATATTGAATTTTTTTTTTCCCTGAAGAAAAAAAATTTGATTTTCATGGGGCGTAATGTCACGAGTCAGTGCGATTTTGTATTTAAATAAACTTGTGACATCAACTTTGGTGGGAAACTGCGAACTCTAGTGGAATCCCAGTATTTATCACTCAGTCAACCGCCATGTATTCACCCGGTCGGGAGTGTTCTCAGAACAATTTTTCAGTGTCATAATTGATCATCTTTGTGCAAGACATCAGCACTTCCGCTGAGCGATTTATTATGGGCGTGTTTCGCTCATTCTAGCCGTTAGCAATGCGGTTCGACACTCGCTTCTTTCTCATGATTTGAAGTCAGTCAAGGTTTGAGCGCCGCGGAAGCAGGTAGTGTGTGTGGCAGTGTCCTTCCTCAGTAATTGACGCCTAGTTCCCACCGCTGCCGTTGGGTTCCCACTTAGCGTGATTGGCGTGTCCCTCCAGTAATAACGCCCAGTCATCCGCTTTGTCCACTTTTCTGACCAGTATTTCTTTTCGTTTTTTCCTAGGTTTAAGAGTTAGCTTTTGAGTGAGCGAGTGAGTGCGATCTCCTTATTTTGAATTCATTTTGAAATGTAACGTAAATATATTTTATTGTAATCAATAAATGAACAGTTCTTTTTCTTGAGCTTAATGTAATGTAAACTCATGTTTTATTTTCCATATTAAGCTTATTTCACTTATAGGTCCTAGTTTGCATAAACGTTTTGTTGTTCATAACTGGTGCTTAGGCCAGTCCTTTTGTATTAAGCTTAAAGCCCGTTGTGCAACCAGGAGTTAATGCATTAGCAAGAATCTTTTATCATTAATAGTATTAGTTATTGATTGTCAGGGGTGAAGTCACTTTCTCCAGAGGCCAACAATATTAACAAGCAGCATTTGTGAGTAATTAGTCTCTGCTGTGTACTGTTGAGAAAGTTTATAAATTCTCGTCCTTAGAGAATCGGCGAAGTAAGCCGGCATAAAATAATCATCGCTTGATTTTCACAAGACAATTCATTGTCGTTCTCAGTATTATTGAATAATATTCTTTAATATTTCATACTCCTTAAAAACCCTGTGTCAGAAGCCTATTCTAGAAGGCTTGAGTGGGGTTCATAGAGTAACTCACAGCTGTCTCATCCCACTCCTCCCACTGCCAGACGCAAGAAAAAAGAGAGTATCATCATCATCATCATCATCTTTATTATTATTTTAACCAAATTTCCACTGTTATAAGCAGTCATATCACATGTTATTCCTACAACTGTAAATATAAAAGATGGGTACTATCGATAATCTGTATTCAGCATATACTCCCTACCAGTATATCATTTCATACTAGGCTCACTGCGGGACCAGATCTGAGGAAGAAGAGTGATGACCAAATTTAACCCCAAAATGGGAAAGGGACGTCTGTAAGAAGAGTGATGCAAATGAAAGTCGAAGTGATGTAATGTGTCGGCCCAGCAACAGTCAAGTACTTGCCGTGAATACCGCTGTTCCTGACATATCTCCATCTCCCATCCTCGTGGCCCCTTCAGACCGAGGCCAGGGCCGAGTGGGAGGAGAGGAGGAGGATGGAGAAAGGAGAAGTGAAGAAGAGGATGGAAGTGGAGCAGGGGGCAAGAGGACCAGGGACCGGCAACGTCATAAGTTCATGCGAGCAGCATATAAAACACTCTGACGTAAACATCGCGCTGAAATCATGGCACATGCACAGCAGGCGTGAGACCAGGCACAGGGAGCTAGAAAACAGCGAGGGTTGGACAGTATTGCAGAGAAAGGAGATGAAATACCAGAACAGGTGAAGCAAATGAGGGAATGGTGGGAGAAGGAGGATGGTTGGGTAAGAGGCAAAAAACACCTAGGGCGTCGAGTTTATAAACAGCCCTTGAGGAGCCGGAATACAATGTTACCGGGCTAGGATGCGAAGGATAATGTACTGGAGTCGGTTTAAACAACTGTCACCTGCGAGGATGCACAGGTGCACTGGTCATGTGCCAGTGAGTGAGGGTAAAGTCTCAGGGAGTAGGAAATGAGGTAGTCTAGGGGTGCAGCGGTGGCTCAATAATCCGTATGAAGATGTATATAAGTATGCTCATAAGATGGATGCAGTCAGAAAGAGTTTGGCAGTCAGACAGATGTTGTGTCCAGTTTGGATAGACAGGGAGAATACAGTCACGAACATGGGCATCGCGACTCTGGTGAGTAGACGTGTTTGAAGAACAGCTTTGCGAGAGTGAAACGCAAGGAGGATATATGCCGTTAGTGCGACGTAAAGTACCGACAGTCATTACTCAGAAAACCAGCAATATTATTTTGACGTGAATATCCTTGGTCGTTACCTAGTCAGGTAACTAAGTTACATCTAAGTCGTACATAATTATCAAGTAACTGAGTTAATGTCATGTCGTACATAAGTGGTTGGTATTTCCCTTGTGTCGAGTTGGGACTCGGTATACTAAGTAGTTTGCCACATTCGTATTAACGTAACCGACTTGTGTAACTTGTTTGTAAAGCAATGTAAATATAATGTATACAATTGTTAAGATTAAAGTAAAAACTGTTTCTGTTTTTTTTTAATGCAAGAAACAAGGAAAAAAAAAGGCCAGGGGCCCGCAAACCGTTCCTTCCTAGAAAACAACAACAACAACAACAGAGAGCCAAATTCAAGATCCGTTCATTTCGAGATGCCTGGACACACTGCGTTTGAAAGACTGGAGATCATAGGAAGTAGGAAATACAGACAGAGGGAGACAGTTTCAGAGTTGACCTGTTGCATAAATGAAGGACTGGGAGTCATGGTTAACGCTTGCATTAGTGAGTTGGACAGCAAAGGGATGAGAGTTTGTTGCTAGACGGGTGCTACGCACCCGATGTAGAGATGGAGGGATGCAAGCAAGCAGCTCAGAGGAGCAGCGACCATTGAAGAAGCGATAGAAAAAAGATAAAGATGCAACAGTGCGGCAAAGAAACAGAAGTTGAAGGGAGCCAGTAAGAGAAGGAGAGTTAATGAGACGAAAGGCCTTTGACTCCACCCTATTGAGAAGAGCTGAATGTGGAGAGCCTCGCCACACATGAGAGTTATACTCTAAACAGGGGCGAATAAAACCCGTGTATAAAGTCAACAACTGTGCAGAAGTAAAGAAGGTACGGAGCCGGCTTAGCACATCTAATCTCTTGGAAGCAGATTTTACAAGAGATGCAATATGATCTTCCCAAGATAAGTCCCGAATGAATGACACCCCAAGCATGTTCAAGGATGATGCAGGATTGAGCTGGATATTATTAAACATTAGTGGGTATAGTCCAGTGGAAAACATGACATATATGGTGTAACCATGCATGGTCACATATACAATGTTTTATAGTAGATTTTAGGCATTGAGTAACCTCAGAATAAGATTCAATCAAAGGCCACTCTGGCTCTAATGGGGAAAATGAGTTATATGCAAAAATCAAAGATGGCCGGCAAGAAACATCGTTAACGTATATTTTGAATCATAAAATGAGTTATATTCCACGTACAGGCTTGATCTTGGTGTCTAACTATAGGTTTTCGAGGTCAAGGAATCCATTGAAAGTCTAACTGATACAGTAAGACTGGCCATTTTATAGATATTTACTTTTCAGACAAAATTTTATTCCAGCACACTAATCAATTGTTTTTTTCTTCCACAGTTAAATGCAGTTCCACTGCCATTTTGTTCAGATATTGCATCTGCAAATTATAATTCTTTGTCTCCTTGTATAGAATTGGTGATGGTTATTGACTATGTGCTTTATTTCCTCTGCAGATCTAGAAAAGAATCACCATGGAGAACTCTTGCTATCTAAAAGATTACACAAACTGTGATGGTGGTGGTGATAGCAATGCATTTTGTAATGTTGGTAGAGAACGTCTAAGGAAAGCTAGTGTACAAAGAAATGATGGCCTTCATGAAGCTTTAGCATCTAACCTTGATGCTACATACCAATGTCATAAAAACTGTATTGCAACTTATGCATCAAAGCATCATATCAAACGTTCAGTTGATAAGCAAGTTGACACAGCTGCAGAACCAACACAAAAACGAAGTCGTCGTTCAGAAAGCATCTCATTCGACTTTAAGAAACATTGTTTATTTTGTGGTACCATATGTTTACCAAAAGATCCACGTCATCCTGATAGATGGAGAAGAGTTATTCAGTGTCGTACTGCTGATCGTGGTGACTGTAAGTCATTCAAGGAGACCATTCTGGAAACATGTGACTATCGCCGAGATGACTGGGCAGAAGAAGTTCGAGGTCGTGTGCTGCAGACTGTTAGTGATCTGCATGCTGCAGATGCGCAATATCACAAGGATTGTTTGGCATCTTTTAAAACCAACATCAGGAAGATGACTGATGATTCAGCGCCGACAGAAAATGCTTTCAGTCAGGTTGTTAAGACCATGAAAGAAGACAGTTCTAAAATGTGGAATTTAATTGAGCTGGAAGATTTGTACATTTCTTTCGGAGGCCAACAGCTGGACCGACGATCTTTAATGCGTAAACTGGGTGAAGATATTGGCCAAGACTTGTTGATCCTTAGTGGAAAAGGTATTATCAGCCATGGTATCTGGTGACAGCGACACAACCATTACAACTCATAAGGAAGAAGGTCCAAGTCGAATCCAAGCTGATGCTCTTGATAGATCGCAAATCCATGACAAATTATCTGAGTGTATAAATCCTCTTGAACCCGGTGGACACCCAAACACATTGACAAACATCGTAACAGGACAGATCAGCCCACCTGAAGTGAATGTAGATCAATCAATTCTACTGGGTGAGCAAGCAATGAAGTCCTTTGCAGAAGGTTGGCCTCAGAGTTTTCACAAACCACTTGTAAAGCCCATAAAGCTCATGACCAGAAAGCATACAAAACTTGGGAATACAACAGTTTATGACACTTCACTGATATACTCCCGTGTCCTGTGTCTGCAGAAAACAAGAAACATACAGATGAAAGAAGTCTTGTCATATGAGCTCGCAGCCATTCCACCATCAATGTTTGACGAGAGAACTGGTGAGATGCGTGCAACAACATCCAAGTCAACCCTTAAGTCGAAGATGCAAAAAGAAGTATCATCTCGTCACATTGGTGATCCGGAGGTGATCATTTTGGATGGATGTGCAATCTTGTGGGTAGTTAAATGGCCAAATAAAGGCACGGTGGAGGACTTCATAAAATACTTCTTCAGTCACATCTCTTGCCACTTGAGAGTTGCAGATACCAACCTGGTCTTTGATCGCTACTACCAACGCAGTATAAAAGATGTGGTTCGTAGGGCACGAGCTGGCAAGGACTTCAATCACAAACATCAGCCGCTACTTTCTACACCTCTTCCTGCACAAAAGGTATGCTTAGCAGTCCCAGAGAACAAATGTCAGTTGATCAAGCTAATCTGTCAATACATTCATGACAAAATGAATGATTTACCTCACAATATGAACAAACTAGTTGTCACTGGTCCTGATCGCATCCCATTGGAGTAATTTAATGGGCATATGAAGGAACGCGAAGACATGCGTATTACTCATGAAGAGGCAGACATCATTATTGCCCAGCAAGCGTTTTTTCTGACAGAGGCTGGCTTAGAGAACATCAGTGTTGTAGCAGACGACACAGACATTTTTGTATTGCTACTGCACATCTATCACACAAGAGCACTTACCTGTCAGATGATCATGTCCAGTACATCAAGTGCCAGGTGTTCTGTTGATATAAAAGTCACTGCGAAGGAACATGCTGACATCTTGACACATTTGATGGCAGGGCATGCACTTACTGGATGTGATACTGCCTTAACTCTGTACAGCATTGGTAAAGGTATCATGCTGAAAGTCTTGAAAACTGGTGTTTCTTTGAGTAAATTAGGTAATTTACAACATCCGTTTGATGAGATTATGAATCAAGCAAGCAAATTCATCGCTGCCTGTTATGGTTTCCCTGAGTATTCTGATATGACATCATTGAGATTTGCAGTTTGGCAACACAAAATGGGCAATCATAAGCTGAATAATGCACCAGAACTGAAAACACTCCCACCAACCAATGAGGCATTTAAAGAACATGTGCTCAGGGCACATCTTTCACTAGCCATCTGGAGAAGTTATGACCAATCAGATCCACCTAATCTCAACCCAGTCCATTTTGGATGGACAGAAGATACAGATGCAGGTATGCTGAGTCCAGTTTCATTGCCTCCTGATGTATCACCTGCTCCTTTAGAAGTACTGAAGATCATCAAGTGTGGTTGTACTTCCTGTTCTACTGCAAGGTGCAGTTATTCAACAGCACAACTGTCATGCTCAGTTTTCTGTGGGTGTCAAGGAGACGTCTGTAGCAACAAGTATACTGTGACAGCGATAACTACATATGATTGAAACTCATTGTCAGCATAGCATGTAAGTAGAATTCTAATAAAATACTGTTTTGAAAATTAGGCTTGAACATTTGTTTTACAATGTATTTTGATAATAGAAAAATGTGTATAATTCTTTGAAAATGCTATTCATTCTTAACAAAAAGAATTTTCATTGAATTAAAAGCAATGTGATACGGACAGAACATAAATTATTAGCTTAATTATTAATCTAACCTATTTTAAAATGGTGTAAACAGATTCTTTGACCTTGAAAACCTATAGTTAGACACCAGGATCAAGTCTGTAGGTGGAATATAACTCGAGATATGAGTCAAAATAGAACACGAAGAGCTCGCTGACGGCCATCTTGGATTTTATCGTATAGTACGTTTTCCCCCATGAGAGCCAGCGTGGCCTTCGATTGATTCTTTATCCAGGGTGTTCAGGCTACTTGATTCAACAATAAAACATTGTATATGTCATTATGCATGGTGTTACTAGAATTCCACCTGCCTAGTATTCATGTGGAAGATTGTGTCGGGTTAATAGGTGTAAAACTGAGTTTTTGATGCATTTAAAACAACAACATTATTTTTACCCCAGTCAGACATACGAGCCAAGTCAGACATTAGGTTTGCCATAGCCTCATCCCTTGTTTGTTGAAGTAACTGATGAGATGGATGTTGCGGGAACCAAATGGAAAGGTGAAGGGTGGAATCATCAGTGTACAAGTGGATAGGGTTAGATGTACAGCTTAGAAGGTCATTGATGAATAAAAGGAAGAGAGTCGGTGATAGGACAGAGCCCTGAGGAACGCCACTGTTGATAGATCTAGGAGAAGAACGATGGCCATCTACAACAGCCGGTATAGAACGACCAGAAAGGAACTATAGATGAAGGCACAGATAGGATAGAAACTATAAGAGGGCAGTTTGGAAATTAAAGATTTATGCCAGACTCGATCGAAAGCCTTTGAGATGTCAAGTGCGATGGCAAAGCTTTCGCCAAAGTCTCGAAAGGAGGACGACCAGGAGTCGAAAAGGTAGATGAGAAGATCGCCAGTGGAGCGTCCCTGATGGAACCCATACTGACGACCAGAAAGAAGGTTGTGATAGGAAAGATGCTTTAGATTTTTTCTGTTAAGAATTGACTCGAAAACTTTTGAGACACAGGATGTTAATGCAATTGAACGAAAGTTAGAGGGTTAGTAATGGTCACCCTTCTTTGGGACTGGCTGAATGAGAGCAAACTTCCAGCAAGAAGGAAAGGTACAAGTTGACAGACAAAGGCGAAAGAGTTTACCTAGGCAGGGTGTAAGCACGGATGCACAGTTCTAGAGGACAACAGGAGGGACTCCATCAGGCCCATATGCCTTGTTAGTATTAAGGTCAGTGATAGCAGAAAATACATCAGCTGAAGAAATTTTAATGTCAGCCATGAGGAAGTCAGAGGGGGGAAGTGATGGAGCAAAAGCACCGGAATCGTCTAAGGTGGAATTGGAGGAGAAAGTCTGAGTGAAGAGATCTCCTTTATCAGTAGAAGAAATAGCTTCAGAGCCATCAGAACAGAAAAGAGGACGGAAGGATGATGAGGTAAAGCTGTTAGAAAGGTTTTTGGAAAGGTGCCAGAAGGAACAGGAAGAATTCGAGTTGGAGGGTTGAGAACATTTGGTACAGATGAAATTATTTTGAGCAAGGCGAAGAACAGACTTAGGGCGATTCTGAGCAGAAACATAAGCAAGATGTGATTCAGGGGCGGGTTGGTTCTGGTACCTTTTGTAGGCCCTCTCCTTGTTGTGGACAGCATTAGAACAAGCGTGATTGAACCAAGGCTTTTTTGCATTAGTCAAAGAATATGAGAAATGACTGTATGCTTCCATGCCGGAGAGAATAACCTTCGTAATGCGCAATGCACACTCTGATGGCTCCCGGCCATGGAAGCAATAATCATTCCAGGGAAAATCAAAGAAGTACTACCTAAGCGCCTCCCTATCTGCAGCTCCAAAGTGCCACAGTCAACGTATCTTTGGAGGGTCCACAGGCCGTACCGGAGCAATAGGACAGGTCAAGGTAATTAAATTGTGATAGGAGGAGCCCAACAAAGAGGAAAGGTTAACAGTGTAAGCAGAAGAATTTGTTGTAAGAAAGAGATCAAGTATGTTGGAGCTCTCTCCAAGTTGGGCAGGGATACGGGTAGGGTGCTGTGCAAGCTGCTGTAGATCATTAAGGACAGAAAAGATGTAGGCTTGTTCACCTGGATCAGTGAAAGGAGAGGAGAGCCAAAGGTGGTGGTGAACATTATAATCTCCTAGAATGGAGATTTCAGAGAAAGGAGAAAGGGATTGAATGTGTTCCGTCGTAGAAGTATGTTAGTCGAAGAATTTTGCATAGTCAGTAGAATTAGGAGATAAGTGAACAGCGCAGGTATATTTAGTCAGAGAATGACAAGAAAGCCGAAGCCAGAAAGTAGAGAACTCAGAAGAATCAAGTTCAGGAACACGAGAGCAAGATAAATCGTTGCGTACAAATACACAACAGCCATCTTTGGCTTTGAAATGAGTACAGAGAAAGTAGGAGGACACAGAAAAGGGTTCGCTGTCAGTTGCCTCAGACAGCTGAGTCCCAGACGAGAAGAGCAGGTGAGGTTTAGAGGAAGAGAGATGATGTTCGACAGACAGAAAGTTAGAGGAAAGGCCACAAATGTTGCAGAAACGAAGGAGTGAGTCGGACAGTGGTTTGAGACATCTTTCTGAGTCGTCACCGAGAGAGGAGCGGATGGTGGGGGAATTTACGGGCCCCCCCCCCTGGGGACTCTGAGGGTAGATTTAATTGCACTATTTTTCTTTTTTAATTTTACGACCATAGTGTGTGGAACGGGTATTTTTGGTAGTTCGAAAGGGAGTCCAGGACAGAAAGGGATACTTAAGAGCTTGTTGTCCTAACCTAGGAGGTTGTAGTCCCCTCTGGGCTTGTCTCCGCACTCTCCTCTGTTGCTGTTAAATGCTACCAACTACAAATTAGTGGCAGCCGTTCATCGTGCTCGGAGAGACTGAGTGCGAAATATACAAAGGGTTAAGTAGGGAGTGTATATATGTTTCTGCTTGTGTTCTTACCTTACTGAATTGTTCTTACCTAATTGTATCTTTACAGGAACGAGTCAAGCTCGTACACTCCCGTTTCTGAAACCATTTTATCGTACATATCCTTAATTTTATTAATTGTTTTGGCACACAGTATTTTATTCGGTAATGCATTCCATTGATCAGTTCCCCTGTTTGGGAAACTAAATTTCCTTACATCTTTATCGCCTCTCTTTTTCTGCAGTTTTTTGCAGTGTCCTCTTGCTGATGCATCCCCATAGGTTATGTAATCATTTGTGTCTGTTTACTCCCTCCCTGATATGTATTTATATAGCATAATCATGTTTCCTTTTTTCCTTCTCTCCTGTAGTGTAGGTAGATTCAGTTTTTCTAATCTTTCTTCGTAGCTTAGATCCCTTAAGCTTGGTACCCATCTTGTAGCGGCTCTCTGAACTTTTTCAGTCTTATTTATGTGTTTTTTGAGATGAGAACTCCGGACTACTGATGCATGCCTACCCCAGGGTTGGGCTGATGAATGATTTTATTATCTTCCTTAGCATGTCTTCATTTATGTATGTGAATGCTACTCTCATATTTGCAAGCAGTGTATACATGGTCCGTACTTTCTCACTGATGTGGTCAGCCGGAGATAGTCTGTTATTGATAGTCACACCTAGGTCCTTCTCTCTTTCTGACGTGCGTAGGGTTTTACTTGCTAACTTATAATCCCAATCAGGTCTTTTTCCACTTTTACCAAACTTGATTACATGACACTTGTCCACACTGAATTCCATTTGCCATATATTGCTCCATTCGTGAAGTTTATTTGATTCTTCTTGTTGCTCATTACAAGTGTCTGCATTAGTAATTCTCCTTGGTATTTTTGCATCATCAGGAAACATATTTAGATAGCTTTCATTTTCCATGTTGCTATCTATGTCATTTATATACACTAAAAACATAACTGGTGCCAGCACTGAGCCCTGTGGAATTCTGCTAGTCACTTCCCTCCATGATGAGTGATTTCCCCTTAGTACAGTTCTCATTTCCCCTTTTTTATTTTATTTTATTTTATTTATTTATTTATTTTTTTTTAAGAAAATCTTGCATTCACCAATACAGTTTGCCTCGGATTCCTCCTTGATGGTACAGTTTCCATAAAAGTCTTTGGTGCGGTACTCTGTCAAATGCTTTCTTGAAAAATAAATAGATACTGTCCACCCATCCTTCTCTTTCCTGTAATGTTTCTGTTACTCTATCATAGTAGCTCAACAGATTAGTAACACGCCATTTTCCCTTTCTGAAACCGAACTGTCTTTCTGTTATCCTATTTTGTTCTTCTAGATGATTTACCCAAACTTTTCTTATCAGCTTTTCTAAAATCTTGCTTACAACACAGGTTAGTGATACTGGTTGGTAGTTGAGTGGATTTTGTCTATTCCCTTTCTTGAATAAGGGAACAATGTTTGCTTTCTTCCAAATATCAGGTAGTTTACCTTGTCTCAAGAATTCCTTGAATATTAAAGATAATGGTTTACTTAATTCCTTTGCACATTCGCGTATCACCCAACATGAAATTTCATCAAGACCATTTGCTTTTCCTGTCTAATTTAACTCCGCCTGTATTTCTTTTTCTGATATTTGTGTATCTGGTAATATGTGTGGGCATGCAAGTTCCATATCACACCTCTCAACATTATTTTCTTCTATAAAAACTGATTGGAAATTCTTATTTAGCGCTTCAGAAATATCCTTCTCTTGCGTATAGGCGATCCCCTTGTCCGTAATGGATGGCATTTTATCTTTTACTTTGTTTTCCTTCGGATGTAGCTGTATAATAGCTTCGGTTGATCACTACTTTTATTTATGATATCCTCCTCAAACTGTCTTTGAGCTTCCATCCTTATTCTTGTATAATCGTTTCTTGCCTTTTTGTAGTTATATGCCCTCGTACTATCGTGTTTTCTATATCTGTTTCATAACAAATCGCTTTTTTCTTTCAGTTTTTAAAATTCTGTAATAAGCCATTTCCGTATTTTCTTTTCTGCTTCTTTGTGCTGTGGAATGTATTTCTGGACTCCTGTTTCATAAAGTTCACAGAATTTTTATATATATAACATTTAAATCTTGTCCTCTAAGCTCCTTTACTTCTATTTCTAAGAAGTACTTCTTTAGGTCATGGTAGTTTCCTTTTTTTATAATTTAGGCTCATTTTGTAACTTTCATTGCTGTTAACTATGTCATATGGAATCCTGAAGTTGCAATTTAGTACTGCATGGTCGCTTTTGCCGAATGGAGGGTGATACATTAAATTGTCAACATCGTTTTCTTGCCTAGTGAATATAAGATCTAGTACTAAGGGTACATCAAGTTCTCTTTTTCTGGTGATTTCCCTTACATGTTGCATTAAGAAAAACTCCTGCACGAGATCCAGGAGCTTTTGGTCCCAACAGCTTTCTTGGCGTATTATATCTAAGTATTCCAATTTATATTTGTATTAAAATCCCTAGTTAGTATGATTCTTTCCGATTTCCCCTCCATTCTATGTAGTAATGCTCTTAAATTCTAAATTGTACTCTCTGCCAGATCCTCATATTCTCCTCTTTCCCATGTGTTTGATCTGGGAGGCATGTGTAAACTTACTACAATTACTTTCCCTTCAGATGTATTGATCACTACTGCAACCAGTTCTGCTTGTAAGGGTATATCTAGTTCTATTTCTCTGACTTTTAGATTTTTCTTTGTTAATATAATAATTCCTCCTCCTTTTTTAAATTCCTATCTCTTCTCCATAAATTGTATTCCTCTAGGTTTAGGATGTCGTTTGATATCCTAGGTGTTAATTTTGCTTCAGTTAGGCATATTATATGTGGTTACTTTTCTCTGATGTAATCATTCATCTCTAATAATTTAGATACCATTCCATTTACATTTGAGTACATGAACTTAATCGTCTTGCTTGCATACTTCTCATGACTTGGATCTACTACCTGCCTCCTTTTTATTCCCTCCTGGTTATGTACCACTTTCGAACTTGCAATCCAATCACTTTGTAAAAAAAATGTATTCTTCTCCTCCTCTGATCTTCCCTCGTTCTTTGTTTTTGCTTCCTCCCTTTTCTCCTTTAGTAATTCCAGTTCTTCTTGAGACAGGCATCTTTTTATCCATACATTTTTGAATTCCTCTATTTTCCATGAGTTTCTTTGCATTTTTTAGTATCTCCTCCACAATGTTTACACTCTGGAAGGTTACCTTATGAGGCCTTGACTTACTTCTCTCATATTTCCCTAGCCTTTTGTGTTCCTCTATGTCTTTATTACAGATTTCCCCAGATACTTCCTTCAGTATACTCATTACATTTGCCATCTCCTTTTTGTCTCTGGAGATCTTGTTTTTTATTTCTTCCTCTTCTGTGATTGCTATAGATTTCTTGATATCTGCTGAATCTCTGACCAATTTAGGATTGTCTTGGAATATTCTTTTCACTTCCTTTTTTTAATGCATTTTTCTTCAACTCTTGTTTCTGAGTCTTTCTTTACTTTCACCATTTCAGCATAAGTGGTTTCCACATCATTTTTGTAGCTTTTGCACCGCTTCATTCACTTGTGTTATCTTCCCAATATCACTGCTCTGCTCTATCAGATTGCTTACTTGCCCAATTGTCTCTAAATCATTTTTTAACTCTTCCATGATACTGTCGTGGTTGACTACTGTACTTGCCATTTCACTAATTTTCCTTCTAAGTGAACCCATTTCTACTGTCAGCCCGTCTATTGTTGTGTCTTTCTTGTTGACTTCTTTTCCTAATTTTTCTATTTCCTCCTTCTGCATATGCAACTGGTGTTTAATTTCATCCATTTCATTCTGAAATACCAACTCTAACTTGTTTACCCGTTGTACCAGCTTGTTATACCTGGACCCGCAGTACAATCGTGCCCATTCCTAAACCTGGCACTGATAAATTCTGACCTGTTTCCCTCACCTTCTGCTTCAATAAAGTACTAGAACGCATCCTCCTCACAAGACTCTTGTTTAGGCTGCAGGACAAGCTCTCGTCCTCCTGACTGTACGGCTTTTTACCACAGTGAGGGACACATCACTGCCTCATGGAGCTAGTGTAGTGACCACTGATTTAAAAAGTGCACTTTATGTCGCCAACAGAGACATCATCCTCGACCAGCTAGTGGATTTTGGAGTTAAGGGAAACCTACTGTGTTGGATATGTGGTTACCTGACTACTAGGCCCTCTCATGTTCTTTTTAAGAGCACATACAGCACTGCTAAGGATTTCAAGCTTAGTACTCCACAACATAATGTCCTTAGTCCTTTTTTGTTTAATATCCTCATCCATCGTCTACTTACCCTCCTTCCTGACTTGCCGTGCTGATGACATCTACATTCACTCAAATTCCCCAGCAGATCTGCAACGTTTCCTTCACTTGTTTCACGAGTCGGCTTCCAAATGCGGACTCATTATCTCTCCACTTCCCGTCCAGCAAGAACACTGCCCGTATTCTCTGTAGGGGATTGTTATTCCTCTGTACACGCAGTACCTTTATCTAGGGGCGCCTGTATGGATTTCTCCCTCCATTCCTGCAAGACAATGCGTGCATCCGATTGTTCAGGATCTGCTAACGCGGCTGCAGCAGCGCCTAAAACCTATCAAGTGGCTCACTAATTATGCTGCCGCAGTGTCTATTCCTGTAGCACAAACCATATACATAGCATTCATTCGATCAGTTATTGATTATCTCTCCCCTGCTCTTTGTCAACTTTTCAGAACAGCCTTACAACCTCTTGAGAAGTTCCAAAACGCAATAATGAAACTCATCCTGGGCTGCCCTGGCCCAATCAGAATTGTCAACGTGCAACTTGAACTCAACCTTCCACCACTTGTTGGGAGAATATACTTCATGGTTACATACTTCCGTGTTAAGTGCCTGCAATATCCTCGCCTTTCTCCCCACTACTCTCACATCATTCAGACTTCCCTTGATCCCACTGCACCAAGGCCTCTGCTTTGCAATGGTGGCCACACACTAGTTAATATTGTTTGTTCAAACGTCCGACGGCTAAACATCAATGTACCAGTGCTTGCTGAGGAGTTGGACTATGGCATTCCACCTTGGCAGACCCCAGTGCCTGCTATCTCATACACTCCGGCCTCCAAGACTGACCTGCCTCAGCTTCAGAAACAGCTAGCTTTGGAGATCATCGCCAAGCTGTCATCTTCCCTCCCTTTGGCCCACCATGTCTACACTGATGGCTCCCCACAGGAGGATGGCAGTGCTGGCTGTGCTGTATTTTCCCCAAGTCTGGACCCACCTCAAGGGGGCTGGTTGGGCCATCGACTGCCAACCTCGTCGAGCTCTACATAATGCGAACTACATGAACTGGTTGCAGTTACTTTATTAGAACGGACGAACAACAGCGGCTTGAGCATCTGTGACTCACAGTCGGCCCTCCATTCCCTCTCCTCTCCCAGGCCTGCATATCAACACCTCGTTATGCAGATACTCCATGAATTGGCCACTGCCCACGGTCATTCGCTGGTGGTGCGCTTTCTATGGATTCCCTCTCATATTGGTCTCACAGCCAACAACACCGCTGACCTCCTTGCAAGGACGGCCTGTGGACTGGATCCACCTGCTGTGGATGCTACTAATGCCTCCCCCATTTGCTACAAGCAGATAAGACGCAAAGCAGCCTGCTCCCCTATTCTCCACTGTAGAAATGCTGAGAGGTCTCACAGTGCATCTATCCAACATTATGACCACTTTCTCTCTCATCCCCATAGATATTGCCGCAGTGGTCTTATGGTTTGTCAACATAACGTGGTGTGTGCCCGCCTCAGATTGGGCAACCGACCTCTGTGGCAGGTGGCTGGGGTGGGCAATGCACCTCATTTCTCCTCCTGTAAGCTGTATGATGCACCCAGTGCCAACACCCTTGACCATTATTGCCTGCAATGTCCACTTGTCTCTGATTTAATACCATATGGACTCACATTAGTGGACACTTGTAAACATTTGTTGGAAGATGATAACCTACATGTTATTCTCATGCATCATCCACACTTTGGTGGGTGTTAATTTGTTATAGCTAGACAGCGTGTCCTGCGTGGCATGAGTTCCCCTGTACTCACCTCACATATGACCACATGGCACTGTAATAAGTTTGTTGCCTTCGGGGGTAATAAATTAATCATATCAAATAAAGTTTGTTATACGTCTCCATTTCAACCAGTTCTTGGTAGAAATCATCATCCTGCTTTCTACCTTTATCCCTTTTCTTTTCCAAAGTTGCTTTACTACAGTAGGTGGACATCATGTGGTACTAAGAGCACAGATTCTATTTACATTCCTTGGCGGCCGGCACAGATAAAACAAATCAGCTGACGCTGATGGTGCATTCCTTTACTATTTTGTTTATTTTGATATTTGAACAGCAGTCTTACTTAAAACCTTCCTCTTTTATATTAGGATATCAATTAGTTTAACCTGGTACAGAGCTTGACTCATATAAAGATACTAATTTAGGTATGGCCACTTGGCCAGGTTTGTCTTCCCTGCTCAGTGCCAGGTGTGTGTGTAAGAGTCTGTTCATACCAGGGCTCGAACCAACAAAGTGTGAAGACATGTCAGCATACAAAAGGGAATTCTACAGCACTCACTTTCAGTACCCACCACGGCGTGGGTTTGAACCCTAGACTTGAAGCACACGTATCGGGAGACGAGTACGATACCGAAAAAGTCACTACAGATCCAGATAAAAATAAACCAAACATAGGCACACACAAAATTATAAACAAAGACGAACACCATAACAAACACAAACTTAATATTACACAAAATTATAAACAAAGACGAGCACTGGCACAAACACAAACTTAATATTAAAGAAGAAGAATGAACAAAAAAAAATTCAGAGTATTCATTATGTTATTTCCCTGAAAGAACCCTACCCCAAGCTGAAAAAAAAAAAGTCCGGCCTCGGTGATAGTAATAATAATAAAAAGACGTCTTGTTTTTTTTTTTCTCTTGTTTTTTTTTCACTACAAGAGGTTTTCCTTAAGCTCAATATACTCGTCTGGTGATGGGAAGAATATAACAAGACGCACACAATCCCTTCTCAAGCTACACCAGGTGTCAACAACCTACCCATCAATGTTCTCCTAGGGCCCTCTTCCCGCACTGACCAATTTTACCTCGTCGACCCTATTTCGCCATGGGTCTGTTTCCGTTGTGGACAAGTTGTCCCTTAAGTACCTATTTTTTATAATGGACCTATTTTCCTACAGAGACTTTTCTTATCGTGGGTTTTATTTTTCCCTACCCATTTTCTCCCAAACTCTATTTTCCCATGGACCTACAATATTTTCATAATGAACCTATTTTCACATGGACATATTCTCCCCTGTAGATTTTATTTCCGTCATGGACAAAGTGACCATCACTGATCTATTGTCCACTACAGTAAAATTTTTGCTGAGTTGACATATTCCCCTTCCCTTCCTTTCTGTTTATTTCCTCATGGACCTATTTTCCTTCGTGCACCTATTTTTTCCAACTGGGAAAAGTCAAATTGTCGCATGAACTTAATTTCTCCCATGGATCTATTTCCACCAAGAACCTACATTTTACTCACATAAAACACGTTTCCACTTTTGTCCGTATTTCTCAGGGACATGTTTCCGACATGAACTTATTTCTATCAGGGACATTTACCCTAGGACCTATTCCTCAATGGGCCGTTTCCCACATACACTCACCCTCCTGCTAACCAACAGACATATCCCCTTTTTTCTAAGTAACAGAACAAAGAAAGACAACTGAAAAAAAAAAAAAGTCCATACACCAGATTACATGTGCCTCCATTCATAAAAAATTTGTAACAGCTGGAGTTGAACAGCCGTAGGTTGAAGTTTGGGGGAAAACTACCCTGGAGAAGCGAGTTCCAAAGAGATGGAGTTCGGGGAATAAAAGAATCCAGAGATGCAGAAGTTTTGCAATGTGACAGTGTGACAGTCCAGTCATAAGTGCTACTAGATGCCCGTGTAACACGGAGGAAGGCATGGAGAAATGGCACAATGGATGCAACTTCATCTGAGCATTTGCCATAAAAATATCTGTAAAATAATGAAAGGGAGGCAATATTCCTTCTTCCTTGTAGGGGAGGCGAAATACCTGTGCGGCGGAGTGAGCCCGACACCACTACCCCAGGAGGAGAGTACAGGGGGGTGACACCCACCCCACAAGATGAGTGGGAGGCCTCCATGAAAGGAGAGGACTCAGGAGGAGCCTTGAGACTTGCTACACCCCAGGGGAGCAGCGGCACAGGAGTGCCCACCAGGTCAACTGTGGGTGAAGTGACCACCGGTTCTCCATCCTCTGCCACCCACCTTCGAGAGCTGGCAAGTCGGCACGTCCTATGGTTGACCTTCGCCGGTACTCCCCAGGAAGGAGGTGGGCCCAGGGGTAGACTTCACTGGAGATACCACTCGGGACAGGCCTCCGGCCTTCCCCCAAGGCTGTCCCAACCCCGACGGATGGAGGACAGACTCCACCGGAGCTGCGGCTTTGCCCAGGAGTGCCCACCGGGCCTTCCCCTCCTGACGTCCCCGGGACAGGCACCCCAGTCTCGATGGCGGAAGAGCAGACTTCACCAGAGCTGCAGCTGTTGCCAGGAGTGCCCACCAGGCCTCTTCTTCCGTCTCCAGGCTCTACGGCACCTGGAGGAGTCCCCACAAACCACTCCTCCACCCCCGTCCCGCATGGGAGCTCAGGCAGTGCCCAACGGGGCTGCCTGGCTGAAGGAGTGTCCCCTGGGTCTCCCGCTCGTGCCCCGGACCAGAGTTTCGGCAGGGTTTGCCAGGCCCCTCAAGCCGGGGAACAGGCCTCTGGCTGCTCCCCCGCCATGACTCCCGAAGCTCCTACTGAGGGTAGTGCCTCTTGCTCAGCCAACCCTCCTGTGGCAGAGCGAGGTGCCCCTCTCCCTGCCTCTCTCCCTAAGAGGGTGGGATCTGCTCCTCCATAGGTACCCCGCCAGAGACCAGACCAGGCGAGACGTCCCTGAGGCCAGGGGTCCTGTTGCTGCAGCCCCGTCTTCCCCGCCCCCAGGCACTGTCGGACTCCACCAAAGCGAGACACTGCAGTCCATTCCTGACGGCCTCCTCCCGCAGGCGAAGCCGTAGCCCCCGGAGTCAGCGGACTACCCCCGATGCCTGCTGCAGCTGCCAGACCTCCCCCAGTGCAGGCGGCGCAGTCCTCTTCTGCCAGCTGCCCCTGCTGGACAAGACCACGGCCCAGCCAGGGCACTGCCCTCTCGTCAGCTGACCCTCGGCCCGGGCCTCCGCAGGTCTGCCTCCAGGACCCCGACTACAACTAAGGGCCAGCGTCGTGTGGCGCGCCTCCTGGCCTGCTTCGGCCCTAGCCCAGAGAGCCCTGCATCACCCAGGGCCTCTATAGAAAGAGGGCCACCCACCATATCACCCACGAACTCCTACAGGACTCGTAATCCCCACAGGTGACCTACCCCTGGACTACACTCTGGACGGCCCACCCCCGACGCCTGGATGCCACCTACAGTTCCCGGCGTAAGGGCCTCCTGCCACCCGTAACTCAAGCACCCCTCTCCGCCTGCTCAGTGAGTAAAAGACTCTGAGGTTATTTGTCCCCTAGTGTCTGTGAGCGCCTACCCCAGTGCACCAGCACCCTCCCTCCTTCCCCAGTGCTCCCAGTGTTCCTCCCCCAGTGTTACCTTCCCCGTGTGGAACAGTGAACTCCCCACAGAGAAACTTACGTGCAGAGTGTGTGGTACCAGGCCAGGGGTTGCCCCCAAGTGTGACTATCTTTCCCCAGTGTTATACCCAACAGACAGCACCAGTATCATGCCTCTCCCCCCTTGTCCATGTCAAGGTAAATCGAAGGTGGCATATAAGGTATACTCCCAGCAGTCAGCCCCGTAAGGAAGTCTGTGTCACCACACAGTTCTCTCTCTGTTCCCCCCTCCTAGCCCCTGTCGTGCGAATAAATCTTAAGTACTATATTCTCCCGTCCTATGTCACACACAAGTAGCATAAGGATAGCTAGGGTATCGTCTGTGTCACTAGCATAGGAGGCCGTTTATGTTATGTGAGTATATATTGTACAGTATATAAGGACCTGAGTATATACTGCCGTCTGTGTCACGCATTTGGGTATACTGAGATACACATGATAATATTTGTCATATACCTGAGACAGAGTGCATCTGGTGTATTGTGTGGACCTTATGTTTATCACTGTGTGGGAATTACCCTATGTAAGGAAAGGTAAATTACTGTGTGTTGGTCAAACTTGCTGAGCTAGGTGGAAATATTTATTGTATGAGCTAGCATTCTGAGATTGCCTTGTTATTTTATGTCACATAGTTTTGATCACGGATTGTGTGTGTAGTCGTCTATTGTTAATATATAAGTGTGCCTCTGACCAGTTGTGT
The DNA here is from genome assembly GCF_032717465.1 of Coenobita brevimanus. NCBI lineage: Eukaryota > Metazoa > Arthropoda > Malacostraca > Decapoda > Coenobitidae > Coenobita > Coenobita brevimanus. The sequence goes on from NC_136999.1 coordinate 11,499,268, forward strand.
TTGGACTTTCCTTCCTTGCCTGTGACTGACCCGGTCGAGAACAAAGTATCCAAGGTCGCACCGTACCTGAGCTCGAGAAGTCGGAGCTCAGAATACACTGCATAACAGGAGGTAGTTCATTTGTAATAGTAGGTTTGGTATTAATTCCAAAAGGTTTGTTCTGAATATTGTTTAGTTTTAGTGCAACCTCTCCACATCCATTCCACAAGAGTGAGCAATATTCTAGCTGAGAGTGCACATGACTCAGAAACTATAGCTAGCTGCTCGTCAGTGCAGAAATTACGGACTGTGCACGCTAATTCAAGTTTCTCTGAAGCGGTTTTAGCAAGTAGTCTAACATAAGAGGTCCAGCTGAGGGCATTAAGTGAAACACCGCAAGAATTTCAATACTTTTATAGATATGAATATTAGTAGCATTGAAGGTAATATAAGAATCAGGCAATATCCATTTATTAGTAAATTGTATATATTCAGCATTAAGACAATGGTATTTTGTCCCCATTCAGTGATCTTAGATGTCTTGATTTATGGAGATTGCTGTACTGAGTGGTGAGTTAGAGATATCGTACTTTGTGAATGGGTTTTCAAATGTGAATGAATTGTGAAATGTTGAGTCATCTGCATATGAATAGATGGGATTATGGGTGACGGATAAGAGATCGCTAATATAACTTGGGAATACCTACGCACTCTACGCAATGTGGTGTGTCTGAGGATGGTTCAGCAAGTTCTCCTTTCCCTTGGAGAGAGAGAGAGAGAGAGAGAGAGAGAGAGAGAGAGAGAGAGAGAGAGAGAGAGAGAGGGTAATGTTGCAGAGAAGACACTATTACTACACCCTCACGCCAAGCACATGGATAGCTTTCAGACAAAACGAGATGACATGTTATGAGAAATTCATAAGTCTGTGGAGATCTACATGCTCAACACTTCCCCCTTTCTCGCTGTCATTAACAAATGGCCACGCAGATCGTTGCCAAACACATAAAATCATGCGCACGTATTCATTTGTTTATTTGTATCACACAGTATCACAAGATAATTCGGTAAAGTCCGACATATCCCTGGGGGTAGGGGGGTTTCAAGAATGCTCCCCCAGTATCCCTGCTTGTCGTACGAGGCGACTAAAAGGGATGGTGGTGGGTTAGTGCCCCACCCCGTAAAATTAACTAACTAAAAAGGAGAATAAAGCGCCTCGGACCCGGACGGACCAGACGTTGACGACTAAGGAACGGACAAAGGACATTCTTAGGGTGGGAACATGGAATGTGAGAAGACTGAATGATGAAGTGAAAGAGAGAGAGATTGTTCAGGTGCTTGAGGATGCAAAAATGGATGTATGTGGATTGACTGAAACTAAATGGGAAGGTGAAAGGGTGACAGAATGGGAATATGGTTTAGGTATAGGTGCGGGAGTCAATGAGAATGAGAGGGCAAGAGAGGGAGTATGTCTGATGATAAGCAAGAAGTGGAAGGAGAATATAAGAGAGTATGGAACAGTGGGTGCAAGGATTGTATGGGTGAGGATGAAAGTAGGTATACAAGCATGGGCGATTGTATGTGTGTATGCCCAGACAGAGGATCGTGTGGCAAGAGTGAAAGATGAGTTTTGGGCGAGAGTAGAAGCATGTATGGACAAGTTTGAGAGGAGCGAGAGAGTGCAGTTGATAGGAGACATGAATGGCAAAGTTGGGAATGTACGAGTGGATGGAGTGGTTGGTCAGTGGGGTATGCCAGCTGAAGTAGATGGGAATGGTAGTGCTTTGGTGGAAGGGGTTGGCAATAGCCAACATCTACTTTCGTCATAAGATGATCCACCGGTATACATGGAGAGTAATGAGGAGGATGGATGGTGAACTTGTTGAACGAAAGGCAATGATAGACTACGTGTGTATGGATGAACGAATGAGAAGACAAGTGTTGGATGCAAGAGTGTGAAGAGGGTGGGGGAATGGAGTCTCGGACCATCACTTAGTGATGGCCAAGGTAAAGCTGCACAAGAAAGTGGTTAAAGAGATGAAGGGGAAGACAGGAGGAAACAGCTCCTGTGAGAAGAGTGGAGAAATTGGAAGATAGTGAGAAAATGACAGAATATAAGAGCAGAGTGGAAGAAAGATTAGGAAGGTATGAGCTAGAGCAGATGGAAGGGATGGAAGACATATGTAAGATATTCACAGAAGAGATAGGCACAACATGTGAGGCAGTTTGTGGAGTGAGGAGGAGATGCAAGGGTGTGCAAAGGACAGCATGGTGGAATGATGAGGCGAAACGAGCTGTGAAACAGAAGAAGAAGGCATATAGAGAATGGTTAGCGAGTAGAGGTAAGGGAGAAGATGAGAGAGAAGAGAGAGGTATATGTGAGCAGGAGAAGGGAGGTTAAGAGACTGGTGAAAGAGAGTAAGAAAAAAGTGGATGAAGAGTTTGGGAGGAATCTGAGTGTGAAATGGAGGGAGAGTAAGAAATTGTTTTGGAAGGAGGTAAAGGAAGTAAGGCAATGTGAAAGGGGAAATAGTAGGGGAGTGAAAGCTAGGAATAATAGACTGCTGGTGGAGAAGAGAGAGAAACTGAGATGGAAGGAGCACTTTGAGGATCTGTTGAATGTAGAGAGTGAGAGCAGTGTGAGTATAAGTGGTTGGGGAATGGCTGGGAGAAGAAGAGATGAGAGGAGGGAGGAAGAGATCAGTAGGGCGGAAGTAGTGGAAGCGATGAAGAAGATTAAGTTGGGAAAGGCCCCAGGAATTGATGGAGTGTGTGATGAAATGCTTAGGTATGGGGGTGAGATTGTTGTGGAGTGGATATGGAAGTTGTGTAGATTGGCTTGGGAAGAGGGAAGGGTTCCAGAGGACTGGAAATCAGGTATAATTGTTCCTTTATACAAAGGAAAAGGAGAGAGAGAAGTATGTGGTAACCATAGGGGTATTTGCCTTCTTAGTGTGACTGGTAAAATATATGGTAGAATACTCATTGAAAGGGTTAGGCATATGACAGAGGAGCTAGTTGGAGAAGAACAAGGGGGATTTAGGAAGGGAAAAGGGTGTGTAGATCAGATATTTGTTCTAAGATGTTTAGTGGAGAAGTATCTAGAGAAGGGAAGGAAAGTGTATGCTGCCTTCATGGACTTGGAGAAAGCTTATGACAAAATAGATAGGCAAGGTATGTGGAAGGTATTAAGAATATTTGGAGTGGAAGGGAAATTGTTGAGTGCTGTGAAGAGTATGCACGAGGGAGCTAGGGCTACGGTGCGAGTGGATAGTGAGCTGATTTTGATCTCAATGTGGGACTGAAACAGGGTTGTGTGATGTCTCCATGGCTGTTTAATATATACATGGATGGGGTTGTAAAGGAGGTGCAAGGTAGGGCAGTGGATGTGGGGGTGGCTGTAATGAATGAGGGTAAGATTTGGAAGCTTCCAATGTTGCTGTTTGCTGATGATACAGTATTGTTGAGTTAAGATGAATGGAAGTTGCAAGGTTTGGTGAATGAATTTGGGACAGTGTGTAGGAGGAGGAAGCTGAAAGTTAATGTAAACAAAAGTAAAGTTATGGTGTTTGAGAGGAATGAAGTCACAGAGTGTGCAGCGAGGTTGGATGGTGAGGATATGGAGAATGTGAGTTCATTCAAGTACTTGGGTAGTGTGATGAGTAAGGATGGAACTTTGGGGGATGAAGTGCGTGAAAGGGTACAGCAGGGAAGGAAGGTTGTTGGTACACTGAAAGCAGTGATGAGAAATAAGGAGGTGAGTATGGAAGTTAAGAAGTCACTGCATCATAGTATTGTGAACCCTACCTTGACGGATGGAAGCGAGGCGTGGACCTTGCAAGAGGGGAACAAGTCAAGAGTGAGAGCAGTGGAAATAAGTTACTTGAGAGGAGCATGTGGAGTGACGTGGAGGGACAGGTTGACGAATGAAGAAGTGAAGGAACGTTGTGGGGTGGATGTGGATGTGGTTGAGAAGATTAGGAGAAATATACTGAGGTGGTTTGGACATGTGGAGAGAATGGAGAATGAAAGACTGACTAAGAGGGTGTATGTAAGTGAGGTGGAGGGAGGGAGAGGGAGGGGTAGACCGAGGATGAGGTGGAGGGATGGAGTTGAGAGGTATATGAGGGAGGGGGGGTTAGTTGGGGGGAGGGTAGTCAAATGGTGGGTGACAGAGCGACTTGGAGGCGTTTTGTCTGTGGCCACCCTTTGCGGGATTAGGGCGTCGGGCTATAGATAGATAGATAGATAGTGAATGGAGCAGTAAGAGAAGAAATAAAGGGGAAAAACAGGGATGGCAGATTTGCCCCTGCCTTCCTACCTTCGTTCACCACCTTTAAATAGGTCCTATACGCTTTCTTACTCTTATATACTCCTTTCCAAAACAACATCATTAAGTGACCGTAATGAGATATTAATGTCATAAATATTTGATCACTTTCCCAGAATATTTGGAAATTAACTTGGATGCAAAATGTTCGTTCATATTATGGTAATTCAGTATTCAATCATGAGCGCAGGAAGAATGGTATGCGAAACGTTTGGTTCTATTCCTGTATTCTATTTGCCACTCTGCCATATCAGCAACAACTTTTTCGAAGTCATTCCAGGTTATCACCATCTAAATAATGGCCCACATTTACTATAGTACTGCACGATGAAACGTGGAATTACACCAGATAATTACTTAGTGCATGCCTAGATGACATAGGAACCCTGCTTTGCATCACAAACCTTTCCCCTCCAACGTATGTCCTTCACCGCAAACCTTGTCTTCTACTCGTGTATCGTCAGTACCCCTCTCACCTCACCTTGCAACTAATCCTCGTAACTCCTTGTAGTGTTGCTTCTTAGGCTTGCGGTGGTATAGAGAAAATCCGTCGTAGTATGCTGAACATATTTTAATAGCTGTCACAGGTTAGCGCAGCAAGGTGCCTCCTCTGGGAGACGCCCTTTCTGACTAAACTCTGGGCTGACTGGCAACCCAGTACCTGTAATTTAATTCACCTTGAAGAAGCCATATCCAGAGCAGGTGTTATCTGATCCTTACTCTCTTGGCAATAAAAACTTCATGAGACTGATAAACACTGATATGCACATTCCGTCACGTTTGCCCTTAATATGCATGAATTGATTATGTGAAACCCTCATACGCCTAAGTGGCCTGCTTTCTCAGAAAAAAAACACACACACTCACACACACACACACACACACACGCAAGAAGATTGGGAATGAGTGCGTTATTGACAAAATAGAATAGACCTCCAGACCTACTCCCTCTCTCTCTCTCTCTCTCTCTCTCTCTCTCTCTCTCTCTCTATATATATATATATATATATATATATATATATATATATATATAGATATATATATATATATATAGATATATATATATATATATATATACGTACATAGACAGAGATGGACGTATATAGATAGAAAGATATATTGAATGATTGATTGATGTATATAGATAGACTGATTGACTGATATATATATATAGATAGATAGATAGATAGACGCAGATAGATAAATTATATATATTATATATTTATACACACACACACACACACACACACACACACATATATATTATATATATATATATATATATATATATATATATATATATATAGATAGATAGATAGATAGATAGATAGATAGTCTCTGTGGTACAGTGGTAGTGTGTGTGTCTTGCACACTGGTGGACGCGGGTTCGCCTCCCGCCAGAGTTGTAAAAACTTTGGGAAGCATTCACCGAGCCACTTACTACTTTGGCGGACATAAGAGGTGCTGTGGTTGAATCAGTGTCACTTACTAGTATGCTTGCACCCACTCTGCTTAAGGCGGGCCGATTACACTTGATTCACAGACTACACTTACATCCAAAGCCACTACAACACTACAATCACACTCACAAGCACTTCTCACTACATACAATCTCTACTAGACAGCCTAAGCCACTGGGTAGAGATACATTGGCTGTATCGTCCCTGCTTTGGTAGGGATAGGCCGGTCCTGCAGTGGACCTCAACGGCTGATGATGATTATATATATATAATTATATCGTTTTCGTTTTCGTTTTTAAAGGCTCCAGTGCGGTTGCATGCGTCGGCCTTGGTCACCTAATGGCGGCTTTCCACGCTGCACAATCCATTGCAGCCTCCCTGTTCAGTCCCTTAACCCTGAGGTCACACTTAATGACCTCGTCCCATGTCTTTCTCGGTCTACCCCTCATAACCCCACTCTCAATATTAACATTCTCACTTTCCTCACCCAGTTATCATCCCCCATCCTCTCCACATGTCCAAACCATCTCAATCTACCTCTCCTCATCACAACACCAATACACTCCAGTCCCATCCTACCTCTCAACTCTTCCATCATAAACCCAGCCCCCCTGGACCTTGCACGCAGGGACACTACACATCCACCTAATCGTTGTCATTTCTATACGTCTGAGCCGGCGAATATCCTTCTCCTGTACTGCCCAGGTCTCACTACCATACAGCATTACACTCCTAACACATGCTGCATACAAAGACCCCTTAGCACCTAGGAAGAGCCCTCTCAGTGTCAGAAGAGGCAAGAGCTCCCTGAACTTCTTCCAACCACTTCTCACCCTAGCCACAGAACTAGCTCCAGCCCCACCTCCAGCACACAACATGTCTCCCAAATATCAAAATTCTTTCACACAGTCAAGAGATTCACCAGCAAGTTCAATCCTTTCATGCCTGACAATCTCCACCTGCTCTCCCTGACACGCTGTATGCATAAAATCAGCATTATCTCACAGTCTACCTCTGATACCACTACAACTCTTGTTTACCCATTCATCACAAACACCGCACAAGATAGAATTGCTTCCCACGCCCTTGTGGCAAACTGCACATGGCCACTCTCCCTCGTCTTCGACCGTACCGCCACCAACCCTAGATATCATCACTTTTGTTTTATCTGCATTTACCCTTAAGCCCTTGTGCCCCATACCATCTCTCCACTTCCTAAACCTTTCCTCCGCCTCCCTTTCGTTCTCTGCAATCAACATCAAATCATCAGCATACAACATCTCCCACGGGAGTCCATTTCTAAAGTTACGTGAGAGGGCTTCAAGTACCATGATAAACAACATGGAACTCAAAACTGACCCCTGATGCACACCAACATTCACGGAAAACTCATCACTCAAATATCTCCATTCGCTCTTACCTTGGTGCGAACACCCACATACATAGCCATAACCACCCCAACCAGCCACTCCTCCAAGCCAAGCTTTCTCATTGCCCACTTCACCACCTCTCTAGGGACTCTGTCAAAGGCCTTTTCCTAATCAACAAAAACAAAACACAGATCCCTTCTCCTACCAATATATTTTTCCTGAAGCTGTCGAAAAATGAATATGGCATCAGTAGTCCCCCTACCTGGCATAAACCTAAACTGCATCTCATCAATATTCACTCTTTCTTTAATCATACCTTCTAAAACTCTCTCCATTACCTTCATTATCTGATTTATAAGCTTTATACCTCTATAATTTCCTCTTTCCAGGGCACCACCCTTCCCTTTATACACATTTACAATTACACTCTTCAGCCAGTCATCTGGGACAACACACTCATAAATAATCATATTTATAAGGTCAGTGACTAACCTCACCCCTATATCTTCTGAGGCCTTCAACATTTCGGCAGTCAACCCAGACACACCTGCTGCCTTCCCCACCTTCATCCTGCCTATTGCCTCACTCACAGTAGCAGCATGAATCAAAGGCCAAGGGCCAAACACTGGATCTGCTGGCTCCAAGCTTTCCCTGTCCCAGCCAAACTCCTCATTCAACAACCGGTTATAATGCTCTCTCCATGCATCTTTAATATCCTCACTGTTCACCACTACCCTGCCTTCATCATTCTTCACACACTGCTCACCTATAATATCCCTCTTCATCTGATTTGCCACCTTAAATATCATATTTTTCCTTTCCCCATGATTTAGGTTATCAAGTGTATATATATATATATATATATATATATATATATATATATATATATATATATATATATATATATATATATATATATATATATATATATATATATATATATATATATATATATATATATATATATATATATATATATATACACACACACACACTCCAAAGACCCAGTTGCGTATAAGCTGCTACTGTAGATTCATGTTTCTTGCTGGGCTGCAATACTGCAGGCAAGTGCCACATGCCTGCAGTGATATTTTCGTTAATAGAATGAAACTTTACAGCAAGTGCCATTCAGTGTAACTTCTGTAATTTCCAAATTAATATGGTCGAGACCCTTTTTTGAACAGTCTTTGTCTTGGAAGAAATAATAAGAATGCGCTTGTCGACCACGTGACCTGCATCGCGGCATGGAAAAGTCAGTGGGGGTTATGAAATGGGCGAGTTGAGGAAACTGGTAGGTGAGACTGAGGCTGAATATTATGGTTCAGAACACAGATGTTGTTGAATTAATGGTTTGAGTGCGCTGGAGGTTACAGTTATACGGAAGATTGAATGTGTGTTTGGGAGAAGAGTAAAATAATCAGAGACGTGGAAAAAAGAATTAGTTGGGATGAGATGGGGTAGTGGTGGTGAGTGAGACTGTGCCATGAAAACATAGGCTACAATGTAAATATTCGTGCGGCCATACCACGTTGAGTACACCGTTTCCCATCCGATCAGCTAAGTAAAGCAACGTTGGGTCTGGTTATACTTGGATGGGTGACCACCTGGGAACACCAGATGCTGTTGGCATCCCTACATGTCAAGTGGGGTTGGTGGAGGATTAGTGCCCCTCCCTGTAAAACAATTAACTCTAAGCTCTTGGCCACCCCATTTGGGATACATGGCGTCTGGCAATGAATGAATGAATGAAAGATTACTGGTGTTAGAATAATATGATCACTGGAAAAATTTTTCCAGCAACACACAGTGTACAACAAGATTAACATAATGTTAAGAAGCGAGATTTGCCAGTTAGGTAGCCGAGATTTTTCTCGACGTTTCCTAAAGTTTTCGGCAGCTAGTTCCGGTAGGAGTCAGAGTTGCCAGTTAGCCTGCTGTTTGTGAGCATAGTTATTTCGTAAGTTATGCATTGATTTTTGTGATTGCTTGTTAAATTACGTAGTTTAAGTTCGTATAGTTAATGATTTAGAGTGTTATGTAATGTGAGACAACTCTAGCATGTTTTGATGTGTCTGAGTTGGTAACTGTGCTCTTGCGCTAGAATACACCAGAAATGTGGAAAATGTAGAAATTTCGAGAATAATGCAAGCTTATATATGGATGATGTAGAGACTGTTTTGAGTTTAGTCGGGTTTCAGGACAGTTTAAGGGAAGTGCAATGCTGTTAGTGAAGTCTGTGAAGAGTTGCTGGCAGGCATTAAGTGTAATTACTGTCTGTACTTGTGTAATAAGTGAAGTGTTAGGAAGCATTAAGAGTAATAAGAGTAAAATGTTGTCAAGCATTAAGTGTGATAGCAGTAGTAAAGTGTGTATAGCTCCAGTGCTTGTGAGAACAGTGAAGAGAAGTTGGAAAGCATTAAATGGAATTATCTGGAAAATAAAGACAGTGAACTTTAGGGAGCCAGTGTTTATTTTCGCTTCAGCGGATCATGTGTACTGTACACCTTAAGGCTGACCATAGGAAGAACAACTCACTGGGCAATGTCCTTCCTGTACTGAACTACTGTTGTTGAAGCCTGTGGCAGTGTGGGGTGAGGACATAATAATTTTACGTTGCTTATTTTACATAACGAATTACGAGGCAGGTAGTAGACTGATTTCACCACTTATAATATTCTTAATTTATCCTTAGCTCTAAGTAAGTTTAGAACAAAGTATTCAATTTGTAACATAAAAAAGTAACTGTCAGTTCCACAGCTCATTTGTGGATTTGAAATTTAGACTACAGTAATGCAGAGCTGTCAAGGATCGGTGACAGATAGACACTTTTGGCAGCATTAAGCCCTCAGATTTAGCAAAACTGGGTTTGGCGAGGTTATTTTGGCACCAATTAGTCGCCAAAATGAAGGGCTTTCTGTGGTTGTCTTTTTTCATATTTTTTCCCTTATAGTTTTACTGCCTCTTATGTAATTACTGAATCAAATATTTCTCCTCAGGCTCTTTATAGTGAGCTCGGGAACTTGGTTTGTTCCTTTTCACAAACAATTTCGTATAACTGCTCTTAAATCGGGCACTGGAGTTCCTGCAGATCCTCCCAGTTTGCTGGTTCTGGTTTGGAGTATGATGTTCAAGGGTGTATTTTTGCTTTAAGTGTGTAACAGCTCTTTTCAGATCTTATTATGGATAGTGTTCCTTGTGTGCAGAGTACAATGCTTTGTTAAACAATCTTTGGGGAGCAAGTGTTTTGGAGATGTGTGTAGGAGAATTAGGGGGATACTCCCGGACCATTAAAAGTAGGCATCGGCCTGGTGTATTTCCTGTTTTTGTGGGAGATCCTTCTAACAGTATAATGTTGATAGGATTCTTTTCCCTTTTGCAATTTTCTTTTTCATATGTTTGACTATTCCACTACTTGTAATTGTAAAATCAAGGACACTTCCTGCTCATCTTATAGGGAAAAGATCTGTCTCTGCAATGACATTGTCAAGACGTTTTGAGGCAATAGGGTTGAGAGTAATTTTTTTATTTGTCAAATTTTTCCATCCTTTCTTAAATTTGTTTATTCATTCTATTTGGCGGGCACTCTTAGCTGCCATCATTGCCTTGGAGTGGCCTGGATATGTTATGATTTGCGTGATGTCATCTAGGTAGATGATGTCGTAGCAGGTGGTAGGTTCACAGGGGGTGATGTCTCATGTAGAGACAGAGTACAAGGTCTGGGAAAGATCGCTCCCTTGTTGCACGATACTGTCTAATGCAGCGTTTCTCAACCTTTTAACTCTTACGGAACCCTTGAAATAAATTTCATGTCTCAGGGAACCCTTACATAAAAATTATTATATATCATTATTAACCCGCAGCATCCCGTTGACGTTCTTTAACGTCCACACGTTTTGTCACTGCCAATCCCGTCGACGTACATAAACGCGAATCAACTGCAAGGTCCCTAATTTGCATAATTTTCAATTATCGCAAGTGATTTTTGGTACGTATACACGTGACACCTTCCTCTACAAGATGCCAGGCAGGGACAATGCCTTACCCAGCATGACCTCCTCCCCCCCCCTGCACGCCATTGTCTCAGCAATTCACCTGTTATCAGTGACCTTGGCAGTAAAGCCATGTCATGCCACGGTACAAAATTCAGGGCCCGAGTGATTCCCCAATCGATGACAATGTGGAGGACAAACTTTACATAGCACTAGAGGAAGAGACAGTCAGAAATGATGATCAGGTAAAGTGGCAAATAAGGGTCAGGTATGGGGATAAGTTAGTGAGTGAAACAATGCTTATAATGCCTATATTACTGCTTGAAAACCAATATACTCTCGTACTACATATAAATTCGTACCAAGTAAATAAATAAATACCGTTTATGAGTGGTGTGAAATAGTTATCCTCCCACAGAACTCGTTTTCTTTGGTGCCAGCCTGTTAGAAAACCCTGTAAGGTAAGGAGGTACTCCTACCTGTATCGAGTATTTTAAACCTCAGGTGAACGATTTCTCTATGAATTTTCGATGTTTCTCACCAAAAGCAGAGGTTTGAGCCAAAATTTTTTTTTTTTTTCCAAAAATGGGTGGGATTGGGGGGAGTCAGTGGTGGAAAAGTGGTTGGGATGGGCAGGTTAATATATATATATATATATATATATTTTTTCTGATAACTGGTTTCAGCAAAAATAACTTGCGTTTATCTCAAGTGTATTGACAATGCAAAAAAAAAAAAAAAAATTACTAAATAAACATAAGTAAATGAAATGACACTGCTTGTACATGAGACTTCATATGGAGGTTTTCATTCACAAAAATATAAACATGAATAACCAGTTTCATATATAACACATGTAAACAGAACGAAAACAGATAGTAACTACTAGTAGTACTACAATAACTTAGTAAATATAACTTAAACAAATAAAACTGAAGCAAATTAAGGCAAACAGAAGAACTAATTTTGAGAGAGAGAGAGAGAGAGAGAGAGAGAGAGAAACACACACACAAACTTCTCATAAAAAAAAAAAATATACAGGTATATACATACTTAAACTGTTAAAATTCACAAAATCCCTAAACGATGGGTAACATTACTAAATAACGTGGGTGAATGAGGGACTGTACCAACAGGTCAGGAAGTACATACGGGACTGATGGAGGCCGTGCATGTGTCCTGTACTCGAGTGAGTCACGTGATGAGACACGAATCAGTCACGTATAGCTCCTGTCTACTGACCACTAAAGGCGGTTTCACACTGACGCCGTAAAGACGTCGCTAAGTATATTCCCTAAAATTATTATACTTTTAAATGATATACCAGGTTAAGACTTCAAGATAATACCCAAGAATTTTCCAAGAATATGCCGTACGTGTATTGTAAAATTACGAATCTGAAATTAAACACATAAATGACTCAAAAATGTATTTACATATGATTAGTCTATTGATCACTATTTCTCTCGGAACCCCTAGCGACCTCTCACGGAACCCTAGGGTTCCAGGGAACCCCGGTTAAGAAATGCTGGTTTAATGTAATGACGCATCGTAACGTGTCTTGTAGTCTTTGTCTGGCTGTCCTGTCAGAGATGAAGTCAGAGAGCAGTTTCTCCGTGACTGTCGGTAGTCCTAGGTACAAGAATTTGTATCTGAGACCGAAAGGTAAGGATTCATAGAAGGTATTACTAATGTCTCTGGGTGCAGTACTGTCCCCTTGACGAGGCCTACACAATGGTCTCATACGTGAGTATCATCGCTGTCGTGGTGTCTCATCGTGGTCGGGAGCCATATTGTCTGGCAGACTGTAGGCTGTTGGTCTTTAAGTATATTAGAAGTGTTTTGCGAATGGTTTTCTTGAGGAGTTTGCCAGGGATTTCTAGAAGGAAGTTTGAGTGGTAGCTGTTCTGTCCTGCATCATGTTTCCTTGGTATTGTATTGATGGCAATTTTTGATCCACCATCAGTATACTGCTGAGAACTAGTCACCAGTGTAATTATCAGCATTCAGACACCTCCAGTGTAGCGCCGGAAAAATTTGGCCACCAGTGTAATGTAGACAATTAGTCACCAATGAATGACACCAGTATAATGATCATAAATTTTAGAAATTATGGAAAATGGGTTAGCATGATCTTTTGGAGAGTGTGTGAGCAGATAGATATTAGCAAACCTTGCAGGCCACTCAACTTCGTCTGAACCACTCCTTGGAGAATAGCAAAAATTCAAAAACTCGATATTAATTAACCCAAGATTTACTAAGCATTAAGAACTGAGATACAAACTACTCTTCAAACTGCGAATGATACCAAACAAAATATAATGAGGATCTATATCACCGGAAATGAGAATCTTTACAAAACTAAATTAATATTCAATTATGAGGATTTACAGTATAACTCCAGAAATATGTATCTTTACACACTAGATTAATATTCCAAGAATACTGATACACATGGATATAGTCCCGTGGTCTCTGACGGACTTGTCGGGAAGGAACCTAAAGATTATCACCAAAGAATATTCTCTAAGACTAAATGCACAACAACTGAAGACTCTTATATAAACTAGACACAATAATCAATATGATCAGTAATCACATGGACCGTAATCAAATGGACAAATGGACCAGCCAATATCACTTTGATTCCATTAACTAAAGGGGTGGGGGGATTTAATGTGTTAGAGGTTAGGCTGCGGCTAGAACGCTTGAATCCTTGGAATGCGAGCCACGGCCCTCAACAACTCTCGTTTGCAATTATGAAAAGGAGCGACGGTCTCAATATTCAGCACAAGAAGGATCAGGGGAAAATATTACTAATTTAATTCACGAATGTATATGATGACTTAATACACGAGGGAGAAAAAAAGGGGGGGTGAGAGCTTGGGCACTAACCAGCAACAGTGAAAAGGAGCGACGGTCTCATTGTTCTGGCTCAGCTCCCCCTGTCAGGACCCCACATTATAATAATACAACTCATAGATAGATAGACAGATAGATAGATAAATAGATAGATAGAATCACCAAGCTAGGGTATGAGATAGGTAGTGTAAAAGCGAGAATGTAGCAATCAGAGCTCAGAAGGGGGCAAGCCACACAACCGGCAGGTAGTAGGGAGAAGGGGGCTGGCGATCGTAGCTAAAGGTTGTACAGAGAGAGCGAGAGAGAGAAGTAACAGTGGCGAGGTAACAGCGGGGTGGCAGAGAAAGATAGAGCGAGACAGGGAGGTAGCTAATGGGACTCTACTTTATAATTTACTCGAGTGTAAAGGACTTTGTTAATATTTCCAAGACAAATAAAAAATAGTCCCATACTAATCTTTACCTCTCCTGTCATTGCATGACATAAGGATACGAAGATTATCTACTTTCAAAACTACTCACATATAACAACCGCTCGTCCACAAGTCTAATGTATGTATAACTGATCTACAAAACACACTACAAGAAGCTACAAAGTATCTACAAGAAATGGTGGAAGCAGAAGTACGAACCTCATCTTCAGTTCTACAGTGAACTCCTACAAAATACAAGCTACAAGCCTACGAGTCTCCGAGTCTACAAGCCTACAACCCTACGAGTCTACAAGCCTACGAGTCTATGAGGGTACAGTGAGTCTACATTATCACGATAGATAACAAACAATACTTCTTACAACCAACAACTTACAACTAGAGTACCTATATACTGAGAGTAGTGACAACTCCCCGATAGGACTCCATTTTCCTGCCAAACTGCTCACTGTCTCCCTGCCCGGCGACCTGCTGTTCTCTCTCTCTCTCTCTCTCTCTCTCTCTCCAGCTGGTGATAGTTGCTATAAATACTGACGAAAGCATAATATAAGAGAAGATGAATGAGAAGTAGGATGCTTACAATCAATGTTTATATGGGAATATTTAACAATATACTATATTATAGCAGTAACCTGTTGAGGGACAGGACTTGATTACATTCTGTACAAGTTTCCTCATGGCTACACTTTTACTGAGTTCTGTATTTTCTTCTGTGTTTCTTTTTTCTTCTTCATTAATCTTTTTGCAGTAGAAATGCAAGCGAGCATTGATAAACTTGCTTAGAAGTTTGTTTTTGAGGTTGTGACTGGTAGGAATATCATAATTTTTGGTTAGGTTTACTGCTTCATTCATTAGGGTTTTCTTAATGTTATCCTTTCCTGTCAAATCACACTGACCTTTCCTGAACATCAGCTTGACTTTATGCAGCATCTCATATACGTTATAAGTCCTCCTTTTTTGCATTCCTTGAGTAAAGTGAGGTCTGCTGCTTTATGAGCTGTCTGATGGGGTGATGATATTACATCTCCCAGGCACTCGTCACAGGTGGTCTCCGTCTTTTTTACACTGTGAACACAGTAGCCTATAAAGCTGTACAAAGAATCACACTCTGTCACTGACAAGTCCTGCTGACCTTCATCTGTGAAGGTTATTATGCTGACTTCAGACTCACGTGAAAAAGTGTTACAGCTTCTAAGTAACATTAGAAGTAAGCTAGAGTACCTACATAGGTACTCTCGGGTAAACTGTATGTTATACTGGACCCCTTAGAAACTTGTAACATTCATAGACGGTTAACTGAAGAGTCACGTAGGTACACGTCCACATAATATACAGTACATAAAATGCACGTACTAAGGATTTCAGGGGCAGTGTCCAACTGTTTTTTTTTAAATAACGTCTCAACAAAGCGTCGGACAAGGATTTAACTTTGGCAGTGCATGTTTGAGACCCCGACCTAATTTGTAAAATTATGCTTTTGTACCAAATGTGTATGATTAAGGCATTTATAAGAGTAAATGTAGGGTAAACTTAGCTAAAATCGTCAGAGGCATGTAGCGAGGCTAGCTTCGGTCACGATACAAGCCCCGCCCACAATTCGGAACGTGACGTCGGTGCGACGTAGTAGTAATCACCGACGCAAGTGGCAGTTCTGTCTTTATGTAAGCTGCTTCAGATTCAATGCCTCAGGGTTACTCATATTTCTGAGCTGCGGCTGATTTTTAGAGTGACTGTACATCCCTCCAGACTCCCTATTAGTACATACAGTAGTATATGCATCGTCCTCTTACACATATTGTGACGTCAATATGACTTATTCACTTCTGAAGAGTAGTAGGGGAAGAGGTATGGGAAGAGGTATGGGGAATGAGAGACAGGAAAAGGAGAGGGTGAGAGCCAGAAGAGAGAGAGAGAGAGAGAGAGAGAGAGAGAGAGAGAGAGAGAGAGAGAGAGAGAGAGAGAGAGAGAGAGAGAGAGAGAGAGAGAGAGAGAGAGAGAGAGAGAGAGAGAGAGAGAGAGAGAGAGAAAGTACAGTATGTGGGGGGGGGTTAGAAAGATAGAAATGCCACTTGCGTCGGTGATTACTACTACGTCACACCGACGTCACGTTCCGAATTGTGGGCGGGGCTTGTATCGTGACCGAAGCTAGCCTCGCTACATGCCTCTGACGATTTTAGCTAAGTTTACCCTACATTTACTCTTATAAATGCCTTAATCATACACATTTGGTACAAAAGCATAATTTTACAAATTAGGTCGGGGTCTCAAACATGCACTGCCAAAGTTAAATCCTTGTCCGACGCTTTGTTGAGACGTTATTTAAAAAAAACAGTTGGACACTGCCCCTGAAATCCTTAGTAGTACACGTATACAGTAGCACACGTATACAGTAGCACACGAAAAAAAACACAATGCACGTTCCACGTATTATCACAACACACGAAATAATAAGAGTACATGTAGAATACACATCAAAAGATTCTGTACGGATAATGTACGTAAGAATATGCGTAAAAACACAAGACATGTGATAATAAAGACACGAAAGGTAAACGTCATACACATATGAGCAGTAGCATACGATAGTAGAAAAGTAGGAGAGTATAATGGTAGGCTACCTTGGTATGAAGAGCACACTATTATTTTGTGAAAAATACTTTTTTTCAATGTAGGCATAATACACAAGTAACACAATGCACTCATATGAACAGGAAGTATAATAATACATATGCAAGATATGCATAAACAACCATAAACAACTAATATCAACATAGTATGAAAAAAACGTGAATTTGTGAGTCATCACTTCTTACAGAGATTCATTCTCAATGATTAACCCGTCCTGATACTCTTATCTACTTTAGTGTTCCCTCTTACACCGAGAGTTCATTTATTTCTATGGCAGAGAGGAACAAACTCCCCGCATATTACATGAAAACATTTATTAAGCATACCATACCTCACATAAGACTGATTTAGAAATTGGTTCCCACCCCAGACGATTGACTTTATTCCTCCATAATTTCCTTCTTTCTGGATCAGATGGAAATGTGAACATTTTAAAGCCTTTCTCCGGTCGATTAGCACACCCATAGGCAGAACAGCCCGGCATCACGCCCACTCTCAGCAACAAAAAAACATGAACTAATGCTAATGGAATGCCTGCGCCTGAGTCTCAGTCAGGCGGCGCGCGAATTTGGCAGGAAAATGGCGGCCATCAGTTGAGCGTCCGGTACCCCATGTGTCGCTACTCTCCCGGTATATAGGTACTCTACTTACAACCAGCTCCTGACAGTTTTCTCTCCAACTTCCCCTCCGTCTCCCCGATCATCACGCTGATGTAGAGGTGAAGAGGTCACACGACGCCTTGCCAGTAGTTTAACAAAATATTGATACAAACAATCTTCCAATTTCTACGACGAACCAATGAACTACAACCATCTACGATTAACTTCGAGTAACAAGTCTGCAAGACATCTCTATAATCTTCTACACGCACCTACAAGTAGCGGCAGTCTTCATCACACAACGAGTGAATCACAAGAAAAAAGGACAGAGAATATATTGAGAAAGAAAAACAAAACAAGCAAACGATAAGCAAGAACACAGCAACAACCACCAGACCACCGCCCTTATCTCCATTCGCCCCCTATCTCCACCTACCTCCACGGCTGACACAGGTTCACAGAGGTCAAGGCGACACGGCAAATACCAGGCCCATATTCACAACTTATCTTACTCATCTTCACTCAAGTTACTCGTCGTTACTCATTTACTCACCACAGCTACCAGTGTGGGAGCTCAACGTCACCATGCGTGTTTGCTGAGACGACGCCACGTCAATCAACTCGTGTGTGACACCACCACTTACACCATTCTCACCACGGTAAAAACTAGTGAGTTACATAGTTACTTCATTTATACAAAACACAGTGATAGACAAAAAACTTCTGCACAGACATATAAAACGTGCTGTATAGTTACAACTTACATACATATACCTACTTCAATTATCTTCACAATTCAGCCATTAAATACTTGCACAAACAGTAAATATTCTACACTGTATATAGTCAATCATTTACTATAGCATTTATTTACTGCCAACGAGTGTTACCATTTATACCTACATACAGTACGTGTTTCATACGTACAACTAACCATTATTACATCCACAAAGTAATAAAGAAAAAATACTACCACAATTACTCAGTGAGCGATTATAAGAATTGTATTAAACATTTATTAATTAAAGCTACCTAGTGGAAACAGACAAATTAAGTTACCAAAAAAAAAAAAAAAAAAAAAAGGCCAACACAAATGACGTTAGCAGGAATGAACATCTTCCATACAATCGTGAAGACAAAGATTTCCACACAGTGCTGACACATACATTGCCCACGATAGGTACAAGTGAACAACAAGTCAGTGTATATAGTTAATACTGTATATAGTGTATATATATTTTTTATATAAAATAACAAAATATGGGTCTATATAATATCATTTTCAGTAATATCTATGCAATAGAAACTAAACCTTAAAAAAAGGTCCCAAGGGAATTGGCCAGCAATTATGCAACCTCGGACAACACCGAAAAAGCGTAGACAAACGAAGAAAACCAAACCATAGAAAATCAATACATACAAAAAAAAAAAAAAAAAATACAGTAAGATCACATAGCAAGCAAATGAAAATCGGTGTGTTACTACAAATGCTAAAATACCTCATAAACTCCTTCTATAAGTGAAACAAAAAGCATATTGTTGTTCTCCACGAGCCAGTGGCAAGACACATCACTACTATCATCGACCGCAGCATGACCGGATTAGCGATGTCAGGACTTCAATTAGTACAATTATGTAACGACAGACGATTGCATTATGTTACACTTCCTACAATTATGTAACTACAAACGATATGTAACAATTACAATACAATTATGTAACAATTCATAGAATGTTACAGGTATTACTACAGTGTTACTACAATATTATGTAACAGTTCATACAATGTTACAGTTATGCATTACCACAATGTTACTACAGTATTATGTAACAATTCATACAATGTTACAATTATGTATTACTACAATGTTACTACAGTATTATGTAACAATTCATACAATGTTACAATTATGTATTACCACAGTGTTACTACAATATTATGTAAAAATTCATACAATGTTACAATTATGTATTACCACAATGTTACTACAATATTATGTAATAATTCATACAATGTTACAATTATGTATTACTACGATCTTACTACAGTATTATGTAACAATTCATACAATGTTACAATTATGTATTACTACAATGTTACTTCAATATTACTACAGTGTTACAAGAATTAGGTTACACTTGCTACCGTCATGTAACTACAAACGATATGTAACAGTTACAATACAATTATGTAGCAGTTCATACAGTGTTACTACAATTCTGTATTACCAGAATCATCACACAAGTTAGGTGAAATATTAGGCATTACTAAAGGGATAACTCCATATGTAATGTAATGACCTAGCAATATTACCATTGCACAATTATATGCGTATGTCTGTTATACATACACATCTTACAATATGTCATACAATAACCAATTTCACCATAATGCATTTGTTCAGTTATGTATACAACTTATTAAAAATGGAATATTACTGGATCATTACAATATTAACATGAATATTATATCTGTACAATATTATAATCGATGTTATGTATTAATAGATTAGCATACGTCAATGATGATTGCTGTCAGAGGACCGCCAGTTCGCGTGACCGAATGATGTCAGGACTCCGTATTATAATAATACAACTCATAGACAGATAGATATAGATAGACAGATAGATAGAAACACCAAGCCAGGGTATGAGATAGGTAGTGTATCAGCGAGAATGTAGCAATCACAGCTCAGAAAGGGGCAAGCCACACAACCGGCAGGTAGTAGGGAGAAGGAGGCTAGCAACAGGGGCGAGAGGGTGGCAGAGAAAGAACGAGACAGGGAGGTAGCTAACGGGACTCTACTTTATAATTCACTCGTGTGTGAAGGACTTTGTTAATATTTCCAAGACAAATAAAAAATAGTCCCATATTAATCTTTACCTCTCCTGTCATTGCATGACAAAAGGGAACGAAGATTATCTACTTTCAAAACTACTCACGTATAACAACCGCTCGTCCACGATTCTAATATATGTATAACTGATCTACAAAACACACTACAAGAAGCTACGAAGTTTCTACAAAACCCCTTCTTTTATACTAAACCAGACAGTGTTCAGGAAAAGGTTAAAACTTTAACCGATTACTTTGTAATATTTTGACTCTACTCGATCTCCAAAGAATACGAGAGACACGTTTAACTCAACGTATGTAGAAAAATGACTTACGATGTTTAAAATTTTTTGTAATAAGCGTACAGGAACTTTAATCACAGTGAAACCAAATCAATTAGGAATTCGAACGGTTTTATTACCCAAGTCGGCAGGGCCGGATTAAGTTTAATTGGGGCCTGAGGCACTGATCAGCTTGGGGGCCCCCACCCTTAAATGTGTATGTACTGTAACAAGAAAAAATAAATAAATATATTGGTTGTTACTCTTGTTTACTCAAAAAGCAAACTCGACAACTTTTGGTAACTTAAACACTTTTCTTTCTTTCTAGAAAATTCTTTAATGATATCAAAATTCAACAAACCCTAAATGTGTATGTAACTAACAAGAACAAAAAATAAGTAAATTATTTGTTACTGTTGTTTATTAAAAAAACGAAGTCCACAGCTATTGGTAACTTAAACACTTTTCTAGCTTTTTCTAGAAAATTCTTCAATGATATCATCAAAATTTGATGGCATATATAGTTAAATATATTTATCCCTAGAATCTGGGGGCCTCTTAGAGTCTGGGGGCCTGAGGCCATGCCTCAGGTGCCTCATGGTTAATCCGGCCCTGCAAGTCGGTTACATACGCCTATGTGACTGTAACCCTGACTCAGTAACATGAATTTCGCGCTTTACAAATGACAATCTTCACTCTTCTTACTTCAGACATTCTCAATTCACCACTGCATAGTTCAAAAAGGGAACCTATCAACTTCGGCAGGTAAATCTCTAGATCAGAATATAAAGGAAGACATTCGCGAGTTTTAATCTCTGCTAAAATTTCCGCGGTTATACGTCTTTGTTGAAACAGCTGGTTCATAATGTATAAACACTAGCCCTATTCACATCAAAACTCGACTTAGCACTACGAATAGCAGAATCATGTTCAGATTATGAATATCAACGAAGACTAGACTTAAATACGGAACTTAACGGTTAAATCATGAGCTATACTTACAATATTTAAGCTTAAGATTACACTTACAATCCTAGCTTATACTAACGTACACTAATACTTAAAATTATGGCACTACGTGGGTCCTTCCTCCGGAAAAAAAATATATCGGAATTCAACATTCAGATCATTCATCTACATTTCCTAGGGATGTATGTGTGGACGGGACAGACTTACCAAATTTGACCGTGAACACGACTCCAATAAGTGGCACCTGTTGATCCACAAGAATAATCATGTACCCCTGGGGGTCGTTTCTCTGTCACGATAAACACTTGAAATTCAGTGAAGAAATGTGCCCCAGCCAACCTCTGGCCTGGGTGACAACATGGTCGTCTCACCTGGACAGACCCGTATTCTCGCTGCCAGGATCGTCCTAGAGGTGCTTCCCATTCATACAACATACGGACTAATCGCATTCACGTTCTCATCCATTCAATCTTATGCCTCCACCTCTCCACCTAATAACTGACGAGCGCCTGTCAGGTCCTGAAGTCACTGTTTCACCCGAGACCGTGTTGACTAAGTTGAGAGGTAGATGCACACTGCCCCTCGAATTAAAGCAATCTATAATTTCCACTGAACTGGGCTGTCCCCATAACCCAAACTCCTATGAACTCACAGTCAATAGTCAGACAGTCCGACCCACACACATTTCCCTATCTGTCTCTTAATACTGCCATAACCAGCTTAACACTCAACACTTCTCAATAAGTCTCCGGGGAGGGCATCTCTCACGGGGAGGCAACTTTTCATCCACAGGATCAGGCTCAAAGGCCCCCTCTAGAAGTCCCAAGGGCCATTCTTCTCCTCCACAACAGGGCCTCACCTGTCTCGCGGCACCCTGCATCCTCTTCCCCGTGAACACATCCTTGAAACACGTACACACCTCCGTCCGTCAACACTTCCATTACACGATGGCGTGATGTGTCTGGATTGTTTTGTTTTGAGGGGGAAGAATGTAACGGCTTGGCTATCATGGTCCACTGAGCTACACTCGTTTTTCTTGACATATGACCTCTAAGTTCCATCAACAACTCATCTTCCACCTTACTCCTCCTTCCACTAGACCAAGCCACAAAATACACAAGTTGTGTTTCCATTTCGGTATTCATTCTGTTCTCGGAGAAGCATAATTTTGCTGGTCCTCCAGGATCATTAACTCTAGAAATATCGTGAGATTAAATGGGCCACCAGTGTACTGTTGAGGGCTTCTATTTCATAACAGTATCTTATCCCACAACAATATCTCATCCCACAACAGTATCTTATCCCACCGCTTTAGCCACCAATGTATTAACGAGAATTTTTGATCCACCATCAGTATGCTGCTGAGAACTAGTCACCATTTTAATGATCAGAATTCAGATACCTCCAATGTAGCGCCGGAAAAATTTGGCCACCAGTGTAATGTAAACAATTAGTCACCAATGAATGACACCAGTGTAATGATCATAAATTTTAGAAATTATGGAAAATGGGATAGGGTGATCTTTTGGAGAGTGTGTGAGCAGATAGATATTAGCACACCTTGCAGGCCATTCAACCTTGCCTGAACCCCTGCGTGGAGGATAAAAATAATTCAAAAACTCGATATGACTTAACCCAAGTTTTGCTAAGCATTAAGAACTGAGATACAAATTACTCTTCAAACTGTGCATGTTACCGAACAGAAAATAATAAGGATCTATATCACAGGAAATAAGAATCATTACAAGACTAAATTAATATTCAATAATAAGGATTTACAGTATAACTCCAGAAATATGAATTTTTACACACTAGATTAATATTCCAAGAATACTGATACGCATGAATATAGTCCCGTGGTCTCTGGCGGACTTGTCGGGAAGGAACCTAAAGATTATCACCAAAGAATATTCTCTAAGACTAAATGCACAACAACTGAAGACTCTTACATAAACTAGACACAATAATCAATATGATCAGTAATCACATGGACCGTAATCAAATGGACAAATGGACCAGCCAATATCACTTTGATTCCATTAACTAAAGGGGGGGGGGATTTAATGTGTTAGAGGTTAGGCTGCGGCTAGAACGCTTGAATCCTTGGAATGCGAGCCACGGCCCTCCACAACTCTCGTCTGCAACGATGAAAAGGAGCGACGGTCTCATTATTCAGTACAAGAAGGATAAGGGGTAAATATTATTAATTTAGTTCACGAACGTATATGATGACTTAACACACGAAGGAGAAAAAAAGAGGGTGGGGGGTGGGTGAGAACTCGGGCACTAACCAGCAACGATGAAAAGGAACGACGCTCATTTTTTTTTTTTTTTTTTTTTTTTTTTTTGCCTTTAGACCACTAGGGCACAAGCCCCTGGTCATTAGGGCAAATATATCTATACAGTATATGTACAGTACAGTACATACCTAGGCGGATGTATATATATATATATATATATATATATATATATATATATATATATATATATTGTTACATAGCCAATGATTTCATCATCCTTTGTGTAATTTTAACGTACAATGTGCTGCCTGTTTGATCACGAGCGTGTTCTGCCTCAGACCCCCCCTTCTACCGTTATAGTAGAGTAAGTCGTCCTTTCTGTTGTTCAATGCGGGATTTTCAGCTCTTTGTCCCCATGGCTTCATTTGCGCGTCCTTCTTACAAGTTGTATCAAGCTCTGCTGGCCCCTATATAATGAGCTCAGTCTCTGCATCATTGCCACTTAGATCTACTCCTCATTTTGCTCGCATCTCTGTCCTCCCCTGAACAGTTATTATTATTGTGAGTTTCTCAGGAAGTCTCCAACCATCTAGCAGCTGTGTAATTTGAGTATGAGTGTTGTTGCATTTTGCTCTTGTACTGTGTAGCATAAGTTTAATTTGTACTGTAGGCCTAATGAAGTTTTTGTAATCTGCGTAAGGGTTCTTTGTCAGTCATCATTAATAATATTTTGTATCTGTAATAATTTATCTTGCATTAACTGAGCATTACTCGGTGTATTTTCATTTTATCAGGGCTGACTTAGAAAAATTTACCCATGCTAATTTTGTGTTAATAGAGGCTATTGCAGTTAACCATATATTTAACCTGTTTCTTGCCATTACATTATCCTTATGAGTCCTGAATGTTTTGTTGTTACTTTGAGCATTAAACTTTAACTTGTAATTTTACCTAACTCTTTTGTTTTGAACCTGGAACTTTACGGGACAGTAGTGACTCTTAGTATTCTCACTTAAAGTGTACGTTATCTTTCTCTGTTCCGTAACATAAATTTGGCGACCTCTTATCAGGATATTCAGGATATTATCATAAGGATATTGCTTGATATTTTCTGACTGTTACTTATTCATGATGGCTACTATTACTACACTTGATGAAGCCAAAGATTTTTTGTCAAATGTGCAAACAGTGTGTGATGTTGAAAACAGAACAAAGAATGAACTTAAGCTTGTTGCTCAACAATTGGGAATTGCTGTTCGCTCTCATCATTCTAAAGATCAAATTGTTGATATGATTAATGAAAGCTTGTTTTATGTAACTCCTCCAAATGAGCAAACGCAGATTGAATTAGCTAAGTTACAGCTAGCCCTGCAGGAGGCTCGTGTTAATGAGGCAAATGCTCGTATTCAAGAGGCACAGGTACAGGCTCAGGCACAAATTGAACTTGCCAGGATTCAGGCAGACCATGAGTATCGCATGAAACAAGGTGGAACTTGATCATCTAGCTCTGATGATTTTGATGTGGCTAAAAATTTTAAACTTGTCCCTCCTTTTAATGAATCTGATTTAAGTAAATATTTTCAGTTGTTTGAGAGGGTAGCTACAGGTTTTAGTTGGCCCAAGGAGTATTGGCCAGTACTCCTTCAAACTGTTCTCACCGGTAAAGCTCAAGTAACTTATGCATCTTTGCCTCAGGATCAATCTGATAATTATGATGTAGTTGAGAGCTTGATTCTTAAGGCCTATGAGCTTGTTCCTGAAGCCTATAGAGTAAAATTTAGGACAACTTATAAATAAGATAAGCAATCCCATGTTGAGTATGCAAAAATCAAAGAAGATCTGTTAGAGCAGTGGTTAAATTCTAAGAATGTGGATTCTGATTTTGGTAAATTTAAGCAGATGATTTTGCTGGAGGATTTCAAGAGGTGTATTTATAAAGATGTAAGCCTATATCTTGATGAGAGAAGAATAGATAATTTGTCTGATGCTGCAGTTTTAGCTGATGAGTATGTTCTCACTCACAAGAGATATTCTAAAGAAAAAGGGAAAGCTGAGAGTAAGTACGTTGCCTCTACTCAGAGTACAGGTAACAGGAAAGAGAATAAAGATGATGTTTCTCAGGAAGTAAATACCAGCTTCACCTCTAGATTTCAGAAAAGTAAATGTACTTATTGTAGTAAGCTTGGTCATACTACGGAGAGATGTTTCAGGAGACAGCGTGATGTGAACAAAAAGGAGTCTTTAAATATTCAGTCAATTGGTCTAGTGTCCACTCTTGAGAGTTCCCAGAATTCTTTAACCGAGTTAACTGAACCTGCTTTAAGGGGTAACTTAAATTCTCATGATGGAGCTCCTCTTTTGAGCAGTAACGTGGGTGAACCTCTCAAGAGTTCATGTGCTAATTTCCTGTCTGATGGTTTTGTCAGTCCTCTGGACAGTAATGACAGGAAATCAGTTAAAATATATCGTGATACAGGTGCTTGCCAATCCCTTATGCTGACCAGTGTTCTAGGCTCTAATGTTAAGTCCTCTGACGAAACTGTAATCTTACAAGGTGTAGGGAATAATTACTTCTCTGTCCCTCTGTGCAGAGTGAATTTAGAGTCTGATTTTGTTAATGGTTCCGTTATGGTTGGGTTGGTTGAGACACTCCCAATGTCAGGTGTAACTTTCTTACTTGGAAATGATATTGGTGGAAGTCAAGTGTGTCCAGCTCCTCAGTTGTCTAGTGAGCCAGTGGCTGCGTCCAAGGATTGTGATGCCCCTGATGTGTTCCCTGCATGTGCTGTCACTAGGGCTAAGTCTAAAGTTACTGGTGATTTAGAGGATAATGATGATGATGATGTTATCCTAGCTGACACTTTTCTTGCTAATTTGGACCACTCACCAGATGAGGCAGTACCCCGTAGTGTTGATAATTTGTCTCGTCAAGAGTTGGTTGAGTTGCAGGTTGCTGACCCTGAGTTGAAAGGTCTAGCTAACTCTGCTAACAGTGAAGCAGAGTCAGCCGGTGCTTCTACTTGTTATTATGTAAAGTCAGGAGTACTTATGAGGAAGTGGAGACCCCCAGCAGCATCAGCCGACTGTGAATGGGAGGTTGTACATCAAGTTGTCATCCCTCGTGTTTGTAGGCAGGATATCATTAGAGTGGCTCATGATTCCAGTTTGGCAGGACACCTTGGAGTTAGGAAGACTGTGGCACGCATTTTGAAACACTTCTACTGGCCAGGTATCTTCAGCGATGTTTCCTGGTATTGTAAGTCTTGTCACACGTGTCAAGTTGTGGGGAAGTGTAATCAGACCGAAAAGGTTGCACCTCTAGTTCCCATTCCTCCTTTTGAGGCGCCATTCACCCGTGTGTTGGTGGATATTGTGGGCCCTCTTCCTAAGACTTCTTCAGGATTTTCTTATGTGTTGACCCTGATTGATATGGCTACTCCTTATCCTGAAGCCATTCCACTTACAAATATCTCAGCAAAGAACGTGGTTAAGGAAATGCTAGGGTTCTTCACAAAGTTTGGTCTGCCCAAGGAGGTACAGTCAAACCGGGGAAGTAATTTCATGTCAAACGTTTTCAAGCAGTCTCTGAAAGAGTTGGGCATCACCCAGATCACGTCTTCAGCTTACCATCCCCAGACCCAAGGAGCGTTGGAGAGATATCATCAAACACTCAAATCGATGCTCAAGAAATACTGTTTGGAACATCAGAAAAACTGGGATAAAGGTCTTCCATTCGTTGTGTTTGCTGCAAGAAAATCTCCAAATGAATCACTGGGCTTCTCACCTTTTGAACTACTGTTTGGCCATGAAGTAAGAAGACCCCTTAAGTTACTCAAGGAATGCTGGCTGTCAGAGGAAGATGACGTCAACCTGCTGGAGTATGTGATGAAGTTCAAAGAACGGCTGTCCACTGCTTTACAGCTGGCGAGAGAGAATTTAGGAGTTGCTCAGAAGATGAAGACTTGGTATGATAAGAAGTCCAGGTTACGCCACTTTCAGCCAGGAGATCAGGTATTGATTCTGCTACCGGTTCATGGGCAACCTCTTCAAGCCAAGTTTAGTGGTCCTTATTTCGTGGAGAAGAAACTCAGTGATGTCAACTATGTCATCGCCACACCAGATCGTAGAAAGAGCAAGCAACTATGTCACATCAACATGCTAAAGTTGTATCACAGGCGGGACGAAAATAACCCAGTCTGCACTGTAGCTGTTCCACCCGAGTCTGCAAGTGAAGCTCTCCCATGCAGTATGAGCCTGAGTGATAGTTTGGGGAAGAATCCTGATATCATGAATGATCCCCAGACTAAGCTTTCTCATCTACCTCCCGAGGAAAGGCAGGAGTTTTCGGCATTACTGCAGGAGTACCCGCAAGTGTTCCGTGCCACTCCAGGAAGAACCACTGTGTTGATGCATGATGTCGATGTTGGAGACGCAAAGCCAATTAAATTGCCTCCTAACCGTGTGAACCCAGTGAAAGTTCCTCTCATCCAGAAGGAGCTTGGCTACCTGTTGGACCACAAGATGATTGAGCCCTGTCAGAGCGAGTGGAGTTCTCCTGTCACTAGTCCCTAAGCCAGGTGGGTCACTGCGGCTTTTATTGACTACAGACGTGTTAATCAGATAACCAAAACAGACACTTACCCTCTCCCTCGCGTGGAAGATTGCATAGACAAGATCGGAAAGGCTAGGTACGTAAGTAAGTTTGATTTGTTAAGGGGATACTGGCAAGTACCTATGACTGAACGTGCTAGGGAGATCTCATGTTTTGTAACATTAGGAAAGACTTTTGCATGTTCTGTAATGCCATATACAGATTGTTTTAGAGTAATAAGAAATTTCCTTTGTAAATTTCTTTCTCTATGTGGGGAGGTGTTACATAGCCTATGATTTCATCATCCTTTGTGTAATTTTAACGTACAGTGTGCTGCCTGTTTGATCACGAGCGTGTTCTGCCTCAGTCCCCCCCTTCTACCGTTATAGTAGAGTAAGTCGTCCTTTCTGTTGTTCAATGTGGGATTTTCAGCTCTTTGTCCCCATGGCTTCATTTGCGCGTCCTTCTTACAACTTGTATCAAGCTCTGCTGGCCCCTATATAATGAGCTCAGTCTCTGCATCATTGCCACTTAGATCTACTCCTCATTTTGCTCGCATCTCTGTCCTCCCCTGTACAGTTATTATTATTGTGAGTTTCTCAGGAAGTCTCCAACCATCTAGCAGCTGTGTAATTTGAGTATGAGTGTTGTTGCATTTTGTTCTTGTACTGTGTAGCATAAGTTTAATTTGTAGGCCTAATGAAGTTTTTGTAATTTGCGTAAGGGTTCTTTGTCAGTCATCATTAATAATATTTTCTATCCGTAATAATTTATCTTGCATTAACTGAGCATTACTCGGTGTATTTTCATTTTATCAGGGCTGACTTAGATAAATTTACCCATGCTAATTTTGTGTTAATAGAGGCTATTGCAGTTAACCATATATTTAACCTGTTTTTTGCCATTACATTATCCTTATGAGTCCTGAATGTTTTGTTGTTACTTTGAGCATTAAACTTTAACTTGTAATTTTACCTAACTCTTTTGTTTTGAACCTGGAACTTTACGGGACAGTAGTGACTCTTAGTATTCTCACTTAAAGTGTACGTTATCTTTCTCTGTTCCGTAACATAAATTTGGCGACCTCTTATCAGGATATTCAGGATATTATCATAAGGATATTGCTTGATATTTTCTGACTGTTACTTATTCATGATGGCTACTATTACTACACTTGATGAAGCCAAAGATTTTTTGTCAAATGTGCAAACAGTGTGTGATGTAGAAAACAGAACAAAGAATGAACTTAAGCTTGTTGCTCAACAATTGGGAATTGCTGTTCGCTCTCATCATTCTAAAGATCAAATTGTTGATATGATTAATGAAAGCTTGTTTAATGTAACTCCTCCAAATGAGCAAACGCAGATTGAATTAGCTAAGTTACAGCTAGCCCTGCAGGAGGCTCGTGTTAATGAGGCAAATGCTCGTATTCAAGAGGCACAGGTACAGGCTCAGGCACAAATTGAACTTGCCAGGATTCATGCAGACCATGAGTATCGCATGAAACAAGGTGGAACTGGATCATCTAGCTCTGATGATTTTGATGTGGCTAAAAATGTTAAACTTGTCCCTCCTTTTAATGAATCTGATTTAACTAAGTATTTTCAGTTGTTTGAGAGGGTAGCTACAGGTTTTAGTTGGCCCAAGGAGTATTGGCCAGTACTCCTTCAAACTGTTCTCACCGGTAAAGCTCAAGTAACTTATGCATCTTTGCCTCAGGATCAATCTGATAATTATGATGTAGTTGAGAGCTTGATTCTTAAGGCCTATGAGCTTGTTCCTGAAGCCTATAGAGTAAAATTTAGGACAACTTATAAACAAGATAAGCAATCCCATGTTGAGTATGCAAAAAATCAAAGAAGATCTGTTAGAGCAGTGGTTAAATTCTAAGAATGTGGATTCTGATTTTGGTAAATTTAAGCAGATGATTTTGCTGGAGGATTTCAAGAGGTGTATTTATAAAGATGTAAGCCTATATCTTGATGAGTGTCACGAATCAATTCGCGACATTTCCTTTTTGTGAGAGGCCACGAACTATTAGTGGAAAACTCACTGTTTTTCGTTCAGCTAACCGCTCATTCGGACGGAAGCTTTGTCAAATCAGTTTTTCATTGTCATACGTGATCGTCTCTGTGTGAGACATTAGCGCTTCCGATGAGCGATTGTTTTGGGCGCGTTTCGTTCACTCGACCGTTAGAAAATACGGCTTAGTGCTCCGCCTTTCTTTCCCACGATTTGAATTCAGTCTTGTGTTTGCTGTGACGGAGAAAGGGTCTGTGCTCAGAAGTGGAGAGGTCAGCTAGCACCCCAAGCTCCATTAGTACAGTTAATCCCAGTACTCCCACCCACTCCTCGGGTGATACATAGTATTCATCGACTGGTATTTCCTTTGTGTATTTCCTAGTTTTAAGAGTTTAGTTAAGGTGTTTTTCCTAGGCGTAAGTATTTAGCTTCTGTGTGAGTGAGCGAGTGCGTCTCATTGATTTGATTTGAAATGTAATGTTAAATTTATTTTTGTAATCAATAAATTTAACAGTTCTATTTCTTGAGCT